>NW_027526385.1:173687890-174206327 GCF_048455015.1 Haemaphysalis longicornis
ATTCCGTTCTTTTCGGCGTATTTCATCGCTCTCCAAATGCTGGAAAACGCGGAGTTTTCCGACAGGGCGGGTTTGACTGCACGCGAGTGATGAAAAATTTGGGCATTCCTGGGTGTTCCTGTAACGAATTTGCTTTGTTGTTCAATGAAATACACTAATCCTACAATAACGCTTTCCTTGCGTAGTATCGTGAAAGTGACGGTTCCAGTTCTTGTAGCACCAGCCCCCTCCCCTCAACCCCATCTTCTAAAATATTCACGCCCATTGCGAGGGTTGCTGAAATTGAAACGTCCGCGCTTCCTCAAGAAATTACGCCACATCAGGCGTCACGCTTTTCTTAAGACAACCAGCTGTAGCCTTCATGCACCTCCCTTACATCTCCGAGGGGCATTCAAGTTTCCCCTTTCGGTTTATATCACATTTCACTCGGCCTTTTCTCCAACCGCCGGCTTGGCTGACGCCGCGGTCGTCGCTCGGATATTGGTGCTGGCGCTTGTAATGAGATGGCGCCACCAGGTTGGAGAAGGCGAGTGAGTAAGCGTTAATGGCGAATCGGGAGAGGAGGTGAGGAGAACGGGGACCAGGCAGCTCCCAGAGTTTTCCCGGCGAAAACATCTCAGAGCGCGGCTTACTCGCATCGTCGAGGGCGTTGAGTGCGGTCCCGGCGCTACCGTTGGCAGCGCTGGGAGGAGTTGGCCAAACTTAGCGGTGAAGCTTTTGGGCGTCACCTTTCGAAACAGACCGATTTAAAGTGTTGCCCTGATTCAGATCTACTCGGAAGCTAGCAGTGAAAAATTTAATGTTAATTCTACATTATACTGGTTTTATTTTAAATATTTTCTGTGTTCTCTTCACGTGGTGGTAAACTGTCGACGAACGCGCGTTTTAGTTTGTGTGCTTAGTTCATCGGTGATTCGTAGGGTAACTGTGCGCGCCGGCTTCGCTCCGCAGCGATTGTGGTCCCCTTGCTTCGAATCATGGATTTCAAGGAAAACAACAGCTCGTCGTCTAATGACACTCAGTTGGAGCCCTTCGACTTTTACCAGGTACTGTGCATGAATGTGCTCGCTGTTGATTTGCCCCTTTCGAAATGTTGGGGTTTTTAACTTGTCTAAGCATGCAAAGGTTTATGAATGTATTTTTGCCTTTTAAGTAAACTGATTAGTTGAATGGAGTTTTTTTTTTTCAAAGTTCAAGCGATTTAACATTTATAACGTCTCTCGCCTCCTTTTTACAAGATACGTTCTTATTTACGTATCTTGCTGTATTTGAGATGCATCGCTATCAAAATAAATCCTTCAAATGCTGCCTACAATTCAAAATTCAGTTTGCACTACTGACATTCCTCCTTACCAGCTTTTAAATTCGTTTCATAAGAGCTCAACACGCAACCATTCCAAGTTCAGTGCATATTTTCACCGTGTAAGCATTATTAACAAAGGAATCGTGTCTAGTTTATTAAGGCATCAGATAGCGTTCAATGGGTGCATGCTCACGAAAAAATATTAACATAAATATTCGGCGCTATTTGCAGTGCTTTCATACTAAAGGCTTCTTTTAAGCTTTACGAAGGGTCAGAAAGTCGGAAAGGGGGCTTTTTCGCATTGCCATTGTTGCATTGATCACTTGGTTACATAACAGCACTGCATATGTTTTGTTTCGCGTTCTTTTTGGACCTGTTTTGTGCAAAAAAATTTCCCCAAGGGGTGGTAAGCGTAATTTATGTAGCAATATAACTAGCCACAACAGTAGAGCTTTGTGTGACCAGCACATCTCCAGTAGCATGCAGGCACTATTACTGCCTCAATTATGACCTTAGCTGTAAAACTGGTACCAATTTTCTGCGTTCCAAGCTGATGACATATGTGTATTTGTTTTTTAACTCAGTGTCTGAAGCAAAACTCGCACATAAAAATCTGGTATTCTAGTTCACACTAAGCCTATCTGCGACAATAAAATAAATTATTTCATAAAAAACATTCCGCGTGCGAAAATCCCGAACAGCTCATAAAATACGATTCTGCTCTAACAGCTGAAATATGGTACGTACGTGGCGACCGATTAAACATACTAAACGCTACATTTTTTTTGTAACTACCAGGGATACGTTTCAAAAATGGACAATGTATCAAATAGACGACCTCAGTTTACCAGAATGCTACGCAGCCTTGTTCTTCCTTTGAATAATGCTCCAATCGCAATCAGGAATTGGAACTGGATGGCGAATTTTTTTGGTTTCGTATTTTGGAAGGCAGCGGTACTTCTGTCGGCAAAGGGGTGTTATTCTGCAAACTCTTCTGTAAACAGCTGCACTTATTGAACCAAACTACGAGGTTACTTCCTTTGAACCTATGGTCAAGCTTTGGGCCCCAGGAAAATATGGCGTTATGTTATCTCCTTTAGACAAATATTTTTAAAAAGATTCGGATACGGTTCACAGTTCAGTTTCAAGGTGCGACATTAAACAAGGGGGTTTGAAGAATAAAACAATTTTCTCGCCTCGCCTATTATTATTCTCGCTGCTGCATTTTCCGGTAGAGAATATGCCGCTTACACTTATATTCGTGATCATATCATAGCCACTTCTGTTAATTTATCTAGCACATCTATACGCAGTAGTCCCTGTTTTTCTATGCAAAATCCCAACAACAGCAGTACTAACACACGTTGACGCCTGAAAAGCGTCACATTCATTGCCTTCGACCTTTGGTGCCACTGTGACGCGCCGCAGACCTGTCATTTCTGATCGCTCGTCTGCAAACTATCCATACGTGTAACCAAGCAACCAATACTGCTTGATTGTCTTCGTACAATGCCTAGTAGCATTTCATTTCAATATTTATGCGCTTCGCAGCCATCACTAAACTTGGAGATAACTATACCTTCTAATTCGGATTCACCATACGCACCACGTAGGACTATTTCTGGGGGTACCTCAAGGAACTACATCATTGAAAGTAACAAGCATAAAATAGGTTCAAAATAGTATGATTTCACTATGACGTCGAAAGTGTCCATAACGCTAATTGCTCACAAGGGCCAATTTTTGAGCGAGTGACATTAAGGGACGAGAAGAGAACGGAGTGGGTCAGGCAACAAACGCGTGTTAAGGACATATTCGTAGAAATTAATAAGAAGAAATTGGTGTGAGCAGGACATGTAATGCGAAGGCAAGATAACCGTTGGTCATTAATAGTAACATAGTGGATCCCTAGAAGGAAAGCGTTGCAGGGGGCGGCAGAAACTTAAATGGGCAGATGAGATCAAGAAGTTTCCGGGGATACATTGCCGCAGTTAGCACAGGACCGGAACAATTGGAAATCCGTTGGAGAGGCCTTTGCCCCGCACTGGGCATAGATAGGCTGATGATGATGATGATGACCTTGCCAGGCTCGTGCGCGGGTGTCACGTGTTGTGCATATATTCTCCACAGGAGGAATGAACGTTCGTTTGAGCAAGACAATTATGGCAGGGTGTTGTGGTCAGCCGAACATGACTACGAGGTTGCGGGCCTGCGCCAAAGCCAGGGCTTGTTGCTCCAGGGTTGGGGAAGCTCCGATGCCGCCCTGGTCAGCGCGGACTGCCAATGCTTGAGAGATGGGTTGTTAATCGGGGGAGGTTTTGCCAACAAAATAACGTGATATCACTTGTCCCCAGGAGTCAGTTGCAGTGTGGGCAGTCTCGTGAGAAAACAAATGAAAGTTTTTTATGCCATTTTTACTGGACTCCACAAAGGTAATTCCACATACGTTAAAAATAGTTGAAATGCCCTTCCTTACAGTCCCCTTAATAATTTGGTTCCTTGGTTACCTTGCTTTTATTTCCTTTTAATAAACATTTGTCACCACCTTTTCATCACTTTATTACCTGCTCTTTTATTACATTAGTATGTTAATGACGCTTGGTGCCATAACAGCCCTCCCTAATTTTTTCCTTGCTGATGCTTCCCGCAATAGTTTCAGCTTGCTAAATAAAATTCAAACCACTTGTTTCCCCTTCCTTGAAATACTTGTGCTTCCGAAACTCATGCTCATCTAGACAGAAAATATACCGAACTTTATTCGGAGAGTATCCCATACCAGTCTGTAATCAAACATCAATTCCCCCCTCAAGTCTGTTTTCCAGAATAATCATCCGCGTTATCTATTATGCGTATAGCCTCTTAAATATCCACCTGCTTTCTTTACCATTGCGTCTTCACTCTACTGTTACTTTTAGCTGAGTGACAAAGCAACAAAAATGAAGCCTCTCATAATGACGTTTCGTTGTTTTGCGAATGACGTCAGCGCTAAGACTGAGCAATGGTTCCTATATTTGCTGCTTTGAAAGCATTTCAGAGTTGTATGGAGGTAAGAGCTCTAAAACGCTGTTCAAATTGCACTTGTCTCAACAGGGAACAATTTCCCGGGACACTTAAAACGTCTTACTTGCTCTGAACACAAAACCATTACGGCCTACCCAGTCAACGTTTATCGCCGAATTTATTCGCCTCTCCACGCTGCATTCTTCGCATGTTGCGTTTGAGCCTGGTTGTTGTATCTGCGGGGTCGACGGCGCTTAGCCGGTAAAGAAACCGGCAACACGTGCGTCGTAATGTACTTCCTATCACGAGAAACGGCCCCGGTTGATTTTTCGGGCAGACTGACGCTACTTCACGCCACTACTTCCCCGCAATTCCCTTGCTCCATGGCTGGGGTGGGCCAGTTGTTCTACTGTGCCGTCCCGGGCACCTTCTAGTGAGCATGTAAATGACACATGAGCTCTTTGGGGTCATTTTTTAGAAATATACCGCCACTTTATCACCTACTTTCTAGCGAACAAAGGTAAAGAAGCGAACAAACGCACACCTTGGATGACGTGCAGTATTGTCCATCTGAAGCGGAAAATTACACGATTGAAAAAGAGGCACGCCCAGCGCGATGTGATCCATAAGCTATAAAGAAGCCTTGCAAGTGAAGTGCCACAATCCAAAGAATATCGCTGCCAAGCTTAATTAAAAGTGACCCACCAGATTTCTGGGGTTATCTATCCGATAAAAAAAGACAGTGATGTCAATTTCTTTTAAAGGGCGCATGGTTACAAATCCAGTGACATCGCAAATGACTTCAACATTTCTTTTCAGAGCGTGTTTGAAAGTTCAGCAATATGTGCGCCTGAAATGTTTTTATTTGAACCGTGTGAAGCAAATTTCATTTCTCATTCTAGTTTGGTCTCAATGCTTTTAAACTTCAAAGCAAAAAATGCTGTGGTCTTGATGACCTTCCGAATGTGTTTCTTTGGCGTTATGCTGAATGCATTGCCAAATTTCTTGTTGTCATATTCCATGCGTCTTTGTTAACTGCAACACTACCACGTAACTGGAGGATAGCTAGTCATCCAAATATTTAAAAAGGGGGATCGAATAATTCCGGATACCTACCGTCCAATATCTTTAACTTCAACATGCTACAAATTAATTGAACACATCATAGCCAACCGTATTATAGAATTCCTTCAAAGACATTCGATTCTAACAAGCTGCCATGGTTTTAGGAACGGCTATTCGACTGTGACTCAACTGGTCACCATCATACACGAGTTTCCTAAGACCCTTGACAATAGTGTTCAGATAGACACGATTTTTCTTGATCTTAGCAAAGCATTTGATAACGTTCCTCATGACGAATTATTCAAAAATTAAAAAATATCAATCTTCCAGAAAATGTTCTAGCATGGGTGTCCAGGTACTTGCTGAATAGAAAGCAGTATGTTTTTATTGATGGTCATGCATCCAGCTATCTTCCCGTCACACCCGGAGTGCCCCAAGGTAGTGCTTTGGGGCCGTTGGTTTTTCTGTTATACATCAATAATATCATCACTGTAGTTACACCCACCACTCATATCCGGCTGCTTGCAGATGACTGTATTTTATTACGTGAAATCTCAACCAAGCAATACGAAATAGAACTCAACACAAACCTGGTAAACATATAGAGTTCGTGCAAGGAATAGGACATGGTTGTCAACGTAGAGAAAACTGTTTCTCTTCGCATAACGCGTAAAAATTCTCGATTAGAATTTCAGTAAACACTGGGATCGTGTGCTGTGAACCAAGTCAACAGCTTCAAATAATTAGGCGCAACGTTTACTAATAATATTTCCTGGAACTTGCACATCCACTATATCTGCTCCTCCGCTTTTCGAAAACTGTGTTTCTTGACCCAAAAACTTCATAATTCTCCTTCAAGTGTTAAACTTCTTTGCTACCATTCATACGTTAGACCAAACTTGAGTATGCTGCTGTAGTATGGGACCGTACACCACCAATAACATCGATAAATTGTAACAGATTCAGAGGAAAGCTGCTAGGTTCCTTTTTCGAAATTTTGTCGCACGAATTCCTCCTCTGAATTAATTATTGCCAATAACATTCTCAACCTTAAGTTAAGCAGACAGAATCTTCGTCTCCATTTCGTCTGCTCACTTACTAACCATGAATTGGCTATCGACCCCTCCCTGTATATATCCGTCCTGACTACAAGACACACTCGGCACCACCACCCTAGATCGCTAACACCATACCATGCGCATACTGATACTTACAAGTTTTAATTTTTTCTACGGACCGTGTCTGAGTGGAATTCCATTACTAAGCCATGCTCGTTAGATTATGTATAACACTGTGTTTTGTTGTTGCTGTTTGTGTCTTAGTATAGGCAATTTCAATGCAATGTCTGCCGTTTCATTTTTTGTCCCTCTTGCTCTTTTTCTAATTTCGTGATATTCAAGTACTCGTCCTGCCGGGACCACAACTGTGGTCTGCTTTATTTATGAAATGAAATAAACAATTTCCTCGTCACGTGCCGAATGACGCGTTCAGAAGGCACGGCTTTAGTCAGCCAGAACTCTGGACAAGCCATGGCCTCAAGTGCCGCATTTGTCTCACACCCCGGAGACTTAGGTCCAACTTCCACCCATATTTACAAGTAAAAGCTTCATTGTAAAACCCATAATTTTCATTGTTTAGATGTACCTTTACGAGAACGTGGACTAAGTTCAAGCTTTTTGGCGTGCTTTTAATTTTTTCGCTGTCAGCCATCTTTGCGCCATCAGGTAAAAACATACGCCTGCATTTTGCTCTCATGAAGCGCGTAATGCTTTCATTTTTATATTGCTAACCATGTACACTCGATAATGAAAACTTTGGGAGCGTAAAACATTATCGGCGCTACTCAACATAAGTTTTTCTGCAGTTTAACCGTTTGGTGCTTATGAAACCATGTCTCTTCCTTAATTTGCAGGTTAACTCAAATGAAGACGCATATTCCAAATTATTATCCCCAAAGCTTTGTCATAATAAGATTTAAATGTAAGAGCTCTATCAGTGAAGTCTTTGCATGCACGCATTGCCTTCTAAGGACATAGGTCGCCGCTGATATGATTACACTGCCGCACCTTTTACAAGAAGAACGTAAGGCCTTTTCATTTATACGTTTAAGGGAGAACGCTGAGCCCCACAGGACCAATTCTGTTGACCTTTTAGTAGTAAAGTGTACAAATATCTTGGTTGTCTACTCAGCATTTTCCTTAGAATAAAAGAAGCTCCTACTAGAAAGAAATGAGAATTTCCACAGCCATTGCAGGGTTCGCAGCACATTTCTACCTGTGTGTTGCGCTTGTTTGCACTTCCTCAGATTTGGCAGAATCTTATTCCCGCGGAATGGTCTGATGAGCTGTAGTGTTAAAATAGCCTTATTATTAAATTTTATTGCCCGCCGCGAAGGTTTCATAATTTTGGGGAAAGCGGTGCATCACGGATGTTTACAGAACGTAAAAACACATTGCAATAAAATTGTGAGGTTTTTTCAGAAGAAAAGATCAAGTAGAGAACTAGAGGTAGTTACATTCAATATAAAGTACAGAAAGGGTCCGTCTAACAATTTTCGCTGCTGCTTTAAAAAAAAAGACTCACTCATGCGTTAACAATAATTCCGGCGTCTGAGGTGCCTCCAAGAAAATCAGTTTGGTGATTGTTTTTTTACCCGTGTGGGCGAGATTTCGGCGCACGATAAAGATCCCCAGGTAGTCAAAATTAATCCGGAGCACTCCACTACGGCGCGCCTCATCGCCTGCGTTGCGTCGGCGCGTTAAACCCCACAAATCAGAATCAGATTGTTTTTTTATGATCCTTGTGTGAAAATGACTGAAAAATCTACAGAGTGGTCTCCGTGGATATGGAGCACAGAGAAAGTGCGGAGGACAAATCGAACGCTCCGAATGACTTTGGGAAGTCATTGCGGCGGTGCTTCACAATGGAGGTAAAAGTGTTTTATCTCAGGTACGTAATAGCTAAAACACACTCAAGAAAATCAGCTGTTTTGGGCAACAACGCGGACAATGACATGCGGATAATGACATCTAAAATCGCGTCCTATATAAAAAGTTCTAAATGCATGTAATTTTTACCAGAATTGTACAAGAGTTCGATATAGGCAATAATTCGATATTTCCATGTTTGATGTAAGCGGGCTTTACTGTAATGCATAATGTCATGATGAGTTAGTCCTTCATTTGCACGCCGTATTTCGTACGTACACTGTTTACAACAACTAATGTGTGACGAAGGGCATATGACACGGTAATAAAATTTCTAAGAAAAAACATCGTAATTTTTGGTAACTTGCTTAAATACTAACACCGCAGGTTTAAGAATCAAGGCTTGTTTTTATTTTGTATTGCATCATATCATCTGTTGAACTAATAGGTTCGAGAAGTTCAATTTGCAGATCGCACTACGCAACATCGCATCAAGGTTTTAATACCAGTTCCATAGCTCCTATCCGATTATAGCACACAATATGTAAATTGTGCATGAATATTGCGTAATATACCTGCACTCTAAACCATACAAGTCAAAAGCTATAAAAGGGCGTTGCATACCGAGCAGCCGCGCTGCCTTCACACGAATATGGTTGATATTATTTATCCGGGAAAGGCCTGCATCAAATGTTCCGGCTAACATCGAGTGGCTGACGGCGTGCTATAGCGGCGTATCATAATACTAAAGCCGTAGTCCATACCTAAATTGTTCTTTGAATACTTTCACTGTGGTTTCACTCGTGTTCAATGCGACTGTGTCTGAAGCCCTTTCTCAAGTTAATGAATAGTTCTCATTATAATAACGCTGAACGCACGACCTCCGTTAGTCTAATTATTTGGTCTGAACCTGTTAATTAAAATGCCATGCAGACAATTGCAAGTTTTGTTCATTGAAAAGACTCAATCGTTTCGATAACAATAAAGAAGGAAGCTCACACTAACGCGTGATACTTGAAGTTAGCGAAGCCGTACGCACGCAACCTGCACAACCATCATGAACGTTTAATTGCACGATTGCACCCGATTTTCTTCTTATTCCCTGCCGCAACGATCTTTTCTCCATCGTTGTTGCTATACGTGTCAGCGTCTTTCATTTATTTGGAAGTGAGAAGCATTAGACATTACCTTAGAGGGGCATATGCTATGACGTGTCTTTCTCGTTCCGAGCAAGTCTTGCCACGATTACGGTGAGCGCTGGAGTTTCTTTTGCCAATCTTAGCGTATCTCCCTAAGTGAGATGCTTGGCTTGACGAACTTCTTCAGGGGACGCTGGGCGGTCGTCGCGAGGCCCGCACAAACGAGGGTTAGGCATTTTCTTGGTATATTTCTTGGACACTAAAAATTACGATTTTCTATACAGCTTCGCAGTTAAAAATACAAAGTTTATCGCTTCCGTTGACCAAAAATAATGGTGATATTAAGAAAAACAGATAAAGCAGTAGCTACTTCAACCCCCCCCCCCTCCACTTTCTTGGGAAGTTTTTTCGTAATGCTGGGTCGCGTAACCTACCCGGAGCGAAATTTGAATTTTGTCATAATTTTCTCATTTTTTTGTTGCCTGTCGTGGCTGGAATGAAGCTGAGTGAGTTGGCAAAGGCTAGTTTTTTCAAACTAACCAAGGTTGTTTGTAGTCTTCCGGCCCCTTTAACGCTGTTTCGCTTGATTCGTTTCAGAATATCCGTACTGATTGTCAGAAATCACGTGCTTTGGTGAATGAAAAAATTGCAGGGGGTTGTGTATGACGCGTTCAATTATGTTCAGAAAGACGTAGATTCCTTTTACTTCTGTAAAGATGACAAGCGAACTTCTACTGGTAACTATATTTATTAGGTATGTGGGCTCGTTCAATTAAGTTCAGAAAGACGTAGATTCCTTTTACTTCTGTAAAGATGACACGCGAAGTTCCACTGGTAACTATATTTATTAGGTATGTGGGCTTCCAATATTTATCGAATATATGAATGCATCGAATCTATGAATGCTCGAATTTATCGAATATATGAATGCTCGCCAAGCAAACAAACCTTTCCTTTGTCTGATGCGCTTTCTAACACGCAGCGACTATAAACGAACAGCAAATAAACCGAACGAAAAAAAAAGGAACGGATGGTGACGTTTCACATCTTGCACGTCTGGTAGCCTCGTTAGATGTGGTTGAGTCAATAAAAAACTTAAAACAAAACAACAAAAAAGTCGGTGTTTAAAGGACTGTAGCGTGAGGAAACCTGCCGTTGTTTTCCGCTCAAAAATGAAACTCGGCGCTGAAGGAGCGCTGGAAGTCTTGAGCGAACGCAACGTCGGCTGGTGACGTGTTTCAATGAATGTGGCGGCCAATTCGAAATGTAAGTGCAATTTTCCCTACCTAGGAAGCCTCAGCAAGCAGCCACAGCCGCGAAAGCCCTCCTCGCCAAGCAAACAAACGTTTCCTTTGTCTGATGCGCTTCTTTCTAACACGCAGCGATTATAAACGAACAGCAAATAAACCTAACAAAAAAAAAGGAACGGATGGTGACGTTTCACATCTTGCATGTCTGGTAGCCGCGTCAGATGTGGTTGAGACAATAAAAAAACAAAACAAAACTGTCGCCAACGCCCACTAGGACTCCCGAAACGGGCGACCGTGTTGTGGGCAATGGCTAGCCTCTTTCTTGCGCCTACCAACGAAACAAAAGATAATGCTAGCCGTGTTATAAGGTCAGCGTTGATCATTGAAAAAATACAAGAGGCGATGGAGTTCATATCAGCTGATTCCCCACCGTGGGGAATCACCAGAGCCTTTTTGAATTGGGCGACACGCTCACTGCAACACGTCATCAGCGGATGTTGCGTTTGCACAAGACTTCTGGCGCACCATGTGCGCTGCGTTTCGGTTTCAGGGGGGAAAAAAACTTGATTTTCGCGGGCTGCAGGGCTCTACAGAGTGCATTTTTCTTTGCCTAATTAAAAACTGGTCCGTTATCGTCGTCTCCGTGGCTAAAACTCGCCATTGGCAATATTCGTCAAACTTCGCTAATTAAAAAGTTCGTTAGAGAGTTTTAGTTAATTAACTATGTAATTCGCATGTTTCTCATAACGGCTGACGTCCGCCGAACCTGATAGCTTGTTCCTTAAGAGAATTCTTATGTTTCTTGAAAACCCTACCCTCAGGCATTTTTGAAAGTGTTAACTGAAACACCCGGTATATATATATATATATATATATATATATATATATATATATATATATATATATATATATATATATATATATATATATATATATATATATATATATATATATATATATATATGAATATACCTGCATTAGACGGAGAGCAGCAGAGAATTTTACGTTTACACAAGCTCAGGGGCGACCATATTTGATGCTTCGTCGACACGACTCGACATAACAGACGCACAAAATTTTTGCCAGAACCTAGTACACGAGAGCTTCGCTGGGAAAGTGGGAATAAACTCACGAAATCGCATGGTTATACCTAAACTGGCGTCTGTGGGAGATAAAACAAAATAAAAAAATTAGCAATACGGCCCTGTCTGGATTGGCGTGCTCAATTAATGCTTCGGAGTAACCGTAAGGATAACGAAATGGAAAAGCAGATTAAGAGTGCTGAGAGAATAAAAGTTTATTTAAATCAACAGGGGGGTTGTGCTGAAGCTTGAAGGAGGCGTCCTCAGTCCAGGATGCCTTGAGCGCGGGCAGCATCGACAGCCCTTCGAGCCAGCCGAAGCTGGTCGTCCAGGCTGGTGCTCGCCAAGGCGCTCCCCAAAGCTGAGAGATTATCCGATTATTCGTCGTATTTGTGTAGCTTTCTCTTCTTTTTCGAGGTCTCCTTGTCCCGGCGAGCTTTAGTGCCGCTTGACCGCGTCAAGATGGGTAATATCAGGTTTGCCATAAGAAGAACTGCCTTCCTTTTGTTCTGGCTGCAAACCAGATTTTTGCGACAGGCTTAGCCAGAGCTACTACCCTGCGAGGAGAACGACCGACCGAAACGGGCCATGCCAAGTGCGTCAGCATCGGCCTATCTCCAGTGGATGCTCACAACTGCTCGCATGACAAGAGCGCCGGCCGAAAAAGTTAACATGAAGGCCTTCAATTGATTGTCTTTGTCAGAGACAGAACAACTAATCTTGTGAGTGACTCTCTACGGAACTGGAGTTTACTGCTAATTTGAAACTGCCCCCGTACCGTCATACCTCGGCAAAGTTGGCGCGGCTCACTCAAACTCACACACAATTTTTTTTTCGAATCACCACTCACTTACACTCAGACTCAATTCTGAGCAGCACATCTGAGCTCTCTCAAACTCAAATTCACAGTGAGCGCAAAACTCAGAACTCACTGGGACTCAAAACTCAAAACGTGCTCAAAACTCAAAATGTTTTCAGAACTCAAAATGTACTCAAACTCAAAATCTACTGAAACACAACATGTATTCAAACTCAAAATGTACTCAGTATTCAAAATGTACTCATACTCAAATTGTACTCAAACTCAAAATGTACTCAGTGCTCGAAATATACTCAAAACTCAGAATGTACTCAGAACTCAAAATGTACTCAAACGCAAAATTTACTCAATACTAAAAATGTACTCAAACGCAAAATGTACTCAATACTCAAAATGTACTCAAACTCAAAAGGTACTGAAAACTCAGAATGTACTCAGAACTCAAAATTAACTAAGAACTCAAAATGGACTGAAAACTCAAAATGAATTCAGAACTCAAATGGGCTCACAACTCTCTCGTGCTAGGAATTTATTCGAGCTCAGATGGACTCGGATTTCATTCGCATTCAGAGTTTTAAAATTTACGCATGGTAAAAATATTAAGGGTGCAAATTCGTTAGCTCAAACTCCTGCATTCGGCACGACATGATACCGTAACTCCTGTGAGGTCGGAAACAATTTTAGTTGCAGATTTAATACAGCTATACCTGCTGCCCGTGATGATTAGCACTGCTTGCAATCAATTGTACGTATATAAGGGATACCAAACTTTTCACATAGGCTCGGTGTTCGTGTTCATGACAGAGGCGGTCCAGGCTCGATGGTGTGCTGGGGCCCTGGGGCGAAACAAACAATATTGGACGTGGGGACGTGCGCTCACTGCTGAGTTCATTTACGTCGAAGCTGTTTAGGGTTACGGTTCCGTGCACTCTTGCTCTGCATCCTGAAAAAACGCCTTGTGTCAAAGCGAACTGTCCCCGCGAATCTCTGAAGCGCGAGGCGTTCATAGATATGCCTTTGCTTTTTTAATGGGCAGCATTCTTTGCCCAGTACCCCCCCCCCCCCCCACTGTCCCCCGGCCAGGATCGTGTAACGCCTTGCATTTCCATAAAAATTCAGATATCACGGAAGTTCAACCTGTAATCATTATAAAAGCGTAAATGTAGATAATTTATCAAACGAAATTAAAAAAAAACTAAAAAGAAGAAATAATAAGAAAAAATATCGAAAATGGCGAACCGTGTAATATGGGAGTCATGGATAGCAGCAGATTGGGTTAAAATTCAAAGTGATGTGCCGGTAGGGCATGCGGGGTATGAAACTGAAGGTCTCGAGAAGGGAAATCACGTGGGAGAAACAAAAAAATGCGTCGTGGTTATAATCATGACTTAGTTATCGTGAGTAATAATAAAGGTTGGACTTCATAATGATGACCCGTAGGCGTATGGGGTCTCAAATTAAAAGTTTTGTTTAGGGAAATAACGTTGGACAAATAAGAAATAAATCTTGGTAGTAATGATGACATAGTCACAGTGAGTCATCGAGTGGGTTAAAAATCAAAGTGATGCCGCCGCGAGGTACGGGGTATCAACTTGAAAGTCTTGATGAGGGGAATCCCTTGGGGCAAATAAGAGATGCTTCCTCGTTATCCTCTTTTTTTTTTTTTCTTTATTGCCTGCTTGGCGACAACACAACACGCACTTTTCAGTACACAAATTACTAGCTCCAGCCACCAATCGGCTGAAGGGAGTGGCTTAAAACATCTTAAATTGCGCTAGAACATCCAGAATGGGTAACCACTCAGGCTCTTCCGGCATCACTCGATATACTTCTCTTATATAAGCAACGCTTTCAATGAAGTACTCTCGCACTGTGCGAGCATCCTCTTCGGCATTTTGAACCGCCATGCGAGTTTTCCACATAGAATGCAGACTAAGTGCCATGAACATATCATAGGGCACGCCTCCATCGTTGTTTACGGGCAAAAAGCGAATGCCATAAGGCGTTAATGGTAAGTCTTTTTTCAGGGTTCGTTGGAGGATGTCCCAGTGAAACACCGCATCCCAACAGTCTAGAAAGATGTGCTCAATTGTTTCCAGCTTTTGGCATAGTCTACAGTTAAGTGTCCATGGGTGTACATATAGTCCTTTTTCCTGCAGCCAGGGTTTTACTGGAAGCGTGCCGCTATGAAGTTTAAAGAAGAAAGATTTAACAGATGAACGTACTGGCATTCGTTTCACTCTTTTTAGAACATCTTTTCCTGAACCCACTGCATATAACTGACGATAAACCGGAACAGGCAGACACACATCAATCATATCTTTGTACAAACGTTTTCGCGGTACACTACTCAAATACTCCGAGGAAAAGCTTCCTCGTTATCCTCATGCGATAGTCAGGGTAAGTCATAAATTAGGTTAAAATTCAAATAAATTCCGGCAGAGTGTGTGGGGTATCAAACTAAAGGTATCGATGAATAAAATCATGTGAGGCACGTAAAAAGGGCATCCCGCTAAACAGTACTAGTTATGAGTAGACAGCGCAAATTTATCGCGGATGCTAGAACGGTAGCACAAAAGGAATTTCGGTGTCAAAGGGAAGGGTTTGAGGGAGAAAATTTAAACCGGGCAATGACGGCATCGTAAGATCATTATGTGCACTCACTTCATAAGTGAAAAGTTTGAGTTGCGTAGTAAGCTCGTTGGGACTGTACAATTATTGGTTTCCGTGTCGGGATTTGCGTGTAGCTAAAGCGAACACAAGCTACTTAGTAATGGCGAGTTCAATTTTGAAGGACTGCAATATTGTAAGCGCAAAGCTCCGAAGCGTGAAAATTCATTTATGTCACTTCCACATTATCCCCATCATCAAACACTTGGAGGAACACTTCGTCTTCTGGACTGACCATCACCATCGTTGGTTTCTGAACCGGTGTTCGGAGACGGCTGTGTCGTAGAATAGACGTCCTACTTCACCAAGTACCCAAGGGCCTTACAATTAAAAACCCCCATCTGTTGCTTCAAAGGGATCAATCGTGCTTGCGGCATTTGGCCAGGCCAACTTTAAAATGTGACTTGGTCGAATCACTGCGGCTCGCAATATCTGGAAAAAAAGCCCGCGTATTCACCAAAACAACGCTGGTGAATAGCCACAGGGGCAAGATGGAAAAGGAAATCAAGGAAACCTTTTTAAATGTCGGGATGGGTCAACATCCACAGCCAACCACTCCTCACTGTACCCCGCTTCTATAACTCGCATAGACTTGAATTTTGATGGGTCGGCCATTTTCGAACGATCGAGGCACCACCTGGCGGGCATTTCTTGGAGACTGCGGGGCGAGCAGACGACGTCGCAGTCCCACGCTGTTGCTCCGTGCCGCGAGTGGATATCAGACGTCCATTCCGCATCGAAAATCGGTGTCATTTATTCGGTATGTCAGCAGCGCCAAGTTCGACAGGGCTTTAAAGAGAACGTTAAAAGCGTCTGAGACCTGTGAGATTTTCCCATAAATTTTGTCCCCAACCACCTAAGGCTCGGGCCACCTCACAAGCGCTTTGTCCTGACGGGGGTTGCCTGTGATGCTGCGTTTAACCGTGCAAGCAGGACTCCCGACTTTTCATCACCAATTGACGTTTATTTTCTTAACTGAGGGCAGGTTGCCATCATTGCCATAACTTGGCAATGTACAGGAGCTACTCGTCCGGGCCTAATTACGCCATTGTTGGCTGCACCAACAATCGGCGTTAGGGCAAACGGCTCTTGCAACAAACGTGTGAAGTGCACCACGACAAAGGAAGTGTCTGCCTGTGCGGAATCTATTCGCTGCACAAATTTCCTGCGCCCCTTGAGTGCCGCCGCAAATTGGTCGCCGAGCTGAATCGGAAAGACTTCGAACCAAGCATATTTTCCAGAAAACGTACGGTCGTACGCTCCTTCCGGAAGCACTGTTTATTCACCCTCATGGTCAATCTCTATCGCATGTTTTTGTTCTCTGGAGGTATATTCTGTTCATCTCATCGACGGGAAGCAGACAAAAATCATCCGGACACCTATGCTGCAACTCGGTATGCGAAAAAGTTGAACCGAAAGCGAAATAAAAGCGTCGCGGTGGCGGAGAACGCCCGGTCGTGTCAGGAAATAGCTGTTCGCGGTTCCCACCCGCCGCTGAAACGCTAAAGTTCTTTTAAGCAAGCAAACGGCCGTCAAATCTTGGTGTATCACTTAAAGGGGCACTGACACAAAAATTTTGCATCATGTTTTTTTTTTTTTTTGTTGCGATAAGTAGCTAGTGACCTACTTATCACCTGTAGAAACCTCATTTGCTTCAGCGTGCAACCGTTGTTTACTAGAGGCATTTTCAATGCGGCCAGTCGCAGTTTCGGTTTCAGCGAGTGCCGCGAAACGATGGATTTTGTGTGAACAAAGCTGACCACGTGACCGTCGGAGGGATATCACAGAGCAAAGCTGCCGTAGCCCTGTCGAATCCGTGTCTCCGGCAGTTTCTGCCAATGCCCCCACGTACTGATCTCGTGAGCCGCTTAATGAAAAAGCGACCGTGGTCGTGACGCAGGCGCTGCGAGTGTAAATGCTGCCGCGGCTAGAGAACGACGCGCGCTGGGAGCAGCTGGGCGGTCTGCCTACAGGTTCGCCTACAGATGTGTTCGGCTTAGCACTGCGGCGGATATTCGATTGCCGCTCTCGTAAGCGGTGCAGATGACAATTTTTAATGCAACCCGCCATCGCATCATTAACTCCTTTCTCATATAAACTGCCGTGGTTGGGACTTTGGTGCAATTTCGTGCAGCTGTAACAATTCACTCGAGCTACCGGCGCCGGCCTGGGCCACTTCGCGGCCGTGGCCGCCGCCTGCACAGCGACCGTGCGGCTCGCTCAGTGGGCTTTTCGTGTCTCCGGCGGGTTTTCGCGTCCAATGTAAATCAAAAGTAATAGAAACAGAGTGCCTAGAATCGCTGTAGAACTTTGGTTGCGGGAAGCTGCCCGATGAGCTGACGAATTCACGGCGCCTCCGCCGCCAACGATCGGGTCGTTCGTTCTCGAGAGCAGAAGCTCCGCCCTCCGGCCCTCCGATTGGAGCGGCGAGCCGGGCGAGCCGGCGAAAAGCGCCGGCAGTGCGGAAGCGGCAAACACAAACTCGTGACGTGTGTGGATGTTGTTTATTTACAAAATACCCACGGGATGTCGATTGCGCGTGGTCCTCTTCTGGCTGCTCGGTTGCGTTTATCACACTTTAAAATTGATTTTAAATATGTTCTAGGCTGTATTCACCGCTGATATTTTGCAGGTGATGTATATGTGTCCACACCAATCTATTTCCGAAGTTATCTCGCCTTCAAAATTTTGTGTCAGTACCCCTTTAAGTTGCCTCTGTTTGGCAGCAGAATTTAGTGTTATGAGGCCGCAAATGTTTTAGTTTAATGAGCATGTGAGTCTACGACCTGCACAGTTAAAGGAGTATTTCATGGCCTTCTTTAACAACCAACTCAGTATCAGGTATGGGAGCGCGTATTAAATGTCAACACGTACGCGCACCGACAGCAGCAAGCCATGCTTGGAAATTTGCACTATCGCGGGCGCGATTGAAGGCATTCCCTGATTGCGCCAATCCACTTACTTCTTAGCGTATACGTAGGAAGCATATCAGCCCAATAGTTCCTAAGCTGTTTCATGGGAACGCAGGATTGTTGACGGATGTTGAGTGCTGCAATGTGTCGTACGAACCACGGTTTCAAGATGGCGTGCCAACAATTAACGAGTACAATTATATCTATCGGGCACTGAATAAGGCTTTTTTACTTTACTGCTCATTATTCAGTGCCATGATTTCCGATGGTTGCACCCGATCCACCTTCCTTCACCGAGACAATATTTTGATACCTTACATGCCCTGTCGGCATCACTTTAAATTTTAACCCAATCATTTACTAAGGAGGACGCATATAAGGAGGACGCATTTCTTTATTTACTCCACGCGATTCCCCTCATCGAGACCTTTAAGTTGATACCCAACAAGCTCTATTGGCGTCACTCTAAAGTTTCACCTAATCTGACTCACCATGACTATCTTATAACTATAACCAGCAAGCATTTTTATATTTGTACCACGTGATTCCCCTCAACGAGACATTTAATTTTATTTCCACACACCCAGCAGGATCATTTGGAATTTTAATAAAATCTGACTAACCATGACCCTCATGACTGTAAGCAGGACGCATTATTTATATGCCCTAAGTGATTCCCCTAAATGAAACCTTTAATTTGATACCCCATTTGCTTTTGCAGCCTCACCTTGAAGTTTAACCGAATCTATGACTCACCATGACTGTCTCATGATTAGAACCACGAAGCCTTTTTTTATTTGTCCCACGTGATTCCCCTCATCAAGATCGCAAATTTGATACCCTACACGCCCGAGCGAGGTCCTTTCCAATTTTAACCCTATATAAGACTCGCCATGACTCTCATGACTATAACCAGAAAGCATTTTTGCATCTGTCCTACGTGATTACCCTTATCGAGACCATTAATTTGATACCCAACACATCCTAGTGGCATCAAATTGAATGTTAACCCAAACAGTGACTAACCATGACTATTTCATGAAAAAGCCATACCACGTTTTTGTCCCATGTGATTTCCCTCATCGCAACCTGGTGGTGGTGGTGGTTGTTGTGGGATCAGGCGGCGTTAGCCTGACTGGATATGCCGGCAATTGCTCCGCCCAAGCTCCTCCTAATTAGCCAAAGGTAGTGTCCTTTAACCACAAGTTTGCCAGCTCCGTCTCCTCAAGGAAGCTCAGGAGAAGGCGTGACACGTCTCTTCGCAACATCCAATGTCCCCTTGGAAAGACGATGTGGTCCAGAGTGCTGTCTGGGGCTGCCAGCTTTTGAATCGCTCAGAGCATTGCAGTCCGCTCGACATCATGCTCTGGGCAACACATTACGTAGTGGTGTACATCCCCTATCACTGCACATGACGAACACAGAGGCGATCGCGCGAAGCCCACCTTGAATAGCCGTGCGGTGGTCTAACCTTCAGTTTGATGCCCCGCACACCCTAGTGGCATCATTTTGAATTTTAACCCAATTTGTGACCTATCATGGCTATGACATATGATAATAATCAGGAAGCATTTCTGCATTTCTCCGACGTGATTCCCGTCATCGAGACATTTAAATTCATACGCCACACGTCCTAGCGCTATGAATGTCAGTTTTACCCCAATATATGACTAGCCATGACTAGGTCATAATATACCCATAACGCATTTTTGTCCCACGTAATTCTCCTCATCTAGACCGTGAATATTTATTTCTTTATTTATTTAGATACTGCAGGCCATAATCCCGAGCAGGAGGGCTACATACATCGCACACACACAAAAAAATAGCAAAAGCCAAGTGTGTACATACTGAAAAATACACAAGATGAACCAAGACATCGATAGTATCAGTAACTAAATGACAAAACAAGAGGAACTACAGTAGGTCAGAACAGTGAAGAAATGCAACAAAGCGGTCAGCAAAACAATACGCAGAAAAGTGGCTATGACGATATGATTCCCCACACGCCCTCGTGGCATCATATTGAATTTTAACCCAATCTACGACTTATTATGACTGTCTGATGAGTACAGACAGGAAGCATTTTTTTTTAATTTACCTCGCGTGATTCCGTTAATCGGGACCTTACACTAATAACTTACACGACTTAGCGACATCTGTTTGACTTTTTTTACCCGCCGCGGTCCCTCAGTGGCTAAGGCGTTGTGCTGCTGAGCACGAGGTCGCAGGTTCGATTCAAGGCCGCGGCGGCCGCTTTTCTGATGGAGGCGAAAAGCAAAAACAACGCCCGTGCGTACGAGATTTCGGCGCACGCTAAGGATCCCCAGGTGGTCAAAGTTAATCCGGAGCCCTCCACTACGGCGCGCCTCATCGCCTGAGCTGCGTCGGCACGTTAAACCCTACAATCACTTAATCAGTGTTTGACTTTTTACACAATGTATCTCATAATGCCGTCATTATTCTATCTAAATGGGCGTCGCCAAGTCAGTTCAGTTGACAACTCATTTGAAACAGCGGAGGGGACAGCCGCCGCCCCTTCCGCCCGGTGCTCACCGCTTCGTTTTTGATCCTAGCAAATCAAACCGTTAACAGAACCAGGCGAGCAACTAGCAAGAAAACGCCGCCGTGTGCTTTCCAACCACCCTCTCCCATCTTCTGAGAGGATCCATCAAAAGGAAAAGGTACGATAACGCTTTTTATAACCTCACCTGTCGATTATTATTCACACGTCCAGCCGCTAAATCAGTCACCCCCCTCCTCCTCCTCACCAAGCGATCATTAGCATCGCGAATGCTGCCGTACCCGCAGCTAACGTGAATTGCGAGCCCAAAGCGGCACATGAAACTTAACCGTCAACCATATCTGCCTCCTAGACTACTCATCTGTACCCAGAACTGAAAATGTACTCAGAAATCAAAATCTACTCAAACTCAAAATGTACTCAGTACTCAAGATGTACTCAATCTCAAAATGTATTCAGAACTCAATATGTACTCAGAACTCAAAATGTACTCTAACACAAAACGTACTCAGTACTCAAAATGTACTCAAACTCAAAATGTACTCAAAACTCAAAATGTATTCAAACTCAAAATGAACTCGGTACTCAAAATGTACTCCAACTCAAAATGCACTCAAAACTCACAATGCATTCAAACTCAAAATGTACTCAAACTCAAATTGTACTCAAACTCAAATTGTACTCAAAACTCAAAATGTACTCAAAGTCAAAATCTACCCACTACTCAAATTCACTGAAACTCAAATTGTACTCAAAACTCGAAATGTACTCAGAACTCAAAATGTACTCAGTACTCGAAGTATACTCAAAACTCAAAGTATACTCAAACTCAAAATGTGCTCAAAGCTCAAAATGCATTCAAAACTCAAAATGTACTCAAACTCAAAATGTACTCAGTACTAAAAATATCGTTAAAACTCAAAATTTACACAAATTCAAAATGTACTCAAAACTCAAATGGTACTCAAAACTCAAAATGGACTCAAAAACTCAAAATGGACTCAGAACTCCCTCGGTGTCAGGCGTGCTCAAACTCAGTCGGGCTCAAACTCACTCAAGCTCGAACTCACCATGCTACACTAGCCTCGCGCTCACTCAAACCCAAACTCACGTGTGAGTTTCAGTCCAAATGAGTATGAGTGCGTGGACTCATGAGTGAGTCCGCCGACATGTGCATACCATACCTGGCGCAGTTAGAACCGTGTTTCATGCCTCGTGCACTTTATTCAACTTGCTCTTTCAAACAGAAAATCTTGCCTTGCGTCTACACTGCATGGCTAAAAATACAAAATAAAAACACACACCTCATCTGAACTGACGCAGCTATTTCTTCTCCTTATAAAGGCTTATGACAGCACCACCGTGCCGAACGGTATAGCAGAATTCGCGCTCACCGCGAAATAAAATGAACTCTTAAAACGCTGCGCCGACTATCCTTTATCAAAAAACAAACAGCAAATCCCTGAGTTGACGGCCAAGTGGCTAAGATTGAAGCGGTAGGTAAAAAAACAGGTACCGGTACCTCAGGCCGAAAACCGAACAAAGCTGTTTATTATTAACCCGGGGGCTAGTGGATGTTGAAAGGAGCTGTCGCTGTATCAAGTCGCTAAAGCTGATCCTACCGGTAGAAACTTACACAGGTAATCTCGACACAAAAAAAATGTATTCTTGTTTGTCACTCCTTAGCATTAATTAGCACGCCACGGCAATTCTGCCTCGTAAGCCGCTCTAGTACAAGGGAGAGCGCCGTGGCTGGAGAACGGCTGCAGCGGACAGCCAGGATGGAGCGGTGAGTAGTAGTCGGTCGGAACGCGCGGCGGGTCCATAAAAGCGGACTAACTAGGGTGCCTTGATTCACGCGTCCGTGGTGCAGGGTGGAGACACGTTGGTGCAGGCGCCGCCATTTTCGGTCACTCGCTCACCGCCGAAGCAAGTCATTGTATCAAAATCGCGCTGAAAGTATCTCCGCAACGCGGTTTGCGAGCAAACTTTGAATCATCTTATCTGTTTAGCGTTGCTGGGTCTCGTGGGAAACGAAAAGAACAACGCGTTGAGCACGTTGACCCAATTTCGATGGCACGAGACCGTTCAAAGGGTGTCTCCACTCTGTGCGGCGGCGCTGGCATCGAGGCACCCTAGGACTAAATAGTGCAGCTGATCGGTGCAGACTGCGTGGCTTTCAGCTAGGGAATGAACGGCACCGTCGGTGGTGCCTGGGAAGGTACCGATTCTTACATTTCAACCGGCGCAATACTTCCTTCTCTTAAAGAAGGGCTTGCGTTCGGGCTAGTTGGTACTCCATAACGTTCATCTTAAGCGCAGATAAAAAACGTCTACTGTGTCCGTTTTTTTCTGCGCTTAAGATGAACGTTATGAACTTCCTTCTCTGTCGCGTCGGAGGAGCAATAGGCGGGGCACATCTGGGAAATTTCTACGGCGTTCTCCTCTCTTTCGTGTCGCTGTGTAATCAAAGTGGAGTTAACACCGATGGCCTTCGGAATGCTGGCCCGTTGCCATGGAGACGCAAAGAAACGCAAAGCTTCCAGCTGCTGCTTCCACAGCGGGTCACGCCACCGCTTCTACACGTTTTTAAAGGGACCCTGCAGCTTTTCTGAACTTTTCTCTAAATTGTAAAGGCTTTCATATTGTAGTCAGCAAACAAATAAGTACTTAGAGTAGGGGATCACGAAGTACCTCACCCGAAAATCACTCATCTAAGCCCATCGGATAAGTTAGAAACTGGCTCGAAAGATTTTTTTCTTTCCTAGTACAGTAGAATCTCGTAAATTCGAACTCGAAGGGGACCATAAAATTGTTCGAATTAGCGGGCGGGCGCTAGAATGAACGGACATCGCGCCACACTGCGTGGGCAGGACACAAAGAAGCCACCTCTGGACTCGCTATCGCAAATTAGACGCTACTTCACGTTTTTGTCAGGTGATTTCGTAAATAATAATGGCATCCGCCGGCAGCACTTCCGCCGGTGGCGCGTCGCCCTCTGTAGAAGCGAAATAAGCTGTTGCAGGAGCGTAGCGCGCTGGCCACGCTGTTGTTTTTCTGTTTCGTTGTTTTGCATCTCTACTAAATTTGGTTTGGTGTAGACTTCCAGCAAATTGTAATCCCTCTTGGCCGACTTCCTCTGCGAGGAGCGATGGAAAACCGGGGATCGTAGTTCGACATAACTGTTCTGAATACTCTCCATGTGCCGGGACAAGGGTGTGAGTTCCAATTAACCGGAAGTTTGAATTAACTGAGTTCAAGTTAACGAGCTTTCATTGCATAGGCGTATATTGAACTTTTGAATTGCCCAATTGCAGCATTGTAGCTGCTAATTACCGCCTTCCTTGTAGTTGCAGCGTTAAATGAATTCGGTCATCCCTTTAAACAAGTTGCCTCAAAAGCAAAGCAGAGACGGAAGGCGATATGATGCGACTACCTGGTCAGGCATGCTGCTTTGTGCTAGCGATAACTACAGCCAGAGTCCTCCTTCACAGAGCTTTCAGACCTGAAGGAAAGACAGGAAGGGTTTATCGGAAGTGTTGCGCAGTCCCCTTAAAATCGAATTTGCAGCCAGCGAAAGCGGTAAATGAGGAAGGCATGAAAATAAGACTAACGACGGTGACGCAAGACTGATGGTGGTGATCAACACAAGGAAAGAAAGGCAGCCAAAGCCGCTGACAAATCGAGAAAACGCGACCTCGGAGCCGATTAGAGCACTAAGCACGGTTGGTACGATGTGCGAGAGACGTTCGAGAAACGTTGCGTTGCGAACTTCTGAAGCCGAGTGTCCGTATCGGGCTGAGCCTAAATTTCGCGAGGGAGAGCGACAAGATTTTGATTCATTCTTAAAGGACCACCAATGAATCATCAAATAATGCTTTTTTCACCTCATGCTGCACCCACGGTTTTAAAGAAAGCTTTCTACCTCTACCACCCAACGGTTTCGTCGTGACATGCGCCGCAAGAAACTCCCAACGCGGCTGGGAAGGGTGAAGGCACTTTTCACTCACGGCGCGCCGAACGGGCGCTATTACTCAGCGTTCCCCGCGCGCCGAAGTCTTCTCACCCTGGCGGGTGCGTCGGCGGGACCCATTTCATCGGCTGTATCGTCTGCGTTAGCGAAGGTTGTTTTTGGCTTGTTTTGGCGCGGCTTCGCGTTCATTGCTCACATCGTTCGGACGGCTCGAATAACTTGTTCGACATCACCTCCTGGGTAGCCCGTACCCGACGGAATTAAGTGGTCATACGGCAAATATACGTTAAAAATGGGTTTGCAGGGCAGGAAAACAGAATTTATTGGAGACCACATACAGACACCTGGCCGCTAGAGAAACTCTATTAGAAAAGGCGGAAGGAAACACTGGAACTGATAAATATCAATTATAAAAGTTCCCTCACCTTCCTCTCTATTCCCAAACTTACTAAACTCACTATTAGTTTAAATCGGTATAAATGGGAACGACTAAGCTGACATGCCGAATTGTTTCGGTGTCAGCGCTTGTGTTGCGCGGCGGTGTAGGCCCGAGCTAGCACATCTGGATGGCTAGGTTCCGCTGTCTCACCCTTCGAAAGACGCTCCTCTCCGTTTTCTTTTAGCCGACGCACGGCCGGGCTACAGCGGCGGCGTCCTCCGCTCTGGCCCGGCCGTTGCCGACGCCGCTGCGTTCGGGACACCGCCCCGCGAATTCCAGGTGACGGCTGTCAGAATCTCTGGTTTCACTCCTGGTAGACCCGCGTGTGTGAATTCAAGTGACGTCGCATGTGTAATTGTTGTAGGTGTCGTTTACAGCTTTTCTTTCCAACCACCGTCAGAGCGTGTTTATAAGTTTAGGTACCTCTCAACGTAGGAAAGGCAACTCCTAGCAAATTTGGTACGTACAACCAAGAACGAACTTTCGAGCGGCGCTTGCGGGGTTGGTCCCCTCCTACCCTCTGGGTCACCACATGGTGTGTCTGGCGGGATTGGCACTGTTGTTAGAGCACTGTAAGAAATAACCAACCTTACGCAACGCGTCCCATGCCATAATGCTTTGTGAACAAGGTTTATGCAGTATTTTTGCCAAAAACACATGTCAGTCAGATCTCGCCATCCCTGTGGCGTCGCAATTGGAGAACTGCACTAATAATGAAATGTCTTTGGGGGTTCCATTTGACCGACTATCGTTGTACACTTTTGATGTTATGCCTCCATTACCTCTTCTCGAAAAATAATCATCAGGCTGTAAAGGGAAGTGTTTTCTATTATTAGATTAGAGGCTGATTGTCGAATTGGTTTAAATGTGCTTAGAAGCAGTACAGAGAGAGAGAGAGAAAACTTTAATGAATACTGAAGAGGTTAGCCCCACAAATGGCGGGGCTTGCTACTTCAGATGGGGGTGAACATAGCGAGGTGAAAAAAAAAAGAATAGGGGAAGAAGTGCGCACCAACAATGAATAAGAGGGAGAAGAAAATAAAATCAGTTCGGAACGTAGAAAAAAAAAACAGCACTAGGAGAAAAAGTCTGAGGATCCCAAGTTTAAAGAACATCGGTTAGTCCCGTGTCAGACAGAAAAGTTAAGAGAGCGTATGCAACGACAGTTATAGTGGTGGGTGAATGAAAGAACTTGATGGCGTTCGGATATTTTGTAGAATGCCCTGTGCTAAATTATTTCAACAGCTTAAACCTTAAACTTTTATAATGCATCCTCAAGTTTATTAAAAATATGTTTTCCGTAGTTGTATTTTTTGGTATGTTTTATTTTACCACCTGTAGGAAACCCCTCAAAATTTTTTTAACCTCTTTTCTAACACCACAAACGCTTTTACGCCGTAGCTCATCCATGGGTTGCCTTTCTATATGAGATAGTAGTAACACACCCTATTGAAATATTAATTGTCTACGCATATCATGCAACAAGTTTGCTCTAATTATTTTTTTTTTCGCTATTGGCATTGTCTTGGAATCCTTTGTGTTCGTATGATTTCTCACGGTCACTATCACTACCGAAGGCCATCCTTTATTCAAATTGACGCACTAATAGCATTCAACAGCTTCTTTGCGAGAAATTGCAAATGCAATGAACTGATATCATATTGGTAGCGGTGACCAAGAAACGGAATGCCTAACTATGCTGGCGGTAGCTTCATCTTTCATCGTTATTCGTGGCATCAAGGAAAAGCAATGTGTTTGATGTTCCGCAGCATTACCCCAATTGAAGCGTTCATTGTAGTTTTGTAGAAACCCATAACTGTTTATTTACTTCCAATGAGGATGCTATGATTGGATCTTTAAATAAATCTCCTCTCGCTGAGAAAAACATTCAATGGTTTAAAACCCATCATCAACAAGATATTGTTGGAATCATTCAACCAACCGTTCTTAACTTCTTCTGCCAAACTAGGAACTGCACGCTAAACCCCGGAAAATAATAAATTGCACCATTTTGAAAATACGGGAGAAAGGCACCGCAAAAAAATCATCACTTTATGCCACTATTCATTATTCCTTTGGAAAAAGGGTCCGTAATCAGTTTAATATTTATCGCTGCAAATCAAGTCTCAGTAAGACGAAAACTTCTTGTATATGGCTTACAGCTAAACTGCGGGGAACGCCACGATAAAATATTCATTGCGCATCGCCTAATGTCCTGAATGTCCGTTATTAAATCAGTGCACGCCACTGGGAATAGGATGCCGAAGTAGGCTTCCATGCATAAAACCTTTACGGGTCAATTTGAGGGCTCGTGCTTATGCCTGATTGCCTGGGCTTGAGTGAAGATCGCTTGATTAATACTGCAGGGCTATAAATCCTAATATTCTGGCGCGAGTATACATGGCCTGTCGTAGAAAGTGCTCCCTGAGGCGACATAGGTTGTGAACGCGATGCTTTTCACATTATTAATGCGAAAACACGCTATACACCCTTAACCTGAATGTGGCATCAGGGGGCGGTGGTGAGAACCCTGCGCTTCACATTTGTGACCAGGAATCATGCCAATCCCCATTAAGGCAGAAAGAAAGAGATAGAGAATACATTTTTGTTATTTAGCGCGGAGAACTTTAGGAGTTCGGCTTGTCGTCCTAGCTCGTATGGTTTCACGGTATCTCGCCAACGCAGTCACGCAGCGTCGCGCACCAAGCCAGAGGCTTTGGAAAGATCACCGCTTCCCTTGGTCGAGATCGAACCTGGGTACATTGCGTTGTCCGAAGCCGATTTCAATCTCATTCCGACATGCAGGCACATGTTACTGATATGCAAAGTGTGAGGTATGATCTTTCCACTTCGTCGTTGCCACGGAGGCCGCCGTGGCAAAGCCGCAAATAAATATGCAGAAATATAATGTAAGAACAAAGTCATGAATCAACGCGCTAATTACCAAAAATGATGAAAACTCAATCCAGTGTCTCTTTATATGCCTCTTCATTGGCTGCGGCACCCGCTCTTGGCTACTTTCGGTATCAGCGCCAGACTAATACTGAAACTTGTCAAGAGAGGGTGCTACAGCAATTTGGCGAATCACTCCCCCCCCCCCCCCCCCAGTTCGCAGCTTTCAGGTTGAGTGAACCTGCTGTAATTTCTTGTAGAACGGAGAATGATATCATGGGCCTCGCCCCGTGTAAGGCATTCCCTGTCCATGAGTGCTTCGCTTCGACTGGCTGTCCTCGCTGCTCGGGTCACTCATTTAAGCGGGGTATCCTGGTCTGGACTGGCCGGAGAAGCCCTACCCTGATGGGAGGTTTGGTTCTGAAGTCGGGGTAAATGTGGGGTGCGTTGGTATGCCCATACCGTGTGGCAAAGCGATTCAGGCTGGGGATAGTATGCACAGAGGGAAGGTGGTTGGTGGGAAAGATAAGATGGAAGCTGTTTGGATGGTGGTAGGTGTTCTGGATTCGCCAAATCCAGCTTCGGCGCCGTGACAGGGCTATGGTACCCTAGATGGACGATGGAGTAAGAAATAAAAAGCTCGTCAAAATGTTCAAAGTTATGCTAAACATCTCAGGCGACTGCTGTAATAGGCTCAGTTAATCGCTTCGAAAAGGGATTTTGGCACGTTTCGCCTGGGTGCGGATCTTATCTGAATCTACTTGGTAAGAGAGTAGCGATCCACCCCTAAGCCGTGGCTGCTTGCGTTTCGAGCTGAAGTAGGTAGGGCTAGTGCGTGCGTGACTCGCCACGTCATCGGTCTGTGAGTAGAAACTACGTGCACGTGATAACAAAGGAAAATAGCAAGTTCCCAGCAAGGAAGACGACTGATTCTGGATAAGTAGTTGCGTCAAGTGTCGCCGGTCTGTATGAATGATTCGACGGGGACCCCGTGATGAAAGCTCTTCTACTTCAGGTACCCGCAGGTCGCTGTATTGGCTGAGCACAACAATGTAAATACCCAAACAAAACCGGGGAACAGGAGCAAAGAAAGCAGTAAGAAAAGCGAGAGGACGAAGAAAGGGAAGTCAAGAAACAGATACCACCACAATGTAGCCGAGAATGAGTATTGAATGAGTACTGCCAGGGAAAGCCACAGTCGTTTCCCATTCGGAGCACGTTGGCACAATACATTCCCACGAAGGTTTCTGATAACCTTTATACGCCGTAGCTTTCTTTATCAACCTAAATTGTCATGATTATTTTAATTTTATTCGAACCTCTCAACAAAACAATAATCATTCACAAATACCTTTAACTTGAGGTGGTTTTTTTCTTCCGGCCCGGACATTTATGGCTCAAAAGGATGGTAAGCTGGGCCAATTTGTGCGAATCCCTCTTTGGTTCACTCCAGCAACTTGGACGAGGACATACAAAAAAGTGCCGTGGTCTTTGTTTGCTGCCGTCTAAGTTCCACCATTGAACCAAAATGAATTCAGAGGTTTAGGTTATCCCTAAACCTTTTCAATACTTAAAGGATTACGTATAGCTCAATACATTCTTTGATGCCCATGCAAAAACAATATTCGGCAGTGCCCATGTGCTTACTCTGAGGGCAGGAAGCAGTCAATGCAAATGCATCAATTATAATTCTACAAAGATCCCATGCGCGCGGAATGCAAGCTCTGGTTACCGTTTGCTGTATTGCATTTCTCTTTGTTCTGTTTACCTGCATTTTCCCCGCCTTTAATTCAGTCTTAGGCCGGGAACCGCGCACCTTTTATTTTTATCAACTAAACTAGATTCCTGCAACGCAGTTCACTCTAAGAAGACGTCGTGGCCTAATTGAAATAAACGTTTAGATGACTAAGGTAGAAAACTGGGTCAGTTGGTTCATAGTCTTTGAAGTGGAAACCAGTGTTTAAGACGGTACACAAGGGAAGAAACAGACACGGACGGCACTGGACTTACAATTGATTTATTGGAAACAAACTCCCATGGCTAAATACAAAATCGCTTTCGCTTTCGCGAGCGCAGAAAAGCCACACCCTCACGCAAAAGGGAAACAAGCAAGGCACCAAACCCAATCTTACACGTGTTGCAGTCCGCTGAGAAAAGCAATTTCTTTTTCGGTGATTACCACAGAGGGTTCACTGTGACATTTTTCACCGTGTTTATATATCAATAAGGCTGCGATATTCTCCCGCTCCTGGTTTGTTGCACCACTTCCCACTATGGACACGTTTTTCAGATTCGGGCTGCAACGGCATTGGCGCACATGTTCCGCCAAGTTGCTGCCCCTACCATTTTTTAAGAACGTGCGGTGTTCGCGAATTCGTTCACTAGTGCATCGGCCCGTTTGGCCGATGGGTACACCTTTTTGCAGGACAGACGAATGGAATATATGGCACGGCCTGCGCAGTCAACAAACCTTGTTCGATGCTACGTTTTGCAGGTCTTTTTCTTGGGCTGCTTGTGGTGTATACGAGCACACAAGCCCAAAAGCTTACGCGGGGCAGAAAATATCATTTTTACACCGTGTTTTTGGGCTACCCTTTTCATGATGTGAGTAATTGCGTGGAAATAGGGCATGACTTGCATCTTGTAGCGTTCATTTTCCGGGGACTCCGGATTTGAGAGGGGCTGTTTTAACTTCCTTGTTGCGTAAGGGTGTGGCTTTTCTGCGCATGCGAAAGCGAAGGAAATTTTGTATTTAGCCAGGGTAGTTTGTTTCCAATAAATCAGTTGTAAGTCCACTGCCGTCCGTGTCTGTTTCTTCCCCTGTGTGTGTTTTAAACACGGGTTCCCACTTCAAATATTATTTAGATAGCAGACTCCATTATGTTGAATACAGGTCCTTCTACTAGGATTCTAGCTCGCCATTGAGATCCGAAATTACGAGGGGGGCCCGCAATTTCCCCCTCATATCTTGTCACTGCAGATGAATGGAGTGGACGATGTAGAGATGGCGCGTAGTCCTAGTTGTGTTTATGCACCCCTGGCAGGGTTTTTGAGAGTGAGGGCATGTACGCGCACACGTAAAAAAACTCTCGCTAGGGATGAGCTCAAAAGAGGAAAAACTCTTTAGCGTTTTTCATTTCTTGGTATTACAGTTAAACGTGGACGTAACGAAGTTGACCAAAGTCCGCAATTTTTTTGTTACATGCAGATTGTTGTTACATACAGGTATCGAGTAAAGGCTCGCGCGAAGGAATCAAAAACGAAGCCAAAATGCCAGAGATCAATCAAGGTGAACTCACCCTTTATGAACCTGTTTCAGAGCAAAAAACTGCATGAGTTGCGCCTGCTGCTTTCGCACTAGCTTAGGCGCTGCACGGGGCTCTAAACAAGCAAAATCACTTGACCCCGCAATGACAAGCGTAACTTAAGCATCAATTTCGCCTTTTGTCACTTTTTCGGGCCTTAACGAGTTTCAGCAACCTCAGTTACGCTGAAAGAGTGCCTTTTTGCGAACTTGATGCTCTTTACGGCCCTCAAGATTGTTGAGAGGGTGTTAGCTGATATACTCTGCGAGGCGGCGACATTCTTCTTTCTCACTTAAACTTGCCCGCTTGTAAAGACGGCATGTAAACTTGTCCGCTTGTCTTGAAAAGGAATAACTTTTCGTTTTCTGGTAGCAGAACTCATCCCCGACGCACCGATGCCACAGGCAGCAGTGGGGATGCGTGAATACTTCATCTTGCCGGGCGAGTTTTGAGTAAAAGTGACAAAAACATTGGCTGATGAGCTTGCAGACTTCGTTACTTCCCGGTTAACAGCCGCAACGCCTTCAATACCTAGAGGTTGCAAACACATGGGCTTCAATGAGGTTGGTAATGGGCAATTGAAAAACTTCGGTAAATCCAGGAATTCGTTATGTAGAGGTTCGTTACAAGCAGGTTTGACTGTAGTACCAGCGGTATTGACATTCTTCTTGTATTGGTATTTTTGGCAAACACGAGTGAAGTTTGGATTTATTTCCACATTATGCACGTGTTTTGTTCGCCTTATTTTACGGCGTGCATTCCCAAAAAAAAAGGTCATGGCGCTTGCTAACAGAACGCTAACCAATTACCTGTTACAGTATCCACTAGGTACTTCGTTCTCTTACTAACTGGCCGTCGCGGTGGCTCAGTGGATAAGGCGCTGCGCTGCTGAGCACGAGGTCACGGGCTCGGTTCCCAGCCATGGCAGCCGCTTTTCTGAGGGAGGCGAAAAGCAAAAACGCCCGCGTGTACGAGATTTCGGCGCTCGTTAAAGATCCCCAGGTGGTCAAAATTAATCCGGAGCCCTCCACTACGGCGTGCCTGATCGCCTGCGTTGCGTCGGCGCGTTAAACCCTACGATCAATCAAATCAATTACTAACTGGCCGTGCATAACCTAGTAACAAGCTACGCTTGACAATGTGGATCTGCTGAGCGCGAAGCACGAAATAGAACATTCAACACGCACATATCACACTTAGACAACAAATAAATTGAGCTAAAAAACCAAAGGGATGCGCAGAGACAGCGAGTATTACTTAATTATCTTAGAAATTCATCTGACCTTCTTTCTTTTACACCCAGCAGCGGAACGACCTCTGATAGAGTCCGTGGCTTGTCCCAAAAATCAAATATTTTTGCGCGAATTTTAGAACTATGCATTTTAATGTTAGCATATACAAATCAGCATATGGATTTGCAAAAACTTTTTAATAGGCGAAGTGAGGAAAGTGCTGCAGTTATTATGTTCAATAACTTATATAATTCTGTTACTATCAATAAACGCTTGTATCAAGCAAACAGCAGTGACTAAGTGCACGGTCTAGTCAAGCAATTATAGCATTTAGGGTCTATCCGTAGTGTGGGACCTACGTACAGTTCTGCAGGGTTGTAACTTAAGTGAGGAATTAGTAAATACAACAAGCTACTGTCGCGACGGCGACAGAGAGATGAGAAGACACACGTCTGCACGCTACAGCGCCGTGGACCCAAACTAGGGTCCCCGCTTTATTCCACGCTCGTGCCCAGCGCGCACCGCAAGCGCGTGGTCAGCACTCGCCACTCGTGGCTCAGCCCCAGCGTCATCGTTCCTGGAGCGTGCCCGTTTGCGGCAGCAGACGACGCAAGCTGCTGGGGCGCCGCCACATAGCCCCCCCCCCCCCCCCCATCTTCAGACGGAGTGTCGGCAAAACGGACAGTCTTTGCGCTGGAATGTTCACGGGTGGGGCTGCGAACGGAGGGGAGAGTGGTGGTGTTCAGGGTGGAGTGGTGGATGGTGGTGTCGAAGGCAGGCGGCTCGGCCTCGGTGAAAGATGGCTTGAGGCGATCGATGGAAACGACAGTGTCGCGGCCGTTAACGCGAACTGTAAACGTCTTTTCGCCGCGTGAAATGACGAGATGAGGGCCGGTGTAGGGCGGTTGAAGTGGCCGGCGGGCACTGTCGACACGGATGAAAACGTATTGGCTGACAGAAAGACTTGGGTGAATAAAAGTGGGTTTTGTGGAACACGGCCGTGGCGGTTGGGGACGGATATAGCTGAAAAACCGGGTTAAATCCTTTACGTAGGATGGGCCAGGAGAGGAAGGGTTATCTTGAGGCTGTGGAGGGACCAGGAAGTCTGCCGGTAATCGCAAAGACGTGCCGTAGACCATTTGGGATGCGGCACAACCAAGATCATCTTTGATGACAGTGCGTAATCTTAGCAGCACAAGAGGAAGGTGAACTGCCCACTGCCCTGGTGATTCGTGAGCCATCAGCGAGGCCTTGAGCTGACGATGAAACCTCTCTACCATGCCGTTGGCTTGAGGATGATAGGCCGTTGTTTTTAGGTGAGTAACACCGAGTAGGCATGTCAAGCGGCGAAAGAGTGTGGACTCAAATTGGCGGTCATAGTCTGTGATAATCTCCGACGGCACGCCAAAACGGGCGATCCACGTTGACATAAGCTGGAAGCAACAGTCTCAGCCGTAATATCGTCGATTGGAGAAGCCTCCGGCCAGCGGGTAAAACGGTCGATCACTGTCAAGATGTAGCGGCAGCCCTTAGATGGTGGTAGTGGGCCAACAAGGTCCCCGTGAATTGTGGAGAACCTTGAGTCCGGTAGTGGGAAAGTAGCCAGAGGCGATGTGGTATGCCGAGAGACCTTGCATTGTTGGCAGGCGAGGCAGGAACGGGCCCAGGCGCGTACGTCAGTATTCATGCCCGGCCAGACGTATCTCTCGGCAATCAAACGCCGTGAGGCACGAACTCCAGGATGAGAGAGACGGTGAATAGAGTTGAAGGCAATGCGCCTGAGAGACGCAGGAAGGTACGGCCGTCTGCGGCCTGAGACCGGGTCAATGTCGCAAACGATGCTGATTCCCGAATCAGGGCATAGAATGTCCTCGAGTTGCAGAGAGGAGCTGTTTGAAGAACGTAGAGTTCGGAGCTCCTCGTCATCGCTTTGGGCTTGGGCCAACTCCTGAGAACTGAAACCGGAGCGCTGTATGGCGGAAATACGGCTAAGGGCGTCGGCTGGAATGTTGTTAACTCCCTTGACATGCCGAATGTCCGTCGCAAACTCTGCAAGATAAGCCAAATGTCGCGTCTCCCGGGGAGAATATGTAGTCTTCGATGACTTGAAGGCGTTCGTAAGAGGCTTGTGATCGGTGAAGATCACGAAGCTGCGGCCTTCGAGGAAAAAGCGGAAGTGCTTCACAGCGAGGTATGCCGCCAGGAGTTCCCGTCCGAAAGTGCTGTACCGTTGCTCAGTGGGAGAAAGCTTCTTCGAAAAGAAACCGAGCGGGTGCCAGCTGCCGCGGATGTGCTGCTGAAGTACACCTCCAATCGCACAGTGGGAAGCATCTACCATCAGGCTTGTGGGAGCGTTGTGGCGCGGGTGCACGAGGAGGGTAGAAGAGGCCAGGCGCTCCTTGGTGGTAGTGAATGCGCGATCAGCAGCTTCAGACCATTCAAGACTGCACTCGGGAGACTTGGCAGTTTGAAGAAAAGTTTCGAGAGGTTGAACAATGGCCGCACAGTCCGGGATGAACCGTCGGTAATAATTCACCAGCCCTAGAAAACGGCGCAGTTGGCGCAAGGACTCAGGTCGGGGAAAGTCGATTATGGCCTTCACTTTGTCTGGCAGAGGGCGAATTTCATTGCAGTCAACGAAATGACCGAGAACCTCCAACGACGGCAACCCGAACGCACACTTTTCGCTATTAAGGATGAGGCCATGCTCTGCTAGGCGTTCGAAAACTATCCGCAGATGGTGCAGGTGCTCAGATAGCGATGAACTGGCGACAAGAACGTCATCTATGTAGGCGAAAACAAAAGGTAGACCACGCAGGACGACGTCTATGAAGCGCTGAAAAGTCTGAGCTGCGTTGCGTAACCCGAAAGAGGCCAAACGGTGTAATGATGGCAGTTTTCTTGACGTCATCCGGGGCTACGGGAATTTGGTGGTAGGCTTATTGGAGGTCAAGCTTTGAAAAGATGGTACATCCACTGAGGTTATTGGTGAAGTCCTGTATATTAGGTAGGGGGTACCTGTCGGGTACAGTGGCCACGTTCAAGGAGCGGTAATCACCACAGGGTCGTCAGTCTCCTGATTTCTTCCGGACCATGTGTAACGACGAGGACCAGTTGCTTGATGACGGGCGAGCAATGCCGATTTCAACCATGGGGTGAAATTCCTGTTCCGCGATTTTATGTTTCTCTGGAGCCAGTCGACGCGCCACGGCGTGCGTAGGTGGACCGGTGGTGATGATCTGATGAACGACGTCATGCTTCGCTTTGTCCAGTCTGGAGGGGCAGTCAGGGAAGGAAACTCGTTCAGTAATTCCCGGTACAGAGAAGGTAGGTCGCAAAGAAGCGTAAATGCGAACGGATGGACTGGAGACGATTTGCCGATGACAGAAAGGCCGGTTGTGGCGTCCAGGATTCTTTTTCGGGCCATGTCAACCAGGAGGCCGAAGTGCGAAAGGAAATCGGCTCCTAGAATGGCGTGACTCACGTTGGCCACGAGAAAAATCCAGCGGAACGCACGGCGTAGGCCGATGTTTACCATCAGGGATTTTTTTCGGTACACGGGAATGCTGAACTTGTTAATAGCTTGGAGATGGCACAGTGGTGCTTGAGTGCTGTCACAGGAATTAGCGGGGAGCACACTCACTTCAGCACCAGTGTCAACTAGGAAACGGTGACCACTGGTTGCATCTGTGATGTAGAAGAGGCGACTGTCGCTGGCTTGGGAAGCGGTCGCCGCCGCTAACGATCCCTCGTCCCGTTTCCCGGCCAGCCGCAAGGACGGGTGCAACGTTGCGCCGCTGCACCGAAGCCGCGATGGTACCAGCACAATGAATCAGGGTGTTGAGGTGGCTGGCGCGTTGTGCCTTCCTGGCGAAATACTTGCGGAGACGGGGTACGGCGAGAAGGGCAAAACCGGCGAGCTCGAGGGTTGCGAGGCGGCGGCGAGCTGTAACCAGCCGAGGCGACAAGCTCCTCCAAGTTTTGCATGCGCTCTCGGAGAGCGGCGAGGTCGTCGGATAGCGGTGAGGGCAAAGGAGTAGCAGGCGCCGCCACGGTGGTATGGTCGGAAAATAGAGCGGATGCCACCGTGGATAAAGGCGGATGCAACGTGGCGACTTCCATTATCTTGTCAGCATGCGCGGCCAACGCGGATAAGGGAAGGTCAGAAGCAGTCGCGAGGATCATCTGCACAGAAGAGGGGAGCCGTCGCAGGAAAAGTTCCTTCAACAAACGGGAGTCCGTGGCAGAAGGTGCGTCGCCGAGCAGGGTTTGCAGTTCGTGAAGGAGCTGCGAAGGTCGACGGTCACCCAACTCCTCTGCAGAAAGCAGCCCCTGGAAACGCTGCCGTTCCGAAGGGCTCGTGCGGCTCAAGATGGCAGCCTTCAACGTGTCGTAAGGGTTCGTGGTAGGCGGGTTGGCAAGGATGTCACGAACCTCAACCGCGATCTCAATAGGCAGTGACTGTTGTAGATGGTTGAAGCGGGTCTCTTGCGACGTGATGTGACTCACTCGGAAGCTTGCCTCGGCTTGAAGGAACCACACGTCGGGGTGCTTAGCGCTGAAGGGGGGCAAACGGCAAGCGACGGCGGAGATGCCAGGTGAAGAGGCAGCGGAGGACACAGAAGGACCGCTGGCGTCGCGGGGAGGGTCCATTCTGAGTACGTGGCTCCGCTGCAACGTCCGGGTCACCAATGTCGCGACGGCGACAGAGAGATGAGAAGACACACGTCTGCACGCTACAGCGCCGTGGACCCAAACTGGGGTCCCCGCTTTATTCCACGCTCGTGCCCAGCGCGCACCGCAAGCGCGTGGTCAGCACTCGCCACTCGTGGCTCAGCCCCAGCGTCATCGTTCCTGGAGCGTGCCCGTTTGCGACAGCAGACAACGCAAGCTGCTGGGGCGCCGCCACACTACTACCTTTTTACTGGCATTTTTTAGGAGTTTGCGGCGTAATATATTGATAGCTATGCGCTACCGCTGTCAGATGAGAAATATGTTGCAGAAAAACCTCGAAAATAGGTCGTTCATCGGCGCAAGGACTTTGTTAAAAACAGGTATTTTGATATGGAGGTATACAACTGTCATGAATGGGCCTAGGACCAGCTAGAAAGTCACGAGTCGGTAATGCGTGCGGAAGTAGGGATAGCTTTATGCGTGGAAAATGAGAGCAGAAGGTAAGAGAGTATCGGAAACACAGAGCGGAAACGAGACTACAGGAAAGAGCGTTAAATGCGGTAGCAGGCTAACGAAAACTGTTCGCTAAAGAGAGCAAGGGAGGAAACGTCCTACATGGTCAGGATGCGCAGCAGTCCAACGAGGTCTCCTCACGAAGTGCGTGGGATCGGCCGAGGTACTACGGCGCGGCTTGTTCGCTGAGGAGTCTCACGCCACGTCGGGTCCCGACACGGGACAGCGGCCGGACGTCAGGGACCGTGCACTGTGGTTGACGGCTCGATGGCCCAGCGGCGGTTGTGAGCCGGTGTTTCCCCGAACCGCGCTCTCTGGCCCAGCGCGTCACCAGATCCAGGCACGGGCCAGCAGACAGACTTCGGTAACCGGACCAGCGGCCGACGGCTCTCCGGCGACAGCAGCGGTTGAGACCCTGGCTTCTAGCTCCAAGCGATCACAGGGCCGCGCTCACTCGCCCAGCGCGTCAAATGCGTCCGCTCAACCCTTGCCGATTCGTTGTTGTTGTTGTTGTTGTTCCTGACGATTTGGCTCATACCCACGTGGGGGATTGGCCAGGAATCGGGCGTGAGAAGGGCTAATGCGCCCGCTTAAAACACCGGAAACTAATACACCTCTCTATTTATACGCAGAAAGAGAAAAAATGGAATTGGTTGAAAATTGTAGGTGGATTTTTTATTAGAACTGAGCTTTTTGGAGCGGAAAAAATACATGCCAGAATCAACGCTAACAGGGCAGGCGCCTGGACTCGGAAACGTATGCATGAATGGCTGCAGCCACCCCTCGGTGACAATATCCCAGTGATGTGGCCCCAAAAGATAGTAGAACGGGCATGGAAATAGGCAGGCCAATTCGTCGTAATGGCGTGGCAAGATGACGTTGCCTCAACATAGCAAAACCGCGGCAATGCAATAGAAAGTGCTCTAAAGTCTCCTGATCACCGCAGACAGCACATCGGGAGGAGGAGGCTAGACCAGCCCGGTGCATATAAAAGTTGAGTTGGGGGACTCGGCATCTGAAGGTAGTCATTGTGACCTCGCATTGTCGAGATTCACAAAAACGGGTATTCCAATTATGTTTTAAATGGATATAATCTTCAAAATTAGTGATGATTCCTTCCTGCACTCCTGCTAGGCGTTGGTAGGTACGAAACCTTGCTCCTGCTACAATGAAGGGAATAGGGCATAGGTCAACTGGAGGGCCATCTAACGACGATCGCGCCAAGGAATCCGCCTGTTCATTAAGCTGTAACCCTTTGTGACCTGGAACCCAAATGAGGCAGATGTCCCGCAAATGGGAAGGCACAAGGAAGTTGAATGTACGAATAAGAGCGGAATTTTCGGATGAAGACAGAGCAGAACAAACCGATAAAGAGTCAGTAATTATTGCTACGTTAAAGTGCTGCGGAGGTACGTCTTTTAAGGCCAGAACTATCGCAAGGAATTCGGCTTGAAATATTGGTGTGAAGTCAGGCAAACGCAGCGAGACTGACCAGTTAAGGTGTGGACTAAAAATTCCCACACCTGCTCGCTCCTCACGCTGGGATGCATCTGTTGCAACTATTCCATAATCCTTAAAGCTTGCCAAATGGTCGTGGAGTATTCCTGATAAAAATCGCGAAGTAAGCATTTTAGCGTTGCTGGGGAAAATATTATGGAAAGTTAAAGGCGCAGGAGGAACTTCACAGGGCATTGTCAGTACTGTGGGAATATTGATACTCAATGGTGAAAGTAACGTCTGGGCATAAACACACTGTGGTCGAATGTACCGAGGCCACCAAGAGCTGAAAAAGAGTGCTGGCTGAGCAACCATCAATGAAAAATATCTGCTCTGTGGAGATTCAAAAATCCTCATAACCGTCAGTGCTGTTAGTAGCTGGAACCGAGACTCCAGGCGTGGAATGCGGGCCTCCAAATACAGGATATTATTGGCGACGCACCTTGGGAGGCCGAGGCACAATCTCAGTGCACGATGCTCCAACATAATAAGCTTTCTGAGTTTGTAAGCTGGTGAACCAGAAAAGAGGGCGCAGCCAAACTCTAAAATGGGACGCATGTACCCCCTGTAAATAAAAAGTAAAGTGTCCCTTCTCATTCCAAAAGACCTATTGCTGAGTCTCCTCAACAGTCCAAGTGCCCTCTCCCCTTTGGTCGCAATATGGTTTATATGAGGGCGCCAGTCCATTGTCTGATCATATATTACACCCAAATACTTCAAAGACGCCACCTGAGGAATAGTCGCCTCCCGATACGTCAGGCAGAGGGTAACCGGAGCAGATACCGGAAAAACAATGACAGCGCACTTATTGACGTTAAGTTTCAAATTTATGTATGTTAACCACCTTTCGATGGAAACCAAATATGCCTGTAGCATTTCATAAAGAACATGAATGTCCTGGGCAGCAGAGAAAAAGGCTATGTCGTCAGCGTAAACATAAGTACAGACTTCCTGATTTATTGGAATTGAGCTCATTAGTACATTAAATAGGATGGGGGAAAGCACCGAGCCTTGAGGGACGCCCCTTGTCTGATATAAAGTCGATGATTTAAAGCCATTTTTCGAACAAAAGAACTTGCGTCCAATTAAAAATTGCTGGATCCATGAAAGAATGTACTTGGGTACCCCACATTCCTTAAGTTTGGCTAGCAGTACGCTATATTCCACGCTGTCATACGCTTTAGCAACATCCAGAGTGACGAGTGCGCATACCTGTTTGTTTCGGCGCGCAAGCTGAATACGGCTCTCCAGGTCAACATGGGCGGACCAAATGGAGCATCCCGGACGGAAGCCAATTTGATGCGGACTTAGAATATTTTTACTGGACAAAAACTGGGCTAATCGGCCATACAAAATTCTCTCTATCAATTTTCCTAGGTCGATTCTTCAGCACGCTCCGCGCGCTCCTCGGCCCTCTTCTTTCTCCTTCACGGGAGCCTCCTCACAACAACCATATCTCCTCATAGCAACAGCATGTGTTTCGCGTTATACTGCGTGTGGTCGGTATGCAATAGCAAGCAGTGAGTGGCAATCGGTAGTAGACAGCTTTATAACTAACCACACCTTTGCTTCATATTCACGACTTACTTCATTGAATTATCTTCTAAAAACCTTAACATTTAACCCTCTGGTAGTGTGTTCCTGTAACAGAAGAGACACCTTTGTAAACACCTAATCCTTTAGTGGGCTGCAAAGATGCTTTGTGGTGGGAACACCCAGGGCAACGCGTGAAGAAGCAATATGTTCCCCTTTAAGCAGGGAAATATTCTACTGTGAACTTTATGCGGAGCCTATGAACAAATGAGACATTTGCCACCCACCCAATTCTGCAAGAATTTGTTCCTTTATTCTGGTTAATAAATCAGGCGAGAAAGTGCGTGGTAATTGATTGCTTGAAGATTTTCAAAAGCTTTATAGCGTGTCGGAAGTTTGCGGAAAAGCTCTAACAAGTCATTGCTTGAGCTTTTTTCACAAAACTGATCGCAATTTTATGAACAAAGGGGTGGGGGGTGGGGGGTAAGGTATTATTTTTCACCGCTATACAACGAACCTCGATTACGTGAACGTCATCGCTATTTCCTTCGAGTTTAAGCTGCTTTTGCAAATATTTTTCCTCCAGTCACACATACATTCAAAGTGGACGTGTGTTTCTAAGTACAATTTCTGTTCCGTAAAAAGCGCAGTGTAATCCGTTGAAGCGCATTGCAAAGCAAAGTGCGGCCTGCTTTTCATTTTGTTTCTCTCTACAGTGAGGCAGGCCCACATCCGCATCAACAGACATTGGTTAGGCTCACAATATTCGTTCTCCTTTTAATGTATTCGGCGGAGGAGCCAAGACATCCCCAATAGAAGACACAAAATAAAATCCAGAGTCATCCGAGGCTGACGTCCCAAGACGAAATGCGTATTCCACCAGAGAAAACGGGATGGCGATTGATTCTGTAAAAGCCGTTACACTACAATGGAGTGCCTTTTTTTAAAGTCATTTATTTCTTTGGCGCCGTGTGCATCTCTTTAAAGCAACGGATGCAATTCTTGCGTTGAAATTTCTAAGCCAATGGTGGACTTACGTTTGCTGCTTGGTTTCATTTCCGGTTACTAACCTGGTCGCGCCTCTCTGCGCGTGCTGAATGCAGCAGTCCTACATCTCTCATCACTAAAAGCCCAAGTCTTATACGTCTTGCATAACACGGGTACCGGAATTATGCGCCCTCTTTCATGCCAGAATTATGCGGCCTCAACTTCAGTCCATGACGCATCCTCTTATTCATGCGTAGGTAGAAGGACAAAATTTTTTATGTAACAGTTTTTTTTTTCACATACAACAAGAATAGATGGCACGATGTAGATTTTAAAATCATATAGCGGGAAGGAGAGCTCGTGCCATCCGTTTCTCCGTAGCAGAAGCATTCTCCGGCACCATGGCGTCTGCACAGAGTACTCGCTATGGAACTGACGTTCGTTCCTTCCGTATGCTCCCATGTGGAATGTCATCCTGTTGGCGCAATGTGGAATATTTTAATTCGGTCGTCAGTTGAACGCTAAAATATTGTCCTTATCTTGTCTGTCACATTAAGAAACAGAGAGAAAGAATAGGCTTTGTTTATGGCCTAGCAGTCCGATAAGTCGAAGCGAGAGAAAGGATGCTGGTTCTCCTGCACTTTTCTTGCTCGCATCGTTGTGATGGCTGCTACTGTGCTTGATAGTGCGGGTATTTATTTATTTATTTTTTTATTTATTTATTTATTTATTTATTTATTTATTTATTTATTTATTTATTTATTTATTTATTTATTTATTTATTTATTTATTTATTTATTTATTTATTTATTTATTTATTTATTTATTTATTTATTATCTACTGCAGATTTCAATAAGTGGCCTAAGAAAGACGGGCAATGAAAACCACATTTAGAAAAACGTAAATATACGCAGTGTGTTACATCCCGAACATATGCAAATAGCAAAAGGCACACAACAGGTAAATGGTGACGATGCTGAATGGCGGCAAGGAGATCACGGTCTTACAGAGTTGTATTCAGACAGTGTGGGCACACAAAATGAGAATTCACAGGCATTTATGATTGCTAAATAGGTTGTCAAAAAGCTTCGCTAGTGATGCCGTATATATTGGAAGGGGGTTAAAGTCCTTAGCTACAGATGTCGTGTATTTCTTGTTGGAAGGGGGATAAATGTAATGAAGGGTCAATCGTGAATTTCGGCTTACGTAGAGAACTCAGGAAGTCTAAGCGAAGACTAGACAGAAGTGGTGGTACGTTGCTGGCCATCATTATTTCCGACGAAGAGCCCATAGGACTAAATTTAAAAAGATGAAGCGAGCCACCTTTTATTTTTTAATTATACTGCTACATTGTGTGTAGGGGTAAAATACTATCCTTGAATATTGTAATTAGTGTCTGATGTAAGGTTGGAGGCCGAGAAATTTTGCATTATGTGGTGAATTGCGTCGCTTTGTTTTCAGAAACGCAACTTTTGAATTATTGCTACTCGGTGGTTCTTACAGTGGCCCTACAATACATTACAGTGGCGTCTTAAAAATGAATGAATGAATGACATTTATTAAGACGGGGGAGGCCACATGGCCGTAGTTGAGGAAGGGGATGAAGGGAGGAGGGGGAGGTGAAAAATGCTACGCAATTAAGGGCAAATATGACCATGGAGGAAAGCGTGAGTGCGGTTTGTTCAAGATTTCAGCTGTGTCATTATTTCAACAACAATTGTTCCTTGCTGCGCCAAGTTGACATTACCGCTTTTTTTTTTCTTTTTGGCAAAGCGGGTGCAGCCAGGAGGTCTTCGCGTCATTTTCCTACCGCAACATCGAAATACAGTGGCGAAACTCTACGTTCTTGCTGTGTCCTAGAGGCACGTGTAGTGTTTTGAGGTTGTGTAGTGAGAATAATAACCACCATGAGGCCGTCGTGGAACTTTTTGTATGCATGAGGACCCACGTTTGACTCCCGGAAGCTGAAGGTGTCTTATGAATCAAGGATCAGTACAAAACTCCCGTGCGTACATCTCGCTACACGGTACTTCCACGCGCTTTAATATAAAGCGTAGCTCTTTACTGCGGCTCACCTCTTGCGATTGCGACCTATTGCTCTTTCAACGAAGGCTGGCCATACTATTCAAATAAACAAGTAAATAAAGCGGAGTGAAACGTTTTACCTTAAGTTTACATAGAATACTACCCGGCTTCCTCCAGGAAGTCTTGCCGGCAGTACACATATTTGTCGTCTTCAAAAGTGGTGTGCGGAATACACCTTGGCATTGCAGCGTGTACGTTACCAATTAAGCAACAAATTCAAGCGAAGGAATCATTTCAAATTCTTCACTCAATATCCATTGCTGGCGCTTTTCTTGCCACTACAACACCTCCATATTTTTATTATCGCAAAAATATATTCTTGGCTGGAGGAGAAAAAAGACAACGGACGGTAAAATAGAAACTGCAGAGGCCCCTCAGCTTTCTCTTACGATTTGAGGTTGCGTGCGCATCACTTGTCTCTGGCGTATGTGGTCGAGTCACGTCACGAACAAAACAAATATCTCCGGGGCACTTAGTCTGCTTACATGCTTTGAAGGTGATATTCCCCTTTTCCCTAGTGATACCTGTCAATGACTGCTTTGCTGGTACAGCAGGTATGCGTATCATCCTTCGCTTTCATTTCTTCGTCTTTTGTCGCTGATTACGTCGACAAGACGAAGGCAAGAGTGGGTGGGCACATGAGATCAAGAAGTTTGTGGGGATAACTTGGTCGCAGTTAGCACAGGACGGGGATAATTAGAGATCTATGGGAGAGGCCTTTGTCCTGCAATGGGCGTGACCAGGATGATGATTATATTGTTGTTGTTGTTGTTGTTGATGATGATGATGATGATGATGACGGTGGTGGTGACGTCGACAGGAAGTCTGGCGACCTTTCACAGCACAGCCTCCTTATAGCCAGAGTTCTTCGAAGCTCACGTGCACCTGTTCTGCTCATGTGCCTACTCGTTCCTCTGTCACGCGATACGATGCAGTGTTGCACACACTAGGCAAACTCTGGTTCCACCACTGGCACCGAGCTAAACTAGCGAGTTGGTAGTGAGTGCCCTTGGATCCTACTTTGTGCAGTCGACTCCCGTTAATACGAAGTCCACGGGTTCCGCGAAGCACTTGGAATGAAATGAATCCTCTATTAAACAAGAAGCTCGAAAACAGCAGTGTTGTTAGTTGGACGCAGAACGTCTCCCTTCTTGATTTTGTTCAACATCTCCCCTGTCGTCCCCAGTTCTAGCTCACGACAGGCTTGTCCCTGATAGTTGAGATACCGCTAAAATCGAAGCCTGAAGCTTCCAAAACATAAAACTGATCACGCGGCGCTGTGCGCAGCAAAGAAGGTTAAGTACCTTAAAAGAGAAAAATTCGTATGTTGGCCTAGTATCAACTGGCGTGCCGCTTTATCAACTGTGCACTGCCCCAGCTACAATGGCGCCGACTTCAGTACAGAACAAGGCGCTGTTTTTTGCACTTAAAAAGTTTGAATTTTTCACGAAATTAGGGTCACCCCAACACTTTTATATTTTAAATAACTAGCCATTAACCAGCATAAGAGGCTTTACCTTCGAATGATCGAGTAATCTTTCTCATTATTTTGCATGTAAAATTGCCGCCCCCCGCACATCACTTCTAATTAACCAAATATTCCAATTAAGCCACTTTGAATTCGAGTCGACTCCAGGAAACGGAACCTAGCAAGTTCAATTTCAAAACAAACTAAAAAAAAAAGTTTCCCTTTACATCGGCAGCCATCTTTTCTGGTGCACAACAACAACGCTATTTATTTGCTCAATGACGCACTTGAGGTCTCTGCCTTTGTACACAAGACGACAAGCCGGCCATGCTTTGCCTTTTTATCACCACCCTTTCTCTTTCACTCTTTTCTTTGGTGTCGTGTTCTTCTCTCTATTACTCTAACAACGTGAGCCAACCGTCGTTGTTAGGCATACATAAGGCCTAACATACGTAATCTTACATTTTACCCCCGCAACGTCCCAAGAAACGCTAAGCGTATTTTACATTAAGCAGTAGCTACCGGTTTAGGACGAGCGACTTCGAAGCGTGATTTTAGTCCTAACGTCGGGCGGTTGCACACCCGCGTATCCCCACTTATGAGCCAGCAGTTCTGCTGGCTATATTAAAACCTTTCAATCGAAGCCATTTTCCTTCGGACACATGACGAAACGTAGCCAGTGGCAAGATATCGGACCGGCGGAGGATTCCTGCGTTCATAACCGCATGATATGTCCAGAAAAAAGGCACTTTTCATGACATAATTTTGTCTTCACTCTGTACTTGCATAAACCTGAGTATGGCCCGTTCATAAGTCAGCGTGAGTGACGTCCGTGCATTAATGTATCACACATAAATACTAACAAATAACGGAGCTTCGTCAGTAGCTCTTTACAGTTTGATGAACGATAGAAAATGGAGAGAAAGCTCTTTATTAAAGAAAAGTTGGAAATGTTTGAAGAGCTCCTAGTTACAAAGCCCATTGATGACTGTGCCAACTTGTAGATTCTGAATTAGTCACCGAGCAGACGCATTGAATTTTTTGGACGTGTCCAGGTGGAAATCACGTTTACACACGCTCGTGGATAGCCAAGGTAGAAGTCACGTGATCGCGCATCCATGAGCTTCAAAACAAATTTATATTTTTGAGACAATAAGAGCGAGTCATGTCATATCCTTCTGAAAAAATGTACCGTCCCTTCTTAAACCAAGCTGAGGGAACCGCGAAAGCTAAAAGTGCTGCCAAACTTCGCTGAAAGTGCGTTAAATTTTATTTATCCAACGAAGCAGATACATAACATGTCTCGATGGAACTATGCGTCAGGTAACAAACACACACAAAAACAACAATCTATAAATGGCTGCTGGTGGCCTACATACAAGCTGTAACATTTTGTACCACGCAGGGTACAACATAGACAGAGTGGAAAGTTAAATTGTCGACAAAGGCGAACAGCAACTTCATGGTCGAAACACCGTGAACGTTGGTAGCAGTGCTTCAATATTAGATCATTACAGATACACACATGGCTAAGTGACCACTGCTGATAATTATGTATCCTATTTAGTCTAGTTACAGGGCTGATATTCTACCTTGTTTTAGAATGGTTTCGCGGCTAATATTCGAGAATGCGATTTTCCAAACGCGCACTGTTCACCTTGATGAAGCGGCACGACCAACGCAAGAGGAACGCCTCTTCTTCCAGCGTAGCGAGCTCCGCTTCCACGTGTTCGAACAGACGCGTGCGCATGCACAGCAGCATTAGGAATAAAGCCTTGTGAGGCCGGGACCGGAGGGCCACAACACCACTACGCCTCCATAGAACCAGGGCCCCCACACATAACAGAAACGTCACTAGTGCATAGCGCGATTTTGTGCGCTCCCCTAGGCGGACTTGAAGCATCCTAGACATCAGCGTCCTAAACGTCCTTGCTACCGAACACTGAAAGATTGCGTGTCACAAAGTTTCATTTTGTCCGCATTAAGGACACTGCGCTGACGGTGTTAGGCACCACGCTGTCAAGCGGCCTCTAGTGAGCAGAACACACCAACCACGCTCCCACCCGAAATCTTTAACGTTCGCTGCGAGGACCGAAGAAGTCAGCTGTCTCCGGCGCGCCTTTTTAGAGCGCGCTTTCTGCTCCGTAGTGAGTTCCGCTACAGCATGTTGTACGCAAAGTTTACATGGGACAATGTCCGAAATTTACAAGTCGGGAATCTGTGCTAACAATTCCCGAAAGGTGTTCGTGACATAGGCGTAGAACGGCGGCAGTTTCTCTGCCAAAGGGCCGATGTAAGGTTCACTGTAAAACACGCTTCTCGATGTGTCCAGGAAGTAGTTTAGAAAGCTGCATCCTATGTAGTCCGGGTTTCGTGTCAGATCTACAAATATACGCAACGCCACGACGCTGCAAATTCTCGATATGCGGGGGAGGCTGTATCCTCCCATACTGGTTGGGAGCTCCATGAAAGCCCGATTCACCTTCTCCGTCTTTCTCTGCCCCCCCAAAAAAGAAGAACTTGGTCTCCAGCTTCCGCACTACATTACGGTGGACGAGCTATGCGCCTAACGTTAGAAAGAGCAGAAAAAACGCATGATTTAATTACGAAGCTGCGCTCCGTGAAGGACAGCTTAAATTGCGGCGCTACCGACAGGCGCTTTTTGGCTTTCTTCACAAATTCCGTCCATGTCTCACGCGCCACCTCACCCGAGGCGTGGCATACGTTAAACGGAGCACTTTGACGGCGGCAATCCACTCGACTTCTCCCAGAACTTCCGACGTCAATGCTCCGAACCGCGGCGCCTGGCTCCTGCCCCCTGTTTATTTGCGCACCAGACAGCTCTCTGTAGATGGAATAGAGGCGTGAGAACGCGTCAAAACTGCTGTCGTCCCGCAAAAACAGGGACACGTTGTTTGCGTACGCCGACACTTTTACCTGGGCCTGTCCGGGATGAGTAAAGCCGCGTATGCCAGGGGAGTTTGCCGCGCGTCTAAGTAGAGGGTCGACGGCCAGGACAGGAAGTAGGATGGAGAGTAGGCACCCCTGCCTGATACAGCGCTGAACTGGGAAAGGGGCGCTAAGTTATCCGTTTACGAGTAGTCTGGAAGTCAGGTCATAGTACAAAAGGTGTAACCTCGTAATTCAGTCCACTGGAAAACCGAAGCTGCGAAGAACGGCCATGAAGTAGCTTATATATGACGTAACTTATAACTTATGAAGTAACTTATAACTTGAAGTAACTTATAGCATTGAAGTAACTTATAACTTACAGTAACATATGTATGTATATGTGTATATGCGATGCGTATACATAACTGAATGTACTTTGGCTTGAGTATGTTGCTGTTAGAATAGTGCGATGAGAATTGTGGGATATTGCGTTAATGTGTTAACTTACAAATGTGCAACAGAGTTCGGGTGTACAATGTTACCACTCGTTTGAATTCTGTAGTTCTGTTAAACCTTAAATTTTGTAACAGAATTCGGTGTATAATGTCTGAATTTCAAAGTTGTCTTTTAATACACTGCTGCTGTGTGGTGCATAAGGGGTTCTCAAGCTGCATCTTGCAGCTTTTTCCCTTGTGTCCTCTCTAATGATGTACTTTTTATGAGAGAAATAAAGATCTAGCCATGTTCCACTCGATCAAAAGCTTTGGCTTGATCCATCGATACAAAGGAGCCTGCAATACTTGTTCGAGTGGCGAATGCGAACAGGTCCCTGGTGAGGGACAGTGCCGAAAAAATCGAGCGGCCCAGTGCGGTACATGTCTGGGCAGGGTTCATTGCGTGCAGCAACACTTTGGAAAGCCGCCTCTGAAATTATTGCGGCTACAATTTTATAGTCGGTATTCAACCAAGTAATAGGCCTATATGCTAACGGGTGCGACGGATCCCCACCCGGTTTCGCTATAAGGATTATATTGCGCTCCTTAAAAGAGGGTGGCCGCACACCATGGGTGATGAAAAAGACGTTCACCATCTCTAACAACGGGTCCTTAAGGCCCGAAAAGAAAGCTTTGTAAAAGCCTAGGGGAATGCAGTCTTGGGGACTTGGAACTTGGGGAAGTTCACCGCAAAAGTTACGAACATTCTCCTCAAATTACGAGGAAGTGTCGCGCTCTCCTGCCGCCTTAAAAAATTTCCCGAAAGTGATGAGTGAACACTTCACTTCTGTCGGCTGGACGCGAGCAAGCGGCGCCGTTCGGCCACATGACGCGGGGTACGTACGCTCGGCCGACGTCATCTGGCGAACCTGCCCTAATACAACTTAGTGCCGACACGTATGACAAAGGCTTGCCTTGCACGAATGCGTGACCAGCTGCACTAGACGACTGACGCAAAAGCCTCTCGTGGCGCGACCTCAACAGACTCTCATAGTCACGCATGGCAAATGTCATATGCCCGCTCTTTTTTATACGTAACCTCCTTAAAGCCTCATCCAGTTCTCCTGAGATGCGTGCCTTACGTTTGCTTCCCTCCTCCATCAGCATCATGCGCCAACTCGACATTCGTTTCTCTGCGTGCCGGGTTTCAGCTTGTCCTCGAGGGAAGCAACGCTATCAGGATCCGCTAGTAGGCACATGTACATGCGCTACATGTCATGGCTGAATATGGCTCCGCGTTGCACCAGCTTTACGGAGACGGGAGAATAGTCGGAAATGCGAGGTGTGCCAGACGGAAACGCCAGCACCCCGAAGCTTCCAAGGCATCGACTGAGTTCGGGGGGCAGATAGAATTTGTCCAGCCGGCTGGTGGACGCTCCTCTCGCCCAAGTTGCAGCGAAGATGCCAGCGTGCGTCTACACCTGAGGGTCACTCAGTCTGAATTTGTTCTATCAAGTCTCCAAGCGCGCACGCGCCGCGCGGCAGTCTTCCTTGACCCGGCCTTCGAAGGTCTCGAACAGGATCTAAGATGCAGTTAAAATCACCCAATTAAAAAGGTAGGGTAACTTCCGGGTAAGTACACATCCAGCGATGAAAGAAATTTCTAGGAACGTAACGCTGTGCTGGCACGTACACGTTTACAGCACGTACTCGGCTAGAAAATGGTAAAAATCGACCGCGATCGTTAGGCCGTAAACCCCGAAGGTGACATGCGCTTTTTTGTACGAACTGGCGCGGAAAAATATTACGCCAACTCCTGAGGCAGCTGCGTTCGACAATGTAAAAAGAACGTCAGCAGAGAAGCGCTCTTTAAATGGGGAAACACCTCGAGGCGTGCGAATATTGCACTTCTGCAAGAAAAGAACATCCATGTTTCGCGCTCGAGCAAAGTGCATAACATCCCTCTTGTTATCCTGGTTTCGAAAGGAGAGAAAGTGCACTAGCATAAAAGGTTAAGGCGCTACTTAGCGTTGATGCTCCTTTCTTCCTCCACTGAGCTCAGTGATCGACTCATACACGACGAATATACAAAGAGCCCCTCGGGCCTGGCGAAGCGAATGCAACTCATGAAGCGCAGGCATGCTGCCTCTCGCGATTCCAAAATAAAACAAAACACATGACACGTGATATGAGCACCATCAGAGCAGGGATATGAGCAACACGGTGATTCGATAGGAGCCGTGCGCAACGTGGAACGATGTCACGCGACCCCGGAACGGAGGAACAACCAGAAGAAACCCAATGATAGCCGCTGGGGCCAATAAAAACAAAATAAGGAATGATGCAATTAAAGAGGCCTCAATGAAATTTCGCGAAGCCTGTAGATGCAATTTGTGCTCCCCTGCACGCCAGTGAGAATAATCGCCCTTTGGCACCAACAGCAGGGACGTCGGTAGAAAAGGAATGTTAATAAATACCGTGAAACCCATTAATGCCGCCTTTGAGTACAAGTCTGGACTAGCGCTAGAAATAGGCACACACAGCTTCTTACTTCTGTGTACCGTGTCACCCGAGACGGTTGCTGATTATAATACGCCTTTGCTGTCCACACGAGAGCTGTCCAATAGGTACAAAACCTGCCTAATCGGGTTAATCAGGCGTGGGTCCTTGTACTGTGTTGAGAGAGCTTGCTTGTTCAAGACAGGTGGGTCGGAAAGCAGCGAGGCGTCGTCCTGGTGTCGTGCGAGGCCAGCCGGGAGACGCGCCGCCGTCGCATCACGATGGTAGGGCTTGGATGCTTTTCGGCGGGCGGCTTGGCGTCGTCCTCGTTGAAGAGAACGCGAAGTCCTCTCTTTCGGGCAACTTGGGCCTAAGCCGCTGGAACGTCTGTTTCATCCACTGGCTTGGACAACTAGTGCTGCTTACGCTGATCCGCTGAGCTGCCTTCTCCTGTGTTGACTTCCGAAGAGCTAGCCGAGTAGAAGGAATCATCGGTGGATGAGCTGCCCGCTGTCGCTACAGTGGGTTGGCTAGCAAGCTCGTTGGTTGATGACGTGTCCCTGTCAAGTTCGGGAAATGATCCAAGGTCATCCACCGGTGTTTCCTCAACGCTTGTCGTGGTTTTCGGGGCGTCGTCATCGCTGGAAGGCACAGAACTGCAAGGATTATCCTCGGGTGGCGTCTGTCGTGGGGATGAAGTTGCTTGCGAAGCCTCATTGGCTCATTGGCGCCGCGAGGAAGCTCGCGAAACTCACTCGCTGCGTCTGCGTGAGACCACAGCCGCAGGCAGTCCGCCATGGCGTGGTGTTCCCTGCAGCGGCGACACATGGCCGAGCATGATTCGAACTCGTGTTCGAACGCCTCGCACCGAGGGCACCATGGTGTCTTCCAGTCGGAGTGGTTGTGGCCCTCGTGTTCGCACCGAGAGCACACTCTCTTCACGCCCCGGTACTGACACTGTACCTTGTATCCTCGCACAGACAGGAAGTTTGCGATCGGAAACTTCATCTCGATGCGGACGAGACGAACGCCGTTCTCAATGCGCGGCCGACCATTGAAGCTCACGTAGTGAACGCCGAGCACCCTGCCGTAAGGCGAAATGGCTGCACCCTGGTCTTAGTCGTTCATGTTCCTTTGGAAACGATACGCGGTGACGTACACAGTCTGGAGACCGACGCATGTAACGAGACACGAAGTGCCATTAACTACGATGGCACCACGGTCGTTGAGGGTCTTAGATGCAGCAGCGGACGAAACCGAGGCACAAAACTTCATGGCTCCTTGGTGCTGGATGCCCTTGAGGCGGTGGGGACCCACCATGTCTTCGATTGCATCAATGATGTCGTCAACGGAAGCATTCTTTGGGGCATCAAGCTTGAAGCACTGGGCCTTGGGTACACTGCTGGCCGGTATTTCACGGCATCTGCTTGCATAGGCGCATCTTTGACGGCAAGACGAAGGAGACGAGCAGCAAGGTGGCGGAAAGTGTCCAGAAGCAGAGGGGTGGTGGGAGGAGAAGGGCTACCCGACGCCATCGTAGGGTCTCCCCGCAAGAAAACGAGAAAGAGCTCCCAGCACAGAATTCGACTGTGTCTCGATTCAGCCACCCGGCCAAAGAGAAACAAAAAGGGCTTGATTGATTATAGGGTTTAACGCGCCGACGCAACGAAGGCGATGAGGCGCGCCGTAGAGGAGGGCTCCGGATTAATTTTGACCACCTGGTGATCTTTAACGTGCGGCGAAGACTCGAACACACGGGCGTTTTTACTTTTCACCTCCATCAGAAAAGCGGTCGCCGCCGCCGGGAATCGAACCCGCGACCTCGCGTTCAGCATCGCAACGCCCTAGCCACTGAGCCACTGTGGCGGGTGAAACAGAAACTGCGCAATAGTCTTATATACCCACAGCCAAATCTCAACGCCTACTTCCGGTGTCCATGTTCACATCGCTTCTGACATTAGTGAAGTTCTAGCTTTTATTATTAATTTGACATTATCTACTGGAGTTTTTCCTCAAAAATTGTAAGTAGCACGAGTTAGGCCAATTCACAAAGGAGGTGGCGATGACCAGTTGTCCAATTACAGGCCAATCTCTGTGTTGACTGTCTTTTCAAAAATTATTTGAAGATGTATTACATAATAGACTAACAAACGTTTTCAACACACACAAGGTCATTTCACCGTATCAGTACGGCTTTCAAAAAAAGAAGTCAACGCAGGAAGCTCTGCTTAATATTATGGACAGTATAATAGAAAATATAGAGGGAAAGAAATTTACACTCGGGTTATTAGTGGACCTACAAAAAGTATTTGACTCTATCAATCATGAAATATTGCTAAGAAAACTAAAAAAATTAGGAATACGCGGAATAGCGGCTGACCTATTAGGGAGCTATTTAAGTAATAGGGAGCAATTTTTTTAATTTAGCGGTATTTCATCAGAGTTATTTGCAATAGAACAGGGTGTTCCGCAATGGTCAAAGCTGGGACCGTTGTTATTCTTAATATATGTGAATGATATTCCAAACATTCCTTGTACACCCCAGATAGCCATGTACGCAGATGACACGAACATATTTTTCTCCGGTAGCAGTATAAGAGAACTCTAGTATGAAGTAAATAGATATTTAAAAATGTGGTCAAAGTGGTTACACGAAAATAACTTACAGCTAAACACATCGAAGACTACCTATAGCATTTTTGGACCAATTAATAAGAAGATAGATCAAGGGATTCATATTGAATATCGGGGCAATATGATCAACCAAGTCAAAGAACAGAAGTTCTTAGGAGTGTGGTTTCATGAAGAATTATCTTGGCATCCTCATATAGAACACTTAGGCAATAAAATTTCAAAAACATATTGGCGTTCTCTACAGATTGAGAGGCTTAATAACGCTTTGGTTGAAAACACAGCTTTATAACACTCTTGTCTATTCTAGGCTTTGCTACGGGATATTAGCGTGGGGAACAACAAACAAAACAAATTACAAACGGCTGATAGTCTTACAGAAAAGAGATCTTCGTCTATTTGCCAATTTTCACGGGCACTATGCCGACTTGAGAACGGGTCCACTATTGGTTCAGTATAGTATGCTTAAGGCTGACCAAATGTATTATATGAAGCTTTTACAAGCTATACACAAAGAAAATCTCCATGGCAAACATAACGACAATAGCAGTATATACCCTTTTAGGTGTGCCAAAATACACACACCAAAACTGCGAACACACTACGGCAGGCAGTCTTCTCACGCAGCGACATACTCAACAAAGTTGGAGACCACATTGACTTCAAATGCAGTAGAAACATATTTAAAACACAGGCGAAAGAATACCTCGTAAATCAGAATATCTGCTTCAATGGCTAGAGCTGTGGATGTCGTCTCGACCTGTTTAATGCGCAGGTTGTGTAGTTGTGTCTATCTTTAAAACTCAATCATAGTTCTACTCTGATTGTCCACTTTTATTTGGTTTTACATTACTCTTTTGTACTCTAATGTACTTTACTGTACCTCTCCCATATTGTTCTGTAATGTCTTGTGCTCTACATGTTGTTTGTATTTTGTAACTCACATTAGAATTTCTAGCTTGTTTGTTTCTGCCTCATCATTGTACTGTACAAAGGGGGCTGGGGCCTCTGTCAGGCTTTGTAGCCTTTAGTCCCAGCCTGCCTCCTCGTACTTCTGAGGAAATAAAATCTTTTGTTTGTTTGTTTGTTTGTTTTTTTGTTTGTTTGTTTGTTTATACTCCTCAACATTGTTGAACAAGACCATTACGCAAACATAAGGAGGAAAATCAATACAGAAATGTTCTTTATTAAAAATTCATGGACGCTTGGTTCTTGTCATTGCAAATGAAATACTACGTTCACTGCAGAAAACCGTCGCCTCCTGTTGCCCGCGCTCCTGGCTGTATTTAAGACATCATACGGCAACAGCAACAGAAGGTTCCACTATATAGGCTCTATGTTCCGCTTGGAACGCTCGTGGAGTGGAGCAAAATGGTTCTATAAATTTTGTAGTAGGGTGCCTCAATTCACGCGCGTCTCTGCCTAACGGCAGCGCTGGCATCGAGGCACTCGACCTGGAGCACTAAAACGCAGTATAATTAAATTGGCTTGAGCAAACCTCCAGCGTGTTTACCTAGGGAGGAACGAGACGGGAGCAGAAGAGCAAGAGAGGTAAGCGGGAGGCATTAACGTGGGAAATGTCGACGAGAAATCCTCTTTCGTCGACATTTGCAACGAAAGGAGCAGATACGCGGCCATTTTTTTTTTCTCCTAATTTAAGCTGCCTGAAGGCGACCCTCGCGATACAGTCGAATATCAAAATTCAAATTGCCTAAAAACTGAAAGGATGCGCTCAATTCTCAGCGATGGCTAGCTGAGCTGTCGCCATTTCGCGATGTTGACAACATGTGCCAGGGCAATTTGGATCCACTACAAACCAACACCGGTTCTCTTCGTTTCCTTGCTGTTTTTTTTTGTTTGTTTACGGTGGTGGTGACGGCCTTGACTGCGTGCGCAGCGCTTGGCCTTTTGTTCTTGCGTCGTATCATGTGGAGGCCTCGGTGGTTTTCCCTGTCCTCAAGTGTTTCGACTCCTATTCGGCTCCCCTTGCGATGGCAACAGGTCGCGCTCTCTACGACGCCCATTTCAAGAGGCGCGCTATATTTATAACTCAAGAAATGGGCAGTTGAGCTGCTGCCCGAATGCTTGACGTGAACGAATCGACCACCCGTGAATGGCGGCTCGAGTGCGGCGCCTTTTCGCAAGCGAACCCGGCCAAAAAGGTTTTCGCCGCGGCCACCACGTCAAATTACAGAAGCGTGTTGCTGGTTCTGTCACAGAACAGTGCAACCGCCTCATGGCGGTCAGTGTTGAGCTGATGCAGCCCCAAGCATGCTGAAAGCAAGCGATGTTGCTCCACAGATGGGCATCTCGCGAAAGAATTCAAAGCGTCATTTGCGGGAGTCTAGTCCCAGTGTTTGAAAAATAAATGCGCTTTCCCATGCTTAGCTCAGCTGCCTACCACGTCTTCCCCGCTCAGGCGAAATCCTTATTAAAGGAGCACTGACACAAAATTTTCGTGTTACGCTTTTTCGCTGCTATGCGTGCCTACCAGCCCACTAATCATAGAATGGCACATTATATGGTCGAGTGCAGCGTAAACATTGATTTAAGGCGTCGTTTATTCGTGTCCGTTTAGGTTTCGATAAAACGAACGCCGAGCGGCCGCCTTGACAGGAGGAATCACGTGACGTCACCATTCTTGCCGTGCCGCTGCCACTCTGGACGCGCGCGCCTAGACCAGCCTAGGTCTTCACCGTCCCCACGCGCCCGGGCAGCATGACGTCAGTCCCGAAACCATGACGTGTACACACGCCGGAGCAGCGCGCGCCAACCACAGCCAGCGCGTCGGCTTCGTCATGGGAGTCCCGACGTCGCAAGTTTGGAGCAAGTAGCAGATGATGTCATGTCGGCCCGCTCTGGGCTTTCCCGTGCGGGCGAAGATTAAAATAGATTTAAAATATGTTCCGACGAACGGTTGCTGTTCAAAATTGCCGGGAGATATCCTCTCATAAAAAGGAAGCATTTTACATAGTTATCTCAGCTTTGAAATTTCGTGTCAGTACTCCTTTAACAAATATATTGCTAAATTCAGCCTACACACCCCAAACACTTCGCAAGTGGTATACCCCTCACCTGACACCCCCCCCCCCCTCGATGTCTTTACTGTCATACCACTATTCCACCAGACCTCACACAGCTAACTTGGTGGTGTCCAGCCTTCACCAGCCACCGTACACTCATATCACCCCATCCACAACCCGATCCACAACAAACTGGTGCACAACTATTATCTCAACATGCAGTTTGTTCAATTACAAGCTGTCTAGCAAGGATTGTTTGAGTGGGTCCTCCACCGAACGAACTGGCAAGCCTGTGCGAACTCCTGACTATATCGTGATCACCACGAACTGGCCCATTAACTGCAGGTTCCAAGAACTGGCCCAGTTACTCACCCTACTGAGAACAACCAGCACTTGTTCATTTTCTCTTACCGTCCCTCCCCATTCCTTTCGTTCATTGTGAGCAGTGTCATTCATTCCCATTAAAGGTTCTCTCTCTCACTTTTTCCCTCTCTCTCTCTCTCTCTCTCTCCTGTTTTTCCATCCATCCATCCATTTCTCTCTCTCTTTCTCTCTCTCTTTCCCCGCTGACCTCGTGTGAGAGCTTCTACAGTTCTTTTTCTCTTTTTTCGCCTGACACGGCAAAGCCACCCCTCGCGTTACTATCGTGGTTTTATTTTTTTTCTTTCCGGACGCAACGATACGTCAGCCCTCGCGTTCGCGTTATAATAGTGGTCGCGTTACAAGCAAGCAAATACGGCAATTTGGAAAGTAACCCGCCGCGGTTGCTCAGTGGCTAAGGCGTTGTGCTGCTGAGCACAAGGTCGCGGGTTCGATTCCCGGCCGCGGCCGCCGCTTTTCTGATAGTGGCGAAAAGCAAAAACGTCCGTGTGTACGAGATTTCGGTGCACGTTAAAGATCCCCAGGTGGTCAAAATTAATCCGGAGCGCTCCACTACGGCGCGCCTCATCGCCTGCGTTGCGTCGGCGCGTTAAACCCTACAATCAAATCAATCAATCAGAAATTTGGGAAGTAGCAAAGTACGCCCATGCTAGTAGGGCGTATCCATGCTAAGATCGGGGATTGGCCATGCGTTTCAGTCATAGCAACCGATAGAGGAAGAAAAATGTCGCGTATGGAAAAGGTTGGTGATGCTACCGAGAGGACTGTACTCGTGCAAGTTTAGGCAACACGTCATTACCGTGCATGCAATGAACGCGCTCCCGTTTGCGCGACACTTGTTCATTTCATTGGTAAGGATGCGGCAACCGACTCTGTACCGTCTATATATGGACAACAGCTCAGGAAGCATAGCGGCGAAAACAATACCGACGTACTCATTGCGCAATTCAACAGTGATGCTTTTGCATTCGCTGAATCATAAGGAGTGCTTAGGTGTCATAGAATTCGTATTGAATCGCTTTACAATCCAGCGCAATTGGTAGAACCTAAAATATGAAGAAAAAAGTCGCATGCGAATATTTAACCCAGTTATGCTAAAATTATGGCCTAATGCACTAGCATAAACGATTCAGCGACAACACGAAAGTCACATGGATAACTCTCGGCGGAACGGCATCCGTACCTTGGTGCTATTCTGCTCCTGTTTGGACGATATTACGATATATTTCGCGATATTTATGCTGGACTGTAGGCAATGCTACTACCTTGGGATATTCATTACATTACTGTATTACTACGCTCTTAATACGCGACGATTGTGTTGAAACCCGGGGGGAGGGAGGAGGGCGGTTACTTCAGCGTGGCGTAACCAGCATTATAGAATCCGCGTTCAGCCACATGGAGATGCTCAAATGGGAAATTGCATCTCATATTCGTGCAAGCACCGCCATATACAAAGCCGGTTTTACAGCCCAGTTACGTTTTATTTATTTTTATTTACAAATACTGCTGTCTCAACGAGAGACATAGCAGGAGTGGAAAAGTTACATGAAATACACATACACGACAGATACAAGTAATAAAGACTGTAAAATGTACACGTCTAACAAAAATGTTACATCACACATACACATAAAAAACCACCTAAAATACATAGTATCATGGAACATGTTCAGGCAAGTCTTTCAGGAACAGTTCAGCGGGCAAACGTCGGAGGGATGGCTCAAGATTGTTCCATCGTTCAATTGTTTGCGGAAAAAAAGAATACTTAAAAGAATCCAAGTGCGCTCTAAAGGGGACAATGTTCAAAGGATCAGTGCGTCTTGTTGCGCGCCGCGAGCAATCTACGAAGGAAATTGGTGCGGCTACACAAGTGGAACCATCTACAATCTTGTGCATCAAAGCAAGCCTGTCACAATCACGCCGGTGAGATAAGGGCCGAAGCGACAGTTGCTCAGCGTGAAATGTAGGGGAAAAGTTGCGATCATAGCGACGGAGTATAAACCTAATTGCCTTCTTTTGAACAGATTCAATTTTACCAATATCACATTTTAAGTAAGGCGACCATACAACTGAAGCGTACTCAAGTACCGGACGGATAAGGGTTTTGTAAGCAGTTATTTTACAAGGTGGAGTAGAATTTTTGAGAGTGCGTTTTAAGTAGGCAAGCTCTTAAGTAGGCAAGTTTTAACGCTCTCGCTTTCAAGGAGCCACGTTTCCCTCATAGCGTTCGATATCACGGATGCGGGACTCCACGCTGTCGTATAAACGCAGCGATCATCGTCTCGCTCTAGCGGCGCGCCCTCGTCGTTGCCGTAGCAACGGAACCCGGGACAAGTCTGCCTCTACGATTGAGCCTCACTGCACCACGGGAAAGCAATAACAATAGTCTCCGCGTGAGTACCACCCCACTCAATCCGGATTGTCAGCTTGACCACTCGCATCCATGCAGCTAAATGAGTTTTCGTCCACCAACAAGGCTTTCTTATACGACCTGCGCCTCTCGACTACTTCAGATAATGAACACTTAAGTGGGAGATGCAGCGCGAAATAATCATGCTCTGAAAATAGAAAACGAAGTGAACGCGCTGAATTTGGGAGAAAATGGAGGCGTGCGGCGGTGAATTTCAGCGTATTCGAAAAGGTTCCATCACTTTGAAAGCCGGCCTTATTTGATGACTAAGAAAACCTCGCGTCGAATCCTTCTGCCAGGAAGTTTCCGAATGGGTGGGGATCGGACTACGCACAACGAAGACCAATAAAGCGCTGGACACATGTACGATTTGTACACGCGATTCGCATGCGACTGATCGTTACGACTGTCACCACGACTAGTCGTACGCGTGAATTTGAGACACATGACCCGATGCGTGCATGCGATGCGTCGTCGGCGTCGCTCCGCCCACCGTTTTTGCTCCATGGTCAACTACGACTATCGCTGAGCTGAATTTGTAGATTCCGCGCGTTTAATCGCAAAAAATGGATAAAGCAGGCAATCGTGAAGCGTTTCCTGCCTTCGGAAACAGTTCGCGCACACGCCGGCCGCGCCTGCCAGCTCGGACACTCAGCGGCTCGAACCGGCGCAGACCACGGTAGCAACCGCTTGTCGCTGCTCTTCTGAATCAATCTGATCGTTAAAATGAAGTTCCACATGCGAGAAAGTAGGTGTTAGTGTGGTGAAAAATTGTGCTTGGGATTGTTATCAGGGCTTATTTTAAAAGCGGCGATCAGATATCTGCCGCGATGCAAGCGTATACGCTGACCGGCCCCCGCGGCGCGCGGCGGGCGGTGCGCCGACCGGTCGAGAGATGGCAATACCTGCGCGGAAGCATCGAAACAGGCTACGCAGATGTTCAACTACGACGATCGCTGAGCTGAATTTGTAGATTCGCGCGTTTGTTCGCAAGAAATTGATAAAGCAGGCAATCGCGAAGTGTTTTCTGCCTTCGGAAACAGTCCGCGCACACGCCGGTCGCGCCTGCCAGCTCGGCACACTCAGCGGCTCGAACCGGCGCAAACCACGGTTGCAACCGCGCTTGTCGCTGCTCTTCTGAATCAATCTGATCGCTAAAAAGAAGTAGCTTATGCGAGAAAAGGGATGATAGTGTGGTGAAAAGTTGTGTTACGGATTGTCATTCGCAGTTACACAGATAGCGGCGATCAAATATCCGCCAGGATGCTAAGCAAAGTTCCCAACACCCGAGCCGACCAGAGCAACGCACGCCGGTTGCGGGGGGTTGGGGCTCAGCGGGCTCTCATTGGCTGTGGCCTCACGACGATTGCAACGATGGCACGACTGCATCTGGCTTGCCAGACGCACGTCGTGAGCCTCCTCCGACCAGCGATCGACGCCAAAACAGGTCCTTACGATCAATCGTAACGATCAGTCGCATGCGAATCGCGTGTACCAGTCGTACATGTGTCCAGCGCTTAAGGGGCAATGGCAATGCATGCATTTATTCAGTATTATCGAAACAAGGAATTTACATCGGTCGAGTGGGCAGCAATGCGACAGGGCATAACGTAACTTGGTCAAGACGGGCACTAGTTAAAGCGGACTTTGTAGGAAGAAGTCAATTTCAATGAACGGGTGTTGCAAAACCTCCGTTGAGACGAGGGTGCCCGTGGCATTTGTCTTGCGCTCGTCGCTCCTGGGAAGTAGTTCTCAAGACTCCCGTCGTCTTTCATTGCTGCCAAGCGTTTTTGCCGCGACTCCCCAGGCAGCACAGAACTGTTCGGCCTAAAACAGGCCGGTGTACTTTGGCCGGTGATTTTCTGTCCGGCCGTTTTCCGGCAGCCATGTTCGGCCCATGTCCAAATGTGGGCCTTTTGGCCGCATACGGCCGTACTCCCATGGCTGTCCAACGGCGAGTGTCCGTCTGCCAGTCGACCGGCTTACGGTCATACGGCCAGATTCCAGCCGTAGGGCTCCGGCCATTCGAAAGCCACCCGTGTACGGCCGAAGTACGGCCGCCGGAGGACAGCCGAGATGCGGTCGTCGGACTCCAGCCGGACTAAAGCTACCGGAAATACGGCCGTGCTACGGGCATTGGAGTTCAGCCACAGTACGTTAACTGTACTGAGGCCGGTCACTGCATGTCGCGCAAGCAGATGACTCATTCGCGCAGTGCAGAAGCAGCTCAAACCCAGCATTTTGGGTCCAATGCAGCCACATCAAAGTGAGCTCGCGCGCAACCACCAGCCGTCAAGCTTTCAGCGCAGCCTTGCTTAATTACCAGCCTCAGTTGACAGCAAAATTCATTTATTAAACAGTGCTCACAAATTGTCGTTCCTTTAATTGCTGTGCCTCTTTTACTGCCGAACACAGAAAATATTCAGTTCTTTTGTAGAGCTTGAATAGATGTATTGTCCAGGTCCTGATATCCTCTGTGGGGCGGCTTACCTGTAATAAACGGGGAAAGAGGAGTGGGGGGGGGGGGGCGGCGGAGAGCGCATACTTTAGTGGGTTGAATTTCAGAGACATAAATTGCGCCGCTTTTAGCCAATTTCTTTTAGTGCAATATTCCGAACACTTTCCTGCTATGACTACATAAACTATTTTTATAACAGTTGCTTGACCAATTTCGCTGTATATAAAACCGGTGTGAATGCCTTTACGAAGCGTTTTGGTTCTCAACAAAACACTCAGGAGCATTGATATAACTCCTTCACCAAAAAGTATGTCCAGTTCTTGCCCATTTTTCTTGCCAAGACATTTTGTACTCGATCAACTTTTCTGATGATCTTGCGCAGGACTGATCCTAAGAAAGAGCGAACAGGTACTTTTATTTTCAATCTATTTAATGTTGTTTTCATGAGTATACGTCCACACCACTTAATAGTCCAAAAGAACTTAATTTTCTTCTAAATTCCTAATTTTCTTCTAAACTTCTAATTTTCTTCTAAAAATTCTGGACGCGTTGCGAGTGACGCCCTGCTTCAGGTGGCTGCAGTTGTATTCCTCTGTGTTCACGCAAGGAAGGCGTAAAATTTGAGTTACATAATTTGTTTCAAACCAATAACATAGCAATGGTAGCATGCATACAGGAAACCTTGCACACTCCAACGAATAGGGCAATAAATATTTTATTGGTCAAGGTTGAATGCGTAGGGTTCTCAACCCGTCGGAGGCAAACTTGCGCCTCTGGATGTTTATTTATTTATTTATTTGTTTATTTATTTATTTTTATTCATTTATTTATTCATTGTTTTATTTATTTATTTATTTATTTGATGCCTGCTTGCCTTTGCATGCATTACAGAAGGGAGATACATAACACTAAGCATTAACTATGAGACATAATAATAAAATAATTCTACAAAGCGCGCTGAAAATCGTCAATATAAACAGTTAATGCAATCATACGTGGAAGATAATTACACTGCAGTATTGATGTAAAATAAAATGAATCGCGCAAGGCGTCACCTTTAAAGGAAAGTTAATAATTTGCTTTAAGCTAGCGGTCCCACTTTGCGATATGTAGAATGGCGCTTGGACATACTTCTCCCCTTCTACTCCAGTTTTCGAATGATAGATATTACGAAAAAAGTTCAACCTGTGCTTTCGTCTGTGATCTTTCACGTCCTGCCATTTCAGTTTACTTTTACTTTCTCTCATGCTAAGTTGAGCGTGCCAATTACCTAATACGAATCGCACTGACATATTCTGTATGTTTTCGAGCGTATCAACCAGCTCTTTGGTGTAGGGATCCACGAAAACACATGCGTACTCCAAGATTGAGCGCACATGAGTGAAATACGGTTGTTCTTTTCAGTTACATGGAGGTTCACTGAAATTTCGTCTCAGAAAGCCAAAAACACATGCAGCCGTAACTTTTATGGTGTGAACCTGCCTATTTCACCTCTAACCACTCCCTAAATAAACTCCTAGGTATTTATATTCCTCGGCCGTTGTCACAGCAGCATAATTTACGGTATACGTATTCAATTGGAATGAAGGTTTTCTTGTAAACAGGCCATTAACACACTGTTTAACCTCCAAAAACGTTTCTGAATCAGCACACCAGGATGTTATTAAATTCGAATAAAGCTGCAGGTATACGGAATCACGTTCATTCGCTATAGTCCGGTAAACTACACAGTACTTTTGAACAAAGCTATAGGGCCAATAGTAATAACAATGCAAAAACCGATTCAATCAGTTCATAGGATGAAATGTACTACGCAGAAGGTGACATGGAACACCATCATTTGCTTTTCTGCAGTCCAAGACTGTACAGTCAGCCACTTTGAGCTTATCTATTGCAAGAGCCAAATCGTGCGTGAACTCAACAATCTGCGTTGAGCAAGAAAATCCTGACAAAATTCGTGTTTGCTAGGATGCTGGCGATTATGTTTAACCAAATGAGTCATATCCCAAGAGTAGCTAAGCTCACCTTCAAACATGGGAACAAAATTAACAGCTAGGCTTCGTCAGTGACAAGGCTCTGTTGTTATCGCAAATTTATAATATTTTTTTTTCTAAATAGGCAGTCGTAATATCCCATGAACTAACATAGTGCAAGGCATGAAGTTAATCCTACCAATGCACGAGCGAGTCTCTTCTACGTTTATCACAAACAACATAGTGCAAGATTGCTTGTCGCAGTTTAATTGTAAGCAGAATAACTTGCGCTTTTGCTCGCACTTGCCTTTCTTTGGTGGGGAGTCCTCGACATGGTGGCGGTTTAGCTCCTGCGTGGTGGCCGCTTGCTCGACGCCCTTGAAGGCCTGTTATTTTGGTGAACCATCTCCATCTCAGATCGGACATATCTGCCGGGTCGATGTCTCCAATGCTCTCCATTTCTTGAGGGGGCGAATAGCCTCGAGCTGATGCGTCGACGAAGCCGGCGGCAGAGGCGTGGTAGCGGCGATGACTGGCAAGGCTTAGCTCACCCGTCGGTATGGCACAGTCTTCTTGTGGCAATAAATGTCATTTCGATTTCCTAAAAGGTTCCCTGCTAATGTCCAGTGAGTCCTTGCACCTTGCCCGTTCACCGAGAACACTCATTACTGTTTGACAAACGATGTTCGTTCATTTAAAACGTAGAAACACGAAGCGGATGAAAAACGCGTCCCCGTCGTTCGGCTCCCTAACGGCTTTTTCTCCGCCCAGTAAAAAACCGGTCGGTCTCCTTCCAAACACGTCTGTGCATGAATTCTCGGCGCCCAGGCGCGTGCCGTTGTTCGGCAGTATGCCGTTTGCCGAAAAAATGACGTATAACCAGATACCTTACGCAGGCCGGTCTCCTCTTGAACACCGGTTGCCAAATATTCTGTGGCCATTCGCTTGCCGTAATTCGGCCGAGGACAGCTAACCGAATGCAAAACGTATATTCTGGGGCCGTACGTCGGCCGGTATCCTTCATAACACTGGTTGCCCGAAGAAAACTAATATTCTAGCGCCGGACGCGCGGTTCACCGTTGAAACAACGAATGCACGGCAGCCGCTCTCCGGCCGGTCTCCTTTCGAACACCAACTGCCGCAAGAATACGCATATTCTGTGGCCGGTCGCTTGCCGTGCTTCGGCCGATTACCGCTTCCCGAAGAAAAAACGGATGCCCTAAGGCCGTACTTCAGCCGTTCTCTTTCTCAACATCGGCAGCCGTAAGAGAACTGAATATCTGGCAGCCGGTTAGCTGCCGTTGTGCGTCCGGACACGGGCGGACGGAAAAATACCGAAGCGCTGGTTGCCGAATGTTGGCCTTTCAACGCATGATCAGTAGCTGCCAGAACCTGAATGCTGGCCGGACATGCCAGAAACGGCCATAGACGGGCCGGTCTTGGGGCACACTTTCTGTGCCGCCTGGGTCACGTCTTCGAGCCTCCCTACGGAGCACACATTCGTGGTCTGGCACGTGTTTTTCTGGCACGTCTTGAGCCCGTTCTACATGGTGCGTTTTTCGCCAGAGAATTCGGTGGAACGAACATTCGCATTTGCGAAGTTCGCAATGCCTTAAAATGTCATCTACATGGCTGGCGAACGTCGCGATTTTCGCTCTTCAGAAACACGTTGTTTGCAGACTGAATTAGGTCTGCCACAAGCAAGGCTTGCTGTGGTGTTAAAAATAAGTTTTATTGTACTTCCTTGGGAAGTTGTTTCAGATTGTTTTGCAGTAAATATGAGTTTATTAGCGGTTTCATTTAACAATCGCCAATTATTTTTCAATATATGCACACATAGCAGAGAACACAAACACAGCAAGCAACCCTGGGTTTGCTTGTTGTGCGTGCCTAGAACATTTTGGTGTACCTCGGACGGGACTTCTTCGGTTCTTATGTGCTTCTTCCGAACTGCTGTGATGTCCGCGATATGCGCGGACACCGATTAGTCATTCGTTGAAGACGGCGCGCGACATCGCGTTATGAACACGCGTACATTTGCGTTGGTGCGCCCGCGCTTACGCCGCGTGTATGCCAGCAACGCCATCTGGTTGCTAAGCGTGCAAATGGTGATGACGTGACGTGGCCGTGACGTTCACCTAGCTGTGTACCTATTGGCCGCAAGTTCCGGCCCCTCTACCGCCTCCACGCCGCACGAGCGACGTTCGCCGGGGATCCTGCTCGACCGTTCCAAACATTTGGAACTTTGTCGCAGCAACGAAAAAAGGTTGTTTGGCCGCACGAGCGGCGCCGCATCTACGAATTCGCAGGGAAAATCGCACCATGTAGAACGGGCGGTGCGATTTTCTCTGCCTGCGAATTCACAGATGTGGCGTCGCTCGTGCGGCGAAACGACCTTCTTTCGTTGCTGCGACAAAGTTCCAAATGTTTGGAACGGTCGAGCATTCCCCGCGAACGCCGCTCGTGCGGCTCTTGCGGCGTACAGGGGCCGGACGTGCGGCCAATAGGAACACAGCCAACACAGCTAGGTGAACCTCACGTCATCACCATCTGCACGCTTAGCAACCAGATGGCGTTGCTTGTATAGGCGCAGCGTAAGCGCGGGTGCACCGAAACAAACGCACGCGCGTTCACGACACGATGTCGCGGGCCGTTTTCATCGAATGCTTAATCGGTATCCGCCCAAGTGGCGGCTATCATAGCAGGAAATACCGCATTTACTCGCATAATGATCGCACTCGCGTAATGATCGCACTGGCGTAATGATCGCACCCTGAAGTTCTTCGTCAAAATATGGTTTTTTTTATTATTGCCCGCGCAATGATTGCACCCTGGACTTGCCGCAGCCATATGTCGTATGTGTGCCAAGTCTAGACGACGATGGTCGTGTTTACGTTAGCTTCCTCCTCTTTCAAAGGGGACATGGCTACGTTCTTGCCGCAGACTTGATGATATTAGCGATATAGCCAAGCGTGAGTTCATTATTGGTGCGGAAGAAACTCTCACTAAATGCACATAATGTACTCACAAAACATTTAAAGGAACGCGCTCGGCTTGCTGTGTCGGAAGCCGTGTCTTGATATCCCACACTGTGACCGCAGCAGCCTTTTATTGGTCGACCTGTTCTCACCTCACGGCAAACTCGCTCCGGCGCGTACCGTAATTGCCGGCGCGTTCAGTAATGAAAACACTGCATTTTGCATCACTCGGGCTCATTCGGTTGAGGTCAGTGGAGTTTTTATTGTGTTTTTATTTGTCATGTTTATCATGTTCATGAGACTTATCGTAAACATTCTGATGTGCAACTTGCGTTTTCTGCGCTGAAACTTTTACCCGAACAATTTAACTCGCGTAGTGATCGCACCTATAACTTTGCATCATATTTTTGGGGGAAAAAGTGCGATCATTACGCGAGTAAATACGGTAAGTATTGAAGAACCCAAGAGGAACCGGCCGTGGTAAACCGAGGTGGGCTAGGCGCGTACAACAGCGAGACCACGGTTGCTTGGTGTGTTTTCGTTTTCTGCGACGTGTGCGTATGTTGATGAATAATTGGCTATTGTATGAAACCGCAGATAAACTCATAATAATTGCAAGACAGTCTGGAACAACTTACCTAGAAAGTTAAATAAAACTTTTTTTTTCTTTTTAGGTCACAACTAGCTTAGCTCGCGGCAGAAGAGTAGAAACCACATACACTTTTTTTTTTAATTTTAGCAGACAATGGCAGATCCCAGTGAGTGCGGGATTGAACTTGCATACTAAAAGCAAAATTGTTCAGAAACGAGACACGGGTCACATCCGAGGCTTCACATCGTCTAGATGTCTTGCGATCCGCAGTTTGCATATCCAATACCAGCGCACTTTTTTTGTACACCTTATGGCATTTGCATCTTATGTTTTCAACGTTTCAAACAAACGGAAATCAATCGGAGCTTAGCCTGTGACGAAATGCTTTGTGCGGAGAAAGTTCTCTGCGATTAGCAAGCGAAAACTCTTCTTCACGACGCGTGCTCCAGAATACGCAATGCCCATTGATCTCTCCAAGAAGAAGAAAGTGGTGGAGCCGGCTTAATTTGGCTCCTAGGCGCGGGGGTTTTGTCGTTCTTCTTTCCCTGGTTTTTACTCTTTCGGTACCTTGCGGCCCCTGGAAACAGAACTCCCCGTGCCTACTCTTTTCGCTATAGGGGAGGATAATTCTGATATATTTATTGCCTATGTTCACCTTCGTACTCGTCTCATTCCTATGTTTTTTATAGCCCCTCCTGCTTGGCTCAAACTTTTGACCTGCAGTATCTGTAAATAAAATAAAAAAATTCCCCCCGAAAGAATGTATATTTTCGTTTTACGTTCAGCCACTACATTTCTTTCCGGTGGCGAGAACTGTCGCACTAGGAAACTATTCTAGGCTCGCAAGTTTTTTGTATTTTTATCTCTTTACGAGCAACTTGCTAAGGCAAAACATATTTATTTCAAAAGCAAAATTCTACTACATTCCTTTCCGGTGGCGAGAACTGTCGCACTAGGAAACTATTCTAGGCTCGCAAGTTTTTTGTATTTTTATCTCTTTACGAGCAACTTGCTAAGGCAAAACATATTTATTTCAAAAGCAAAATTCTAGTAGATTGTTTTCTGGTTATTTAAAGCGCTTCAACATGCATAGCTGCCCTGTTCCTTGCTTTCAAGCTGCCAAAAATACATAACATTCCTTTGTTGTTCACCTCAATGTCTTCCTTGGGCTCAGCATAGCCTGTTACAAAAAGTGTTTACATTTTCTCAAAACGCACACATACTACTTTTTTCGAAGTTGCCGAAAACTTCCTCAAGACAAAGAAGGAAGGCAATGGTGGCAATGATGGCTCCTATCACGGTGTGCGTTTTAAGCTCGGTTGTAACTCGCCATAAAAAGATGCCTCTTTTTCTGCATCAAACAAAAAACTGATGATTGTTATCAGTGGTGTCCCCGTTTACACGCAGGCTTCCATGAATGAACAGATCTGAAATAAACGCTCATAGTGAATTAAGTACAAGTTTTGAAAATTGTGGTCGCAGTAAAGCCAACCACTAGTCTGGCGGCAATTGAAAGCGAAGCGAAAACTTCGAGCATTACCGTTTTCATAAAGCCCCCATGAGCTTCCCTTTGTCACATAATCCGTAAGTGCACCGGCGGAGGGCGCATTCCCGCACCAGCGGTAAATATGTGAAAGTGCGGTACTTGAAGCTACAACAAAAATCTTTGCTCTCCTAAGTCCATTTTTTTGTTGCTGACCGCATGTAAACAGCAGCAGGTTGCTCCTCAAATCCTTTCATTTGGGGCCCTTTCCCACGGGCGGACACGGCTCCAAATGTTAGCAGCGGAAAACACTACATTAACTGTCCAGTTTCCACCCAGCAGTGAAAAATATTGCGACATGTGATATTGCAACGGGCTTCTTGGCAGCACTTCCAATCCAGTTTCCTGTCATCAAGGCTGTAAACGACGCAGGAAGCTTTTAGCCGGCACTGCGGGTGTCGTTCTTGAGTACCGACAGTATCACTAGCAGGGAACTTGGTTTTCCACACTCTGGGGACTACGTGTGTGCACTACATCCCAAGATCTGCACGAAGAAGATTTACTCCAACTCCTTTTTCAAAAATTATACGTGTGACGAAGCTAAAGCTGTTACTTCAGAACTCGGACTGGAACTCCAGCAGCTGAGCGCACCTGTGAAGTTGGCCACCTACTTAATTCAAATGTATACCTAAACGTGCACCTTCGCTATAACAGTCTTGTCAATGTGCGCATAATTGAGGTTGTACTTACATGTAGATCTTAAAATTGGCGGGATGATGAAATATCGCTTACTTATTTTTATTGTAAAGAGGGGCTCATCAAATTTCACAAATTTAGCCAACCAGTAAAACTTTCAGTCGTCAAAAAACCCCCAATGGGTAGACCGGTGTCACATTGTAAAACGACTGGCCCTAATTGTTTAAATAAATCGTGAACCATTCTGATCTGCAAAAGTGAATGACCAGTGAAGCATTTTAGCACAGGACATAAATGTCACACCAAATGTAATTTAAAGGAACATATTTTATGTAGTTTGGTAATGGACCGCAGTCATACCAGCGTACACGTGCACACTTTTGTTTCGACTATGCTGATAATTAGCCTAGACTAACTGCATACCTAAATCATGAGACGTGTAACTTAAAGGTCTAATCGGGTTCGGAACTTGAAAATGGTGCTTATGAGTACCTAATCCACTAAAGATGCATATCCAAGGGATGATAAGCTTCAGGTTCAAATCAGGTTTTCAACGGCGTGTGGCTTTGGTGGTGACCACGTGCTAATGGCACACCGCGGGGCTTTTATTTTGAAACACCTCACGCTTTAGATACACGTGGACTTCCAATAGTTTTCGTTCTGGAATATGAAAAATATACCTAACCTTAGCCATGCAAGCTTCGCTTCAAACATATTGTGGTTTCACAAATCATGTCAAATTATTGAATAAAGATAGTTCCTTGCGTTTACTGAAAATGCCCAGTAGCGCTCACGTACATTTAGTTCTCTAAAAAACTGTTTACTCTGTCGTACGATATTACCATCGTGAACGGGTAAAAAGAAAAGGTATCACGGTGTTACCAAACCCTAGACATTAATCTTACCATGAAGCCCGTGCGGACATAGAACATGTACTGTAGGGTTAGTCTAAAATCAAGCGCACACAGACTGAGACGAGTACATTTACACTAGCCACAGCCCGCAATACTCGATCGTCTTTGTCTTGAGCAAGACCCTGGTTAACTGGTTAAATGGCTTGGACATCATTGACATAACCAGTCATTTCGCCACTGCAGGCAGCTCCTTCATCGCTAATATTACCGTTTTTCTTTTCCAAATAGCCTACGCGACTCGAAATCAGACTAGGAATCAACAAATCGGACATTGCCGAAGTTCACAAAGGCGATGAATACCGTTAATACATTGCGTACTGCCTTAAAACCTACTTTTCCTTCACCCATTTAAGCGTATACAAAATATTCTCTGCAACATTAGAAAAGTAGTTAAGAATCAGCATGATTATTAGCTGTGTATGCAAAATTTTTGCTGTTCTATAATAAATGAACAGAATAGGGCGTACAGTATTAACGCACTCATTCACAATAAATTAAAAGAAACGTTTGAACCGCACACGATACTAAATTCCTGCTCTAATTAATTTACAAACAGTCAAAAATCCTTTCGCCCCAATTCATAAAGCGAAAATTACCCAATGCGCCCACATTCGGAAGGCCAACTTTTGTTATTTATTTTAATCAAAACGCAAGTAATTCTGGAATGTCATTGTTATTGTGATGTACCTTACCATTGGAGCTATAAAGAGAAGTTGTACACCCAGGGTGAATGTTTTTACCGCTTTATTGTGTTTACATTAAAGGATCGCGATGTGTCAACAATATGTTACACAGACGTCGCTCAACTGTAGAAGTATACCCGGTGCTAAATCAAAGCATAGCAAGCCGAAAAGGCGCCTACAGTTCTCTATGACATACCATGGTTAGCTCAAAAACTACTGACTTTGGGCGGATATTTTTGATACACTGATAAGCCTGCCACGTGCACTTCATCACCCGCTGTTTCCATATATTGCAGGTCGAGACCTTGACCTTCCTCTGGATACTCTTCGCCTGCATTGTGCTGGGAAACAGCGCTGTCCTTGCAGCGCTACCGAAGGGCCGCAAGTCCCGCATGAATTTTTTCATCATGCATCTCGCCATTGCAGGTTTGTGTGCACTTGAGTGCTCTGCATGTTTTACTAATTTCAAAGCCTCGACTTTTTGCTAAAGCGACCAACATATTCTACGTACCTCAGAGCCCAAATTGCAAGTTCTACAGTGCAGATAAATACACAAGACGGTCGGTCAGTGTTGTTTCTGCACTCAACCCACCATTCTCGTTTTGTGCAGACAATTTTTCAGCATGAAAGAACCAACTTCCTCCATAATCAACCATTAAATAAAGAGCAATTAGGCGGAGCACGCCGAGTAGCACCATGACGTATCTAAGGGTGATAAGCACCATTATGAAGAGAAGAAAATTCTACTTTTGCGTGTGTTCTTAACAGGTAACCTTTGCATGGCAGCCAGAAAGATAAACTAGCCATCTAGGTAGAGTCTTTAGCGAATCACACACCTCAAGGCAATTTCTACCATCGAGAACACAAGAGCCTTCTCATTGGGTAGGTGTGGTTAACAGGTCACCTTTTTATTGCATCCAGAAAACTAAGTTGACCGCCGTAATAACTATTTTAGATGATTAGCGTCACTCACATCATCGTTACCATCGTCAGTGACAATTTGAATTTACTAAGAATGAAGGATCCTTCCACACACCACTAGTCTGTCCTATCTTGCAGTTGTTTACTTTATGGTCGGCTGCAAGCTTTTATATTTCATACACCCATGCGATATATTGTTTTCCCATTGTTCTGCATTTGCCTTTTTGCACTCTTTCTTTCGCCCTCATCGTACACCGGCCGTCAGTACTACGCACTACATGCCCATCCTAGTTCCACTTCTGTCTCTAGACTTACTTTATTATCTTTGGGCCGATTACCGCCAGTTTCTGGTAAATCTAAATTTAAAGTTCTAAACCCAAATTACTAAAGGCTCTACAAATCAGATTTTTAAATGCAGAGCATTTCAGTAACTCACGATGTCACCCGCGTTGACGTCCGTAGTCGTAGTCCGCACGCGCACTGCGCATGCGCGTCGAGTCGAGGCGATAGCGAACACTCTCTCGCGAGGGGCATTGGATTGGATTCGATTGGATTGGCTTGGATTGGATTGGCTTGGGTTTGCTTGGCTTCGCTTGGATTGGATTAGATTTGGATTGGATTGGATTGGATTGGATTAAAGTGGATTGTGTTGGATTGTGTTGCGTCATAGCCGCGGTACGTTGCGTCATAGCCGCGGCAGACGCGCTGGGGCCGGCGCATGTGCAGTACTCTCTCTTCCGCGGTTTCCTCTCCTTCGGGCGCGCTGCGCACGTAACCGGTGTGCCGTTCTCCGGCGAAGCAACATCCGCGCTTGGCTCAAACACCTAGAGTCCACGCCGCTTTACAAGTACGCCAACGTCGTCGACTGGGACCGGCTTACGCAGTCCCCTCAACGTATATAAGCGGCGGAGCGCGCGTTCGGAATTCAGTCAAGGGCGTCTTTGCTTGGTTTTCGCTTGGCGTGACGCTTTGCTTGACTCGAGTAGATGCGACGCATGAGTTCCCCCCGTGGGAAGATGCGGGCGGCTTTTTGGCGTTTGTTTTAATAGGTACCTCTCCTGGAATATTCATGTTTCAAAGCAAAACACTTGGTTGGCTATAAAAAATCGCAAATCTAGTGCCTCCTTGGTTAAGGAGCAATGTATTATGCACTTTTATATTCTCAATTCTCATATTATCTGTTCTTCGCGGCCACTAAGACTGGTGGCAACTATCATAAGCTCTTGTTACTCTAGAAAAAAGCTTTACGTGCAATAAAAAGCATTCATTGCAAGCCGGTTGATCTGACCACTAACCTTCTATTTGAAAAATACACAATCCTAAAATCGAAGCAACTATACTGGTTTAGTCTGGCGCACCAACTTCACTGAAACAGTTTATATCCCCCGTGCATGAAAAACGGGAAACTAAATGCCATTTTTGTACACAAAGAACAACTGTACCAAAACCATGCACAAGTTATGGCAAACCGAGTATGCAATTTTAGGTGCCTGCAGCCCCCAACAGGTTTTTTTTTTCAGATCAAGTACGAGAAATTTCATTGAATTTTCGCAACATGTCTTTAAAAATATTTGGCAGAGTGCAATCCAGAACTTCCCTAAGGCCTGCGGGTTTCTTTGCGTCATGCTGATTTTTTATGCCCATAAATTCTCACGGGCCCGTTACACTCACGTGTGTATGGTCTCACACGTCTAGTCATAAACTTCCCTTGTGCATTCCGTAACTCGTCAATTTGTATTTTTTTGTGTGTACGATGTGTGCAAAGATGAACTCCAGTTTTGTCTTGGTGTATTACTGGCCTGTTCTACCTCTTTTACAGGGAAGCTGTTAGCGGCTTGTTGCTCGGAAAATTTCGTGCCGATGTAAGCGAAACACCCCAGTCTAACAACTGAAGGCAAACGCCAGACGTTTCTCAACTGTCAATTTGCCATACAGCATAAAGCTCAGTCTTCGTTTAAAAACCACAACACACGCATGAAAACCACACGCTGGATGACAAGGCCCCTGTGGACAATGACCCCCCCCCCCCATGGGTTGTGGTTAAAATTAGGCTTGTAGGGGCTCTCGAAAAGGAAGTTGACGACATTCGAAGCCCTCGTGTGAAGTGAAACTATCAACTTATTACAGTTCTTATACTCCGAGTTCAGGGGTCAGGCTAAGGATGACCTAGCAGTTCTTGCCCAAAGAGCCGAGCGCACGAGTCCGGCTTCAGCATGTGTAGTTCTTTCCAACAGCTTCGCTAGACCTCCACTTTCGCAGGGCAGGGTGGCCCTTTTTAAATACGTGATACCTAATCGCTTACAAACTGCTTTCAGGCAGTAAAGGGGTCCGAGAACTCGTAAGGCCTCATGACCTTTTATCTCGGCTTTCTCTGTCGCTCCAGACAGGAACAAATAGACTTCAAGCTTGAGCTAAGATGTCTGTCACCTATCCTTGTTTCCTGATTCACAAAGCTCTTCGCCTTCATTTCCAGGCTTTACTCTCATCAACGTTCTTTCTACTGCTTGTTAAGCTGGCCGAAATTATTTACGAGCTACCAAGACATCAAATTTCTGCCGCCTGATTACCCACCGGCACGACGAATTGGTTCCTTGTGACTATTTTCAGTGCTACTCAGTGCAGACAGCTTTTTATGGTTTGACCTCACCTGAACCCATGACAATTCTACGCCGGATGTTTTTCTGCTAGTTGGGATTAGCCGTGACGATTTGTTTAGGATGTTTATATTCCTCCCCTTCAAGTTTTAACGGAGGCAAAAGGTAACGGTTTCTGCGTGACTGTTAACTAATAATATTGATTTCGTCATGTTAATCATACTTCCACCTAGGCGATTTTGTGAAGCATTTTTTGCACTCTTTGATTTAATGAACAGGATAACATCACCTGGCAATGTCAAGTGTCGCAAAGGTTCTTAATTCACTTGTATTCCTGACTTTTCCTGTTTGAGCCTCCAGAATAAGCCCTCTAGACAGTTTATGAACAACGTTAGAGGGAAAATTTTGCATTGCACCACTCTTTTCTTGATGCGTAACTGTTTACACTTCTTGTAAGACATCATGCTGCCTGCAAAACAACTCTCTACACTTTGATGAGTTTTATGTAAGTCTTTGCTATTTCCTTTCCCTCCAATCCTCTGATACTGCAGTGGAGTCTACAGAATGATGCGAGTTTTTGTATCGCTATCATTTAAATGGGTTCATTACACTCCGCGGCGTTCTGTTACCTGGTGGACGACATGAATGTTATCGATCATTGAGTAGCCTCTGTTAACTCCATCCTCTTCTTTCCGTCGCTGAAAATGTACGGTTTCGCTGATGAGGAAATGGTTACCTCTTCCAAAAACATTTATACACCAGAGAGTAGGCTAATGGGCCAACATTATTGCCCTTTCCCGCATCCCGAATGTCTTAGTTTGTAATTGACTTTTTTTCTAAGGTGTGGTACCTATAGTATTCAGAGGCACCCTGAAAATACTTATTCGAGTTCTACCAGTACAAGGTGTCCTTCATCCCTACGATTTTCCACCGTTACTAAATTGCCTGAAGCAGTTTTTCTTCTCTTCACCACCCTAAGCACTTTTTTCCTCCTTTCTTTTACTATTGATGCTTCGAGAAGCAAGTTCTTTAGTGCTTCTACTGATCCAAAGTTGCTACGTACCACTAGGGCAGACTCTTCTACTTTCATTATCTTGTACTTGTTGTGCGCAATGTTACTTTTTTGGGCTCTGGTGCATAAATATTATATTTCCCAATAAAAGGCTTCAAAATTTTGTATGCTCTCTTCTTTTATCTACGTTCTTTTAAGTATTGCCATGAAGTTAGTACGAACGTTTAAAACCTCTTTTTTTGTACGCATTTCTGACAGCTCCACCAATTTGATTTTCTCCCTCGCTCTCGACAATGCTTTTGCAGAAATTCTTTTGTCTTGAAATAAGTTGAACAGTCGGAACAAATGGGCCTAAGACTAGAAAACACGAAATTCACGGGCGAGCGCTGATGCGTCTTTCTTGTTTTCTAGTCCACGCTCCAGTTTATTCGTTCTGTCCAATTTATTTCAAAACCATGAACCAATAACTCACACCAAATTCCTGGTAAGTTTCTTTTTCTTGGTTTCTTAATAATGTACTATTCGTGTCTTTTCCGTCGTTTTAACCATTACAACAGGTACTCCTGTATCTGTCAGTAACGTCGTTAGGAGATTTTCAGTTTGTCGATACCACCTTCCCTCTCACTGGTTAGGGCCGCGAGTTTTTGCCTGGACCCCTATTTTCAACACCTGCCCTCTGTCCCTTACGCCTTGGAGTCAAAGTTCCTTATCTTTGCTAGTTTTAAATTTTTCATTTGCATATAGCTTTATCTTACTCCTCACCAACCTGTGCTCGCTGCTCTTGATCCTGCAGAGCACCCCGACATCGTGCAAGGATACCCAGACTGGGAGAATGCACGAAGTTGATTTTGTTTTAGCTTCACCGTTGGAAGCATTTATGCCAATCTAAATTTTTTCAGTTCCTGGAAAAATGTATCATTTTTAGGTTATTTCTCTTCAAAAATACAGCCACTGTATCACCTTGGCTACTACTACTACCCGTTATAAACTGTCTCACCGCGATTTTGCCTACTTTCTTGTTTTTCTACTTTTCGTAATTCTTTCCCATTTCTATTGTATACTTTGTTTTGTTTATTCATTGCAATTTGAACTGATCGTAGAAACTGAACAGCCTCATCATCCCAGCTGCACGTTAGTGCATAGGGAGGGGCTAACTTGTAACTATACTTATTAGTTACTTGGATACGTTGCTCTTTAGTTGATGCTGTAGAATTATTTCACATTCTCTGCTACCCCTTTGGGCTTCAAGAAGCCAACTCAGAGCTCCTTCTTTTGATTATACCGCGGTAGTGCAGCATACCACTGCTGTTCATAAGTTTAGTTATGCTGCCGGCTCCTTCAGCCACCGGTAATAATGTGATGTCTAATCGGCGCCTGAGGTCTCATCTGGCAGCCACATGCTGACCTGCCACTAGTGGTAAATGTTGCCAAGGTCAGGTTCCGGTGGTGGTCTTCTCCGATCCACATATTCTCAGGACCTTTTGCTGTATCAGTGCTAAGACCGCCACCGTGATAAGGAATTCTACAGCTGCTGGGTACTGAAAGCTGTTGGTAAGGTAATAGTTTTATTCTGGAGGTCTGCGCCAATATAACACCAGGGTAGCCGGACCCTGCTGTGTTCGAGGAAAGATTGTTATGTGCCACAGTGCCTTTCTTCTATAGATGCCTAGTGTAGGCATCTCTAATAGATGCATTCTATGTCTTCTAGACATCTTCTTTAGATGTCTAGTGTAGAGTGCTGAATCCTGGATGGTACTTTCTACCGGGACGAGTACCCGTCCAAACCTGTGGTGGTGATATTAATTATGTGTTCCTCGCTGGTATTTTTTAGTATCGTTCCGTATTTATTGCAAAGAAACGTTGCTGTGGATGACCCAGTAACCACGGCTAAAATTTAATAAACGCAAAGCGGCAACGGAAAATTCTATTCACGACCTCGTCTAGCCGGCGCATTTATTCGGATTCAGATTATTGTTAGGAAGCGCAGAACGCTATCGTAAAAGTATGTTCTCTATCTGCACAAGTCGGTTAACGCTGCCTTTGGTTGCAGTGATAACTTAGCTTGAAATAAGTACACAATGGAAAAAGCCTATTATCGAGCGCACTCGGTCGTCGCATTTTTTTGCAGTTAAAGGTTAATATTTCAAAAGCCCGAAGTATCCATACATTCTTTCACAGTGACGTTACGGGGGTGGTCACTTCTAAGACTGTAATTTGCAGCCGGAGCGAGTGAGGACACTAGATATGACTGTAATTTAAATTTTGAAAGTTGCGATTATCTGGGTTGCATCTGCTTGACGGTGACTGATGCGCGTATTTTGTGGGTCTAGATGGCGAAGATATCAGTAACCGCTTTGGAACTCGGCGTTGTTAGGTTCGGTATTGAATCAGCGGACTTTAACTTCGCTCAAAGTCGCCGGTAGAGCGTAATAGCCGACTAGGCCTACGCAGCAGCTGTTCTTGGACCAGCAAGCTAGTTGTGATGCTCATCGGAAGGCTACCCCGAGGTGATGAAAGTGGCGAGCCTGTCATAACGAACGGCGTAAAAGTAAGCAGAAAAGGCAACTACGCCCGTGGCTGTCTCCTTAAAAGGCTTCTTGAAAGGAAGCTTAAATATTTATACTAATATAAACAAGTAGAGCAACTTGGGATTGAATAGGCAGCTGTTTTCACATCCGGCATATGTACAAAAAACTGGCATCCAGTCGAGCTATGTTGTGTGCCTCTACGGCTTTGCTCACAACACGTTAGCGATGGCGTGTCTTTACGCCGGTTATGCATTTTCAACAATCTGTACTCTTCCAGTGGTTATTCTGTTCTATTCCTGTGGTTATTCTGTATGTTACCGCCATTACAATGTCAGCCAGCTTTTTCAGAAACCTATCAGAAATCGGAGAGTTATATCTAAATTCACACTTGATTATAACCTTTTAGGCATAAATAACATAAAACACGTCTGTAAGAAACCATTCCTAGTCTCTGATATACACTCACCTTCAGTAACTACAAATACTTTTTTTGCTAAAGGTTCAATGAAAAAATGCGTACTTCCACAGTGAAACAATATATATGATAAAAAAAATTCCCGCGCCTTCCCGCGAGGGGAACACGAGTAAATGCAGAGCATTGGTACTGGTTGAAGGCAGTGTTGCTTCCATCGCTTCTTCCGTGATGCTGGAGTAACAGACACGAGTAAACGTGGGAGCGAGCGTCAACCAAGGAAGGAAGGAGCAACGCAGTGACTGAAGCACGAGAGACCGCTAGCCGCTTTATATTTGCAGCGCGCGCAGTAGAGGAAGAGCATTACGGGGGGGAGAGCGCGCAAGAGCAAGCAGCGCGCGCCCTTCCACGCCCCACCGCGCTGCTATCACGCACATGTTACGCCGAGACCGCGACGGAGCGCGCGCCAGCTGCTGTTGAGAGAGAGGAGGGAAGGAGGAGAGGCGCACCTGCTGCGGACGCGGAGCTGTGGACGCCGTCCGACGCAGGAAGAGGCGAGGCTAAGAAATGCTCTGCATTTAAAATTCAACTTATACGTGAGAGCGGTTATTCTTAATTTTCCTAGTTTTCTCATTTCTGTATACACTTTTCATTCAATATAATGCAGTAGCATCGGCACTCAAAACTATATCCCGCGTTTCTGACGAAATGTAGACGAATTCCTTAGGCGGAAAGGCACAGAAAGAAGACATTGGATTCATCTCGTCTGGTTTTATGCTTCATTCATTAGGTTTCCTACTTTGCCATTGGTATATTTTAACTACAGTGATACAGCGCATGGGAGGAAAAGGGAAAACCATAAATCAGCCTTCCTAGTCCTTTTTTGTTTTCAGAATACACACCGTGACCCATCAACTCTTCTGCTCTCATGACTAAACACGGGTCCGTGCAGTGCGTTTTATCCGCATTAAAGTGGTCAAGGAGGCAAAAAACAACTTTGTTTCATTAAAAAAAACTAGCCTTCAGTACCTCGCTAAGCTGCATATTCGCGGTGAGATGTTTTAGTGGCGCCCCCTGGCTCTGACGTCGGCTTGGGGACTCGCGCCGCTGTCGTCTGCTACATTCCGCTTGTGGGGGGAAGCAGCGCCGGGGCTAGAAATCATCCGATGTGATGCTTTAGTGCACTAAAAGCGTATTTCAAGTAACTCAGGTATTTGTGCCAGCCTCTGACAGGTCTGAATAATTTCAAGCGGTATCCCGCCAAATTTGCAACACGTGAGGAGAGAGAGAACAACTACCTTCAAAGCATCGGTCAGATGATCGTGCGTAACTCGTCCTTTATAGCTTATTTGCGAGGTGCAGTGCTGAGAGCTCTTCGATAAGCATTCAAAATGCGTAGGAAGACTCCGCAGTCTAATGCTACACACCAAGCAGCGGGCCCCTACACGCGCATCGCACATCAGAAAATAAAGCGGTTGTCTTCTATTTCTTTCGTTGTTGACTTGTATGAGCTGAATGCTTCTTTTCTGTGCCCAACGCATTAATTTTTTCTGCAGCATCACAAACGTCTTATTAGGGGTTTGGGGATGCTTGGAGGGTTCACAAAGTTCTTCTAAATGTTTTCTTCGTGCTGTAAGGCATACAGTACCTTCTTTACAAATTGACTTTCGTTATGGCTGCGTGCAAGAAGGTGCATATCCGCAGCGTGCGTTGTTTATTCACATGTAAACGAAATGAGAAGGTTTGTACTACGCCACCGCGAAACGGCGCAGGCAACGCTGTCCAGAGTTCTCGAACACTGCTTTTGTGATATGAATTTTTATCCATCATTATTATAACGAACTGGCTCTCAACCCGAACTGTTATGACATGATTACAGTGTTGAAGGCTTTATATACTCGCTGAAGAATGCAATAAATTCTATACGTACCGGTTTCCACTATAACAAGAATCGAAACCAATGAACCCTCTGCAGGCGTAAAGAACAAATCCTGGCATACTCAGGATGGCGTTCCATGAATTGAAGAGAATTACGCTTACTCTATCGTGCTGGACTGAGGACCCCGCCAAATAACAAGCTCGATTTTGCTGTCATAAATTTTTCTCCTTCTCCTACTCCTCCTCCTCTTATTCAGTGCAGTTTTACTATGACGCATATCTGAATATTAAGAAGATATTACTGTGGGAAATGTACCAACATATCCCTCCACGTCTGAACAAACGTAATGTTACTCTATATTTACCAAAGACGTGACTCGTCTTGCTCAATAAACCATAATACTAGTTAGAAGCCGGGCGTAAAACCAGCACGCAGCTGTACCCACACTTATTTGGAACTCAAACTGGATTTTTTGCGGCCCATAGTGCATGTCGGCATAATTTCATGCAATGACAACGTAAAGTGATCTGGTGCAATACCTTCGAGAGTTCAGCAGCTTTGCAAAACCTGTTACCTTACATACGATTACCGGGAATCGCAATGCCTTCTGCCAAGGCCGACAGCCCCGAAGGCCTGAAATTTGTTTTTGTCTTGCATCTTTACTGTTGTCCGTTATTAGCAGCTGGCTGTTCCTTTTCTTGGAAAGATTGCTGAATGCAGAAGCTGGCGCCTAGCTCGGACTCTTCACACTCTGCACAGGACCGGTTGCGCAATGAATGGGGCGTCGCCGGCATTGTTTCTTTCAGAGCGGTATCAAAAACTATACTTTAAATCACGCCTTGAGCAACTTTCAGTTTTTTATTGTGATAAAAAGTTGCGCACACGCTAAATCTGGCACGGACAGGCATCAAAAGTGAACCGAACGTAATGAAACAGCACGGAGAGCGACCCAGGCTGAAGCAGACGACAAATGCCATAATCCCTAGGCCGACGTCACGGAGACGCTCTTCACACCGCCGCCCGTGGTCGCACTCACTGACAATAGCCCCGAAAGACATTTTGTGGCCAAAAAAACCCTAGAAGTACTGAAGAACGTTCAAATTTTGCGCTGCAGAGACGTGTCACGACCAGGAGTTACGTCATATAGCCAGCACTAAAAACGTAATTTTCACTGTGTTGACTGCACGTTAGCTTTTGACTGACGCAATCAAACGGCTTTAGGGCCCTACAACAATCGTCCAAGCATGTGTCTTAGCGATGGGTTAGGTGAGCGGCCGCCATTGGCACAAGATTCTGTGAAATCATAAAAAAGTAGCCAGAAAGTAGCTAGGGAGTCGGCATTGCTTCACATATTTTCTTTTATATCGCCATTATTTTTTTTAAGTTTACGCTGAAACTGGTATCACTGTTATCGGGACAAAGCAGTCGTTTTAATGACCAGAGCTTGTACGTTTTCTTCGTGGCCCTTTAATGAAACCCTGAACTTGTCCTACATGGACTGTTTTCTTCTGCGTTAAATTTCGAATGGAACCTCACGTCATTGGTTTGTCAGTAAGACGGATATCTTTTATTTGTTACACAAAGGACAGTCTGCTAAAGGTAAGGATTCAGCTGATTTTATTTGAAAAAAATGAAGGCTTTTCAACGTATACACACGAGAAACTCACTTTTGGATGGTTACTAGACATAAAAAGGTAAGGGTGTAATCTGGCCTTTTTGGCAAGTGTTACAATTTGTTGGTGAAACAGTAACCACATTATATTTTCTTGAACCTAAGTAGAGATGCATGTTCATTCGTACACCTGCGTCATCACAAGTGGCCGATGCAAGAAAACGAAGAAAAATTATCTCAAAACAGTGACATATACATAAGCCATTTGCCGGCCATTAACGCCGAAAGCGCGCACTACTTACAATTTCAAGAGCAGTGGACGGAGATGTTGAGCGTCGAACATTCATAAAACCAATAGGTTCAGCGTGGATGGAATTCCAATACTTCATTGGGTGGTGCTTAGAAATGCTCACTGCCTTTAGAAGCAACGTTCTTCCTATACTGTGTGGATTCGTAATACAGGTTCTGGGTATTTCCATTATTGTTGTGTTTTCAGATCTCGGCGTAGGACTGGTGAGCGTTCTGACAGACATCATTTGGAAGACCACTGTTGACTGGTACGGTGGCAACCTGGGGTGCAAGTTCGTAAAGTTTGCTCAGGTGAGATACGCGACGAAATGATGCATGACCGAAGTTGGTTGCTAAAATAGAACACACGGCGGGGTTGCCTGAGCGTAGGAACAGAATAGAAATAAAGCGTACCACCATGCTTAGGTAATCGGCTTTGGTAGTTTAGTAAAGAAAGGATAATTATTATAAGGTTTTTTACGAAAAAATTATATAATAGAACATTTCCCACAGCCAAACCAAAATTCTGGGGTTGCTATTTTTCTCCTTAGATATAAACGTTTACTGTCCACTGCAATGCTACCTGTCATGCTCGCAAACTTACCAAAATTAAAGTAGAACGCAATAAAACAGCGACCAAAAATACTTCCAAAATAAACCATGCAAACATATCCACACAACCAATAACATATCCACACAACCAATAGAACCTTGTAAACAACAGAGATAAGGGTAAGTAATGTAAAAGTAGGCTAAAAAAAGCAACAAACAAGGTATGCATTTTGTGTAGCTTCGACTTATTTTGTTGGAAATTTACTTGTGCATTCTAATGCAAAATTTTATTAACATAAAAAATATCATTTTAATAAAATGTTCTAGGTCCTGACATCCTAATGTAAAGCACGTGGTGTTTCCCCTGAAGATCCTTTTCAGCCATTTATTTCGGTTATGCAACGAAGACAACTTTACGGCCACTTAGTGTACGGACGGCCTTTTACTTAGGTATTTATGGAGGAGGTACTTTGAGCCTTCACACGTTGATATAACACTGCTGACACACACCGCGGCAAAATGCTTTCCGAGGAATGCATTTTTGTACGCTAGTAGCGCTGACATTAATGATGCTCGGTGGATAGCAGAGCGCTGTCTGTTCACGAAGTATCCGACAAATGTCACTGGACCTTTGTAGGCGCTTTGAGCATCTGAGCTACACTTAATTACAGTGAAAAAGTACCGTAATGTTTCTTTTGCTAGGCTAAGCCTGAAGTATTCTCCTCGGGCGCATTTCTCATTTCCTGTTTATTTTATTTTCTAAGTTTCCCGGAAACCATTTAAACCCGACAGGTGCCTAAGGTAATTAGCGCATTTAAGTGTACCGGAGTACAAAAGAGTCAGGAACAAACTGAGAAAACTGGTTTGAATGGCTTAAGAAAACTGAGGAGGGTTTATACACTCCAAACAAAAGCACTTACAAAAATGTATGTTTAGAGTTTTGCGAAAATATTCAGAGCCTTAACGTAACTGTAATGAAGTAAAACACAATTTATAAAAAAAAGCAATGACGCAATATCATGTTCCGAAGTCGGAATTCCTCTTTAAATAATAGAATTGTCTTAAATTGTTTCTGTCCCGTTGTATTTTTTCAGTGCCATATCTTATATAGATCCGCACAAAGGGGATAATTTAAAACGCTTTTCCGTTATCATGCAAGATGACCGTGGGCATTTTGTTTCAACAATGGCATGGTCTCCGAATGGGAAAACATTTCAAGTAATCGATAACGAGACAATCAGATTCAAAGTAGGGCAAGAACGAACAAAGGGCGGAAAGATGTTGTTTGAGTTGTTGTTTGAGACATTTGAAAACAAGCCTGATATGAGCCATTCCCTGCATTCTGACGCTAAGGTCGGGCGTCAGTATTTACGTTACGCTTTATTCTACGCCTTCCTTTAGCTTCGCTGGATTTTCGCATGCCTTTCTAGAAATTGCAAGAACCAAACACCGCCAACAATGGGAAGACAAGAGGGTTCAAAGCGTTACAAAACATAGTGGTGTTCATGATTGCTTTCCTTCAACAGAAACCGTTTCAAAACAGCTTGCCTAAATGGCGCCACCGGATTTCAGCAAGAATTTGTTTACCATACAGTGATTTTAATTTCTCGCCGGATTCTTCCACGCTTCCGGAAGGGGAACGAAAAGGTAGCGTTCCAACGCAGAAAGTTTAGTCGACACTACTTAGTAGCCCGCCATGGTAGCTATCGTTTTTTTTACCAATGTCAACCGAGATTTCAAAATTTGCGCTGTCCTAATCGTGCTTTCCTCTAATATGTATGATCGTTCTTGCCTCTATCTTCTTTACATCCAGGTTTTAGTGACCTACTCTTCGACGTACGTTTTGGTTGCCCTGAGCATCGACCGGTACGACGCCATAACCAGGCCCATGAATTTCTCCGGAAGCTGTAAGTACGAATGTTAATCCAAGGAGAATATAGGTTATCATTTTTTCTGCGTCATACGACGTATTTCTGACTTTTTTGCCTAATAAGCAATGTGGCAGACCGGAACAGAAATTCACGGCAAATTTTTTTGGCAAAGCTCTTCGTGTGGAAAACGCAAATGTCTACAAAAATTTCAGATTTTTGCTATTGCTTAAAGGGGCCATGCAGAGGCCACGTACAATACGTTCGAAAGACGACCTCATTAGAATCATAGCGACTCCACTTTTAACATAAACTGCGTTCAAATAAGCTATATAATTACGGAAAATGGAATGGCCATGTGACGTACTAGCTCATTTTCCGCAACCGAACCTATGATGTCATACCAGCCAGCTCTGCTACTGGCTGAGGCCGCCAAAAGCAAACGCAAATTAGACAGGGCTTACAGGCTTGCCGAACGAGCTGTTTGCGGTTAAATAAAGGGCACATTCTTTTTATAGCAGTAAGAATGGTGGGGTAAACAGTGTAAATTACGAAAGTACACGTAAGCATAGAAGTACCGATGCGTACTGCTGTTGGTACTGAGCGCACTATGCTTGTTTTAGCTACAGAGCAGTCCGCCGCTCTCGAGCGGTCTTACACCCACCGGCCGATTGGCGTAAGTGACGTTGTCTTATGTGACCATATTTGTCGAGTGAACACCATGTTTCTAAAACGATTACTTTTACCTTAGCAAAATGGAGTCAGAAACAATGCAAAGGCAGAAAACTGCCCATGGTGGTATGGTGGCGCAATCTAGGTTGACTAACGGTAAACGAGGCTCAGCAATGGGCTGCAGAGCGGTTCTGGTGATGTCATTGCAGACGTCGCGAAAACACACGGTTTGGCGGGAGAATCAAAATCTTAACTTAAATTGATTAATTTCTCAAATAATGAAGCATTGTTCGCTTCCGGACAAGCGCTGGGGGCACTTAAAACACAAAATCTTTCGAATGAAATTTCTACTTTTTCTCCATGGCCCCTTTAACCTTATGTCACGTGTTGGCCATATACAGCGCTGTATGGACTCAGAAAGAAACAAATATAAATATGTCCCAATTTAGTGCTCTTACCTTATGCACAAAATAGGTAAAAGCCCTAAAGAGAATTGTTGAATTGCCCGTGTTAAATGGGGTCATTTGCATGTCTTAATATGAAAAATAGCGGACGTTAAAGGAGCCATGAAAGCAAAATACAACTTGGGTTTATTAGAAAGACTGCTTAGTCCCGATAACAATGATATCATATCATCGCAATCTTCGAACAAATACCGATAATATTAAAGAAAACGTGTGAAGCAGTCACGACCCCCAGCCAATTTCCCGCAACTTTTCTATGACGTCACTGAACCTTGTTTGTGCGATTGGCGGCCGCCTAACTGACCTGTCGCGACAACACATGACTGGGCGTCTGTAATGGGGCCTCTAGTTCCATTTTACCGCATCACTTGAATGCTAACGTGCAGTTAACGCACTGAAAATTGTTTTATTGTTGGCCCATATAACGTCATTCTTGCTCATAACACGTTACTTTTTTAAATACTTCTTCCTTTTTTTTCGTTAAAAAACATCTTTTGTGGCTGTAATGAAGCTGAGTGAGATACTGAATCCTAGTTCATTCAAATTAATCGAAGCTGTATTTTCTCTTCATGGCTCTTTTAAGTGAACTGTGCTTATTTAGAAATATTCCCAACGTTGGCCCCGAAATCTGGCAATTTACAGTTTTGTATTTCCAAACTGGCAATTCTGGTTTTTCTTCAAGTCCTCGAACAAACCCCTCCTCCTGTAACAGATGCATAAATATGTAACAGTTCTTCAAAATAAAAATGAAGCGTTTTTACCTTTTTTGTCTGCGCTAAAGGAACATTTTAAGAAATGTTTTAGCTGGTACAGGGGTGAAACATTTTCTATATATGTTAAATGCCTCAGGCTTTCTTCTGAACCAAAATAATAATGGTGGCCATAACCGTTGATTTTTAAAACTATATATACATAGCACTACCACAAATGTTGTTGATTTTTGATAAAAACGTATGAATAAAAAATAAAAATTGGTGAGAACATGCTTTTACCGGTTCAGAATCTATTTATAGCATTGATAATAACTCACAAAAATGGTATTGGAAACTCAAATAGTTGAAGTGACAATGTTCCTTTTCTCATCGTAAATGGTAAATTGAGAAATCGCACTTCAAAGTTTTCGTTTTATTTTTTTTTAATTGTCGCATCTTGCGCGAGTTCTGAGAAACGCGAAGCCATGCTACTAGCACAGTTGACTCCAGGCCTAGAACAGTGCTCTAATATGTCGAAAAAAAAATCAATTACCTGCGCGCTAACAGTATGATAGGCGACCGACCTGATGTAAACAAACGTTTCGCAATGCATGAACAGCGCTATTTTACCTAACGCAACGCAATCGCGGCAGTCGGTGAACTACGGAAAGATAAAAGTAACGATGTGTTACATCTGTAAATAATTATAAAAATAAACGTTTTCAAACATTTTCAAACATAAAAATAACAATGTAGATAACACTGTGCGTCACACGAAACTTGCAGTGATTACGCGGGGACACATGGGGCGCGTTTGGCGCCAATTTTAAATGACTTCTGCTGCGCATCTGATGATGCCACTTCGTAGGAACGTTCCAAAAGAGTGTTAGAATAGTTTGGCTCTATAATACAAAATCCATTTTTTAGTCTGTTTTGTTAACCATTCCTTCTTAAGGGAAGAGTGCACAGGAACAGTCACAGCCGCACTTATGTTATCGTGACGAGAACTTTGGGGGTAAGTGGGAAGCGTAGTTAAGAGCGTAGGCGCCATCTCCGGATTTGTGTTTCAAAACATGCACAATTCAGCTGTCTACGCGGACGTACGGGCCCACGTTAATACTCTTTTGTGTATTAACGCCCAGCGTGTCCGGGTGGCCTAAGGGGCACCATGACCATGACCACGAAGGCTCAAGTCCTATTCAAGCGCAATTACCGACCTGCACTCGGCGGTCGTGCGAATTCCTTGCTGGGACGAACACGAATGGGCTCCTTTATGTTCGTTAGTGGTGTACACCGGCTATTCAAAAAAGACTGAAAAAATAAATAACAGATCAAATCACCACCTGGTACATTGAAAACAGCCATGGAGGCTTACAAATTAAAAAGAGAATTATTCATCTGCCAGGTATTCAAGATGACGTACAGACGACAATGTCCGGAGTCACGTTTATTCCATTCCCCACGGTAGTGACCTTGTTAATAATGTATGATTCCCACTGATCGCATTCTCTTGCACGAGAAGAGCATATTGTAACTTGAATGGCATCGAATGGGTGGCTTTTGAATTATATATGTCGGAACAAGTGTAGGTCTGCGCGCGAACTAATGTGTGCACGATGTTTAATAAAATGAATTCGGACTGCTGTGTCCCTCTGACCAGCGTGCTGAATACCGCACACTTCACACTCTAAGAGACAAACTGCATTACAAGACTTGCAATTAAGTTTCGGGTGAATAGATCGTTTGAAATACAGCTCATGCTTTGAGCCACAGTGGTTGTCTGCGTGTTTTTTCATACGCGACGCCAAACCTTTCCGCATGGCTGACGCCCAATTTTGTGTGTCCTTTCTTTTTGACGTGCTTTAGGAGCGCCTGCTTACAAGGTGAAGTGGGGCGGGGAATATTTTCGAAAGCCGTTCACTCAGCTGTGGCACGTTTAAGTGCCTTTTTCAAAATTGTGGTTACGTTCGGGAAATTGCCCTCGATCTTAAAACGAGGTTGCTTCGACCTTTTGGCCGGATTCTTTCTGTTGGTGTAGCAACTTTTAGCGATCAAGGGCTGCCGCTTTGCTGATATCTTCGTTGACTGTAGATGGGGCATAATGTTGCTGCGCTAGTACATTGCGCACGTTTCCGCCGTTTGCGTCGATGTGCTCGGTGCGGGAACAAATTCTCCTAAATTGGTGCATGGGCCTGGGAGCATGGGATACTTGTATTCCAGTGGCGCGGACGACAGCTGTCAAAGTGGAGGTACAGTGGAACACGGTTATATTGAACAAGAATACATCCAATAATTGCCTATATCGAGAAGTCTGAGCATCCCCTTGATAATCCCATGCAAAAGAATAAGCTGTTGTGAGAGTGTATCGAGCTACCGATAAGGGGTACATTCCATATATTTAAAGGAGCCATGAAGAGAAAACAAAAGTTTGTTTTATTCGAAAGATTAGGTGTTTCATAGTACCCCAAGCGCTTTCCCGGAAGCAAATGATGCCTTATTCAATGAGAAATAAGGCAATTTAAGCCAAAATTTTAAATCTCCCGCTAAAATTGCACATTTGGTGACGTGAGCAATGGCGTCACACGGGCCGGTCCATGAAACAGATACTTAGTATGTCGACTCCATATAGCACCCACACGCGGGAGTCGACCGAGACGGCGGCCATTTTAAAAATACTAGTAAAACCTAGTGCACCCGCAGCCCTAGTCATGGAATCGCCTGATCAGGAGAACAAAACTCTCGCCGAGGAGCTCGGGCTAGCATTTAACAACCTCACACCACTTGAACGCTCAATGCTTCCAAGTGCACGAGCGGCAAGAGTTGTGGGATACGCGGTGGACGGGAAAGCGACCATTCCGCGATAGCCACAACAGACGAACGCCCTGCCGTCGGCACCGCTGCCTCGTCAGCCCCGTCGCGACGGACGAATACAGACTGGTACGTATGTGCCGTATTTTTATTACGGTTAATAATAGTTCAATTTCAGTAGCAGTATCGCTTATGCCAGTTGGCCGGTGTCGTGTATGGAAAGCCGTTCGCGCGAGCTCTCTGCTTCGACCAGAAAGATACGAGCGTCAATGCGCGGTGTTTACGGCATTTTTCCCCCAAGGTCAGAGCGCCTCGAACCCGAAAATTCGTCTGCGCGACGGCGAGATGTCGAGCTCGGCCAGGCGGTAGTTTCGTACGCATTGGCGCACACGCTTGCGTGTTCGTTCGGAACTTCAACCGTTTACCTCACCGTTCTTTGTCATAAAAAGAATGTGCAGTATGTTTCACGGGCATTTAGCTCGCTATGCAAACTGTAAGCCCTGCCTAACATGCGTTTGTTTTTGCCGGCCTCCGCCAATCCCAGAGCATTCCCAAGTGACATCATAGGTTCTGTTGCGGAAAATGAGCTGGTGGGTCGCATGGTCATTTCCTTTTTTCCTAATTATGTAGCTTATTTGAGCGAAGTTTGCGTTATAAGTGGTGTCGTTATGGTTCTAACGAGGCAATCTTTCGAATGAACCAAACTTGTGTTTTCTCTTCATGGCTCCTTTAACGCTGCGCCGCAAGTGCCGCTATAAGTGCCCTTCTCCGGACGGTAATGGTTGCGATGATGATGACACCTTCTCGCGGGCGCTGCCGCCCTCGGTGAGAAGGAGGCGCGTCGCTTCGATGGTCTTCAACACCTGCTGCTCTCACACTAGCATGGAGCAAGGGGCAGCCGCATGGCAGCGAGAAAACGGGGAGCAAAAGGGTACAGAAGGCAATAAAGAACTAGAAACCGACTGGACGCGCTCGGTTTCTGACCCTTTTTATGAGGGTTTGAGGGGTCACCAGTGGTGGCTCGCGCAGGGTGACCGATGCGGTGTGGTGCGTGTTTCTTATGTCCGCGGATCGCAGCACGCGTTTCGGAGCCATGGTCACGAAAAAAACGACCGGAATTGGTTTTAGCGACGAAAGCGGACAATATTCGACGGTACACGCCCGTGAAAAGATGTCGGCTGCAGAGTGATTCGAAATTTCTCGCAGCAATTCTGAATGCGATACTGCTCATCAAACCTGACGTAAAGGCGAAATCAGCACGGACGTGGCGTGCCCGATCTGGAGCCTGTCGTGTAAAAAGCGGCTTAGTTGCGCGGCTCCAGACGAGAGGTGTTAGGATACTGAGGACGACGGCACTGAGTGCCTTGAGAGTGAATTCTGAGAACTGTCAGCATTCCCCTTCGGAATGGCACAACAGCACACAAGTTCGTAAGTGCTGCCGACGATGTGCAGGCTGTGGCGGACATCACCGATGCTGATGAAGCGGATCATACTAGCGGCAGGGACAAGGTTCCCAAACTCCTACTGCGGCCGAGCATGCTTCAATATTCAGATTCACCTGTTATGGCGCATGTGTACACCTCACATTTTCTCATTGCGACGGCGTTCATAAGCTTGAAGACAGTGTGATGAGTTTTATGACGCAGAAGAAGAAGCAAGTGAATCTCACAGACCTTTTTCACGCTAAATAAAGTGCGGTGGTCTTCGCGCAGTGGTTCGAATTTTCAGTCCTTTGACACGGCCGCTCGATCTCAAATGGAGCGGCCGTAGATGTGAGGAACACGTGGGTAAGCTACCGCGTATCACGATCTCGGAACGTTGTCAGTGATGGGCAGAGTTTGAGATAATATTCAGATAGGCACATTTTATATTTCCAATTATCGATATATCGAACTATTGGCGATCTCCTTGGTGTTCGATATATCCGTGTTCGACTGTATTGCTGTCTATCCGTAGGTTTTTTTTTGTGTATACGACAGGGATCAATGATCCTCTGTCTACCTTCATGTGAACCTCAAAAAATTAGTTTCGCGATTGAATGGGTGTGCATGAATGCGATGCTAGAATAGTCCTTGTTGAAGCATTCAATGAAGTCGATTACGTCTCCTCCGCACCACTCCTAATAAGAAATACATCGTCCCAAAAGAGTTTGTAAAAAAGTGTCCGAATGTTGCGGGTGGACAGAATTTTGGTTCCAAGATCATTCATGGTGATATTAGCATAATTGCGTGCCATTCGAGCGTCAATTGCAGTGTGATTTATTTGTAGGTAATATTAGTTGTGGAATTGAAAACTATTTAACGGATTCCATAACTAAGGGGCTTGGAGAATGGTATCTCGATGTATGCTATAGGACTCAACCAGGGCTTTTATACCTGCCCGGTGAGATACATATCTGTACGGAGATGTTACATCTAGAGTTACTAGGAAGGCGCCCTCGGGAACTTTTATGCGGTCGATTTCCCTTTGAAAGTGGTTGGTATCACAGAGTTACGATGAATGCATGGGTAGGTGGAATTTTTTTAATTTTATCTAGTATAGCTGTTATTATTTCTTTATGTTGAACAGTTGGTTCTGCGTCAAGACGTTCGCAGAAAGATGTGTTATGTAACTGACGGTGGCCCTCCTGAATGTAGTCTACTTTATTTAATATTACAATCCCTCCACCTTTATAGGGTGGTTTTATGAGAATGTCCGTCCGATCACCCGGTGCCGTATGCGTCATGCTCTTCTTGTGAGAGATTGTGTGCCTCGGGCTTGCGAGGGTTATAAGCCCACAGAATGTCTTTTTTAACGGCTTAACTGTACCAGTCTAAGTGCTTCTCCCGCTCCACTTTCTGTGCCCTCCCACCCCGCCTTAATTGCAGAGGTTAGGTTCTTTCTGGGTGATGTCGAAAAATCATTTTAGGCGCAAATTCCGCGAAAATGGTCCGAATCTTTCAGCAGGGAAACTCATTGTATCGAACAGTACCCAGCAAAAGATTAGCACGACCGCCGAGTGCGGGTTAGTAATTGTACTTTGAACTTAAGCCTTCATGGTCATGGTCAGGCGTCACCCTTTACTCTTCCTGGACACATGGGCATGAATAGGCCAAACAATAATAAATGGCGGCCCGTCGACCCGCATCGACAGCTGAATTGTTCCTGTTTTGGGCCACAAATCCGGAGATGGCGCCTAAATTTTTAACTAAACTTCCTATTTACCTCTAAAGCCGTCGTCACTGAAGCATAAGAGCGACTGGGACCGTTCCTGTAAGCTCCTCCCTTAAGGGCGTTAACGATTGGAATTTGTGTGCCACCGCAGCGACTGTTTGAACACCCCCCTCGTGTATTACTTTGCTCTTTCCATTCTTCACCACATTCTGTGTCGCCCTCCATTCCACATTCTTCGTCGCATTCTGCCTCGCACTCCTGACGCCGGCGCTTTCTTCGACACTCTCCCTGTAAGCCAACAAACGGTGGGGGGAGCTGCGAGACTGTTCGGAGATAATTGTGTGTCCTTCTCTCCGATATATTTTTTTTCGGGGTAGAATCTTTCCCTCGCATCGTCAAGTGCGTATGTAAGTCAATCCGGAATATATGGTACCCTGATATATCAAATTATCGCATATACCGAACAGCCCAAGCATCTTTTTGGAAATCCTGTGAACAAATATAGGACTTCGTACGCGTATAGCCGGATTTTGAGCCTGTTCGAGTGTGAGCACAAGGGGCACATGCGTATACGCTCCTCTTACTATACCATTTTAACGATACTAGTCTTTTTGGGATGCAAAGACGCGAAAAAAATTGACGCAGCCTGTACTACGGGTGCAAGACTGGAGAAACAGCGGAGCTGGGGGTAGACCTCGCTTGTTTCCCCCTTGAATCCACTGTCAGTGTGGGGCACATTGTGGAACAGCCTTGCAAAATCCGGCTAAATTTGTCCTCACCTCTCAGCACTTAGCTTATTCTAGCAAGAACTTCGGAAAACCTAACGAAACTTAGCAAAGCCTAGCAAAACCTATCAAAACAACACCTGAAGAAACTAGGTCGACCCCTAGCTCCGCTGATTCTTTTTTTTTTGCAACTGAATACCTGTTTCACACCCTTTCAACACCCTACAGAAAACCAAGGGTGTTCCAGTCAGTCAACACCCTTTTCACAGCAGAAATACAGTCTTTTTAGTTTTAAAAGATGAAATTGACGTTTAGCGTTTCAAAGCTAAACTTGAGCCATGAGGCACACCGTATTTGAAAACGAGTGATCATTGCGGACGAACATTTTTTTTTAATTTGCTTATGAACATTTCTTACGAGGAGGGGAAGAGGGTATGAGGGGATGTCTTGTACTTCGCTGTGCAATCATATATGCATGCATGGCCTTAATCAGTCAACAGCTGAACACCTTTTCCACACCCTTTCAATGTCGTACCAAGAACCAAGGGCGTTGAAGTCAGTCAACACTCTTTGTTCCACAGATAAAGGGTGTAGAGCTACCAATAAGAGTGTTGAGACCGAAGAAATAGGGTGTAATGGCCTCCCAACACCCCTTTCTCACTTATGCTACACGGTTTTTGGCCAAAATGGGTGTAAAAACGTTTAGTGTATAACTTAGATTGAGCTCACTAGCATTACGTCAAAAAGAGTCACCACTCAAACGGCAACGGCTCAAGCAATGTGCCACGTTGTTACACGTAACGATACCCTTTCGGACAAATTTGTAAGAATAGAAGTTGAGAAAGGTGCACGATGGTTAGTAGCAGTTACGTATCTTGATATGAAGCACTGACGACGTAGCGAAAATATATTTACAGTATATACAGTTGATGCACGGGCATAGAGCCAACCAGCATCGTCTCGAACCAAGTGCTAGCGAGCTTCCGACTTTTTCTTATACCCCTGTCACACGACAGACCTAATGACATTTAGCGGCTAACTGGGGTTCAGGAGCTCTCCCAGCAGCCTAATGAGCAGCCTCTACAGCAGTAGCGCGTCACTAGAGAAGAAAGACTAGTAATAAACCAAGGAATACTCTTTCTAAAAACAGTTAGTAACATATTTTCGACAAGCAAGTACTAATTTTAAAAAATTCTCGCTCCCAGTGCGCACAATACCCAAACAAGTATTTTTTGAGGACTTGTCTCGGCTTGTTATTTCGACTGGTGTCACCTAAACCGGTGATTTTTCTCATTTTTATTTAAAAAAAAAATAGTCCTTGTTATGCTTTTAAAATTTTATGTATGAAAAGATTCCAGCACTTGAAGTAGAATTTTGGGGTTTCGCGAGCTCGCCAATCGTCACCGCTATCGCTATGAAGTGACATTTTTTGTTCATTTTCATTTTATTTCCTTGAAGACCCCTTGCGGGGTATTACATGAGGTGTGGGTGCATAAAAAACAGCCGAAAACAATCGCTCGTCCTATGGTGAAAGGTGATTAGTGATGCTATTTCTTAAGGCGGAAGTACAAGTAATGGCAGGAATATCGCCTGAAGGGCCATTCCAGGCAGCTGCTGTGCGAAGAAAACATGATGCAGAAGAAGTAACAGTTCGTGCACGTGAACGTGCGACTTGTAGGGGATGACCAGTGCGTTGAGAAGATGAGCGCTGGGGGAACAAAATAAGGTGTCATGCGCATCGAGCTGTGAAAAACTTTTCAAATAAAAAAAGACTGGCGATACGGCGGCGAAAGGAAAGGAGGGGTGGTTCAGTTTCTGCCTTCAATGAAGATACGCTGTCGTCATAGGACGTCATACGCGGCAAAACATTTGTTTTGCCGTGTACGCCCGCACGGCCTAACCGAATGTCATTAACAGCTAATGTAATTCATTTTGAATGATATTAGATTTGCCGTGTGACAGGGGTATTAATCTCATTCAGCGGACAGCAGCCCGTAACATTACCCCAGTGGTTGGGGCGCCGTCTCCGTGCTGCCTGTTGTTGAGCAAGACTAGCTGCAGCTATGGTACGGCTTGAGCCGCATGACGTGCACAACGTCTGTAGGCGGCTAGGCAGAGCAGGAATGAACAGGATCTGTACCTTACGGCAGTGTAGAGAGGCGGGAGTTTCGTTGAAAATATTTTATGCCCCAGTTACTCATGTATTTCCGTAACATAAACAGAAGAGGCAAAGTGTATAGGCGTGTCTTTAACTTCATTATTTTTCATAAGCCTGCAGCAGAGCTCCGCCATATATTGCGAAAACTAATGTACGAAGATTATTTTTCGGTGTTTTAAGTTAACTATGCCAAACTCAGTTGATAGAATACTTTCAAGCGAGTGAACACAATGAATTAAAGTATTGAATTGAAGCTACCGGTTTTTCCGCCCTTGGTTCTGCAGTGCTTGGTTGTTCCGCAGTTCCTCTCTGTACTCTCTGCAATGATACTTATAGTTTCTCTTTATTCTCTGCTTCACTGCTTTGCGCAGTCCTGCTTGTTCCCGGGGGCCTTGCAATTGAAGGCAAGCCTTGTGTGCGACTTGGTATTTAGTATAACGGTTCATGCAGAAGTTTGCGGTCGGCTTATAAATGATACGTAACGAGAAACCGGATGAATGATGTCTTTGCGTAGCATAGCATTCGCTTCATTTATAATGGGCTTGACTTTGAAGGGTGTCGGAACGTCGACAAACTGCCGGGCGAAAACCTAACGAAAACGGATGCTTCTAAGGAACCTGGCTAATGTAGATTCAGCCGTCGGTTCTAGCGTCATGTGCCTAAATTAATGATCAAACCACGAAGCTAAGCAAAAATGGCATCGCCTAGACATTTTATGTGGTAATGCGCCGTTAGTGTTCTGCGTTTTCAGGTAAGCTCGAAAACATCAAGAAAGCACTTGCTGCAACAATCTTCCTCGGCTGGGATTTCTCCGAAAAACTTGAGCCTTCGCGTGTTTCATTGCAGGAACTAATATTTCCTGTTCTAACATTTGTTTTAAACATTTCAGTAACGGCCTGGTCGATGAAAACACTTTCCTCAAGTGGCCATGGCAGTAAGGTTGCCTGATAAAATGCGCCGTCTTTAAAGTGGCAAAAGAAGTGAGTAATCGCTTGGAGACAGCAATATATCCTGCGCGCTGCTTCCATAAAGGGTAGGGTGGCCGAGACGGGCACTGTCACTAGGCCGGAGATTGAAACAGAAAAAGGAGGCATTCAATCTTTTTCTTTAGCTTAATTAAAAGCCGGACCGGCGACGCAGTAGCACCATTATTCTGCAAGCACTCCGTACAGAGGAGTTTCTTAACGTCTCGAAGTCCCCCTCATCATTGAGCACGTTTCATAAAGGTCAGCACGCCCTGCCTCTCGAAGAATCATCGGAATGAACTTATTGCAGTTGTGAAGGCAGGATACGCAAGGCCGAAAGGGGGATGCCCCCAGCTTCGAGTACGACTGTTTCGTGGACAGGTTTTGTAGCCAGTTTTCGGGAACCATGGGTAGCTCTATAAAAAAAACGAAGGAAGCTCAAACTATTGCGTAAGACTTGTAGGTAGCGCAGCTGTACACAACACTAGCGTTTTTCTTCTTCTTCGCCTCAAGGCGTTGTTTGAGCCTCGCCGCTGTACGAGGGACCGCAGCCCTTTCCTCTATCGCAACCGGTTGTTGTTGTTGTTGTTGTTCCTTTTTGTTTGTGGCGCATACCCACTTGGGGGATTGGCCAGGATCGGGAGATATATTGGGGCTAATGTGCCCGATTTAGGAGACTAAATTTTGGAGAAAAAAAAATGTTGATCAGAATAATTGCACAACAAATACAGGAATTTGTAGAATGAAAGAGTGCACTATGCAGGAATTTGCAAGAAAAGGCTTTGCGGGAATTTGGAAAAGGCTCTTATTTCGTCTGTGCACAAGAAGAACGGCTAACAGGGTAGGCGCCTAGTCTCTGAGACGTAGGTGTGGACGGCCGTAACCAAATTCCTGTGGGGAAACCCAAGCGAAATGGCCCCGAACGACAGTAAGACCGGCATTGAAAGGGTAAGTCCAAGGGGGTGAATTGGCTCCACGAGGTATTTTCTTCTCATTGAAGAGAAGCCGCGGCAATGTAAGAAAAAATGCTCTGGGGTTTCGGGTTCATCACAAAGAGCACAATGACGAGAGGAGGTGAGCCCAGCGCGGTGCATGTAGAAGTTGAGCTGCGGAACTCTACAACGTAAGCTAGTTAAAGTAACCTCGCATTGGCGAGATTCGCAACATCGGGAGTCCCACGCATATGCCAAATGGGCGTAATCATCGAGGGAGGTGATGGTAACCTCCTGCCTCCTCGCCAGATGTTGATGCCGTCGGATCCGTGTTCCGGCCAGTATGGAGGGAAATGGACAGACGTCGATCGGAGGGTAGTCTAGTGCTGACCTCGCTAAAGAGTCTGCTTCTTCATTCAGATATAAACCCTTATGCCCAGGAACCCATATCAAGCGGATTTCTCTTAAGTGGGAAGGAACTAAAAAACCAAATGTGCGAAGAAGAGCAGAATTTTGGGGGGATATCAAAGCGGAGCAAACAGCTAATGGATGTTCTGCGCCGCACGTGGCCTTCCATCGTGGCGCGCGCTTATCGCCTTCATCCGCACTTCGCGTTCACGGGTCCCGCGCACGTCTCCTTTCCCTCCTCGCCTACCTCTCGCCGCTATGTGGCCGCTGCTCCGTGCCGGGCGCTTGCGGAAGGGGGCGTGGTTTGACCTACAGCACTCAAGGGCAAAACTGGTCACCCCGCAAAGACTGCCCGAGGTAGTGTAGTGTAGCTTGCGCTACAAAAAAAAAACCGCATTTTCAAGAGAAGCTCTCTATGCCTCGCAAATGGCGTCTGGCGCACGGCAACACACACTACAGAAAAGCAAACTTTGCACAAGCGCCTAAAAAGAAAAAGCCCTTCCCGTAGTTAGAATCAAACTTGGGTCTCTCGTTTTATCAAACCGACGTCTATGCGACTTACCGTTTCGACCCGGAAGAAGCAGTTCGGATTTTGGACTTTGACTTTGACTCAGGTTGCACAACAGAAAGGTCTGCGTTTTAGCCACCTTTTTTTAAGAAAAGGCCTGTTGCATCTTAAAGGGACACTTAAGTGAATTTGTCAAGCTCCCGTTTTTGCTTGCACTGCGTAGACTGGCTCAAATTAGCACACTTTTCATCGTTTATCCGGTTGACAAATCGGTAATTATTTTACCAAGCGCGAAAGAAGAAAAACTACCATGCGCGGTTTGCGGCGGCCGCACCAATTAAGGCTGTGACGTTGGGAGGAGGGGCGCCGTGATTGGACGATGCCAGAGGTTAGCAATCAAACAAGTTTCGGTTTCGGTTTCGGTTCTCTAAAACATAATGGGCATTCTCAATATCTCAGTAATCATCGTACCGCGCTTCTGCCATGTTGTCGGCTGTAAAATGCATAAGATAAGCCTCCCAGGACGGCTTGGAATCGTAACATTCACTAGCCGAGACCTACGCAGTGCATGAACGCCCTCCGCGTACCCGCAGACGCCCAAATGTCATGCGCTTTTCCCCCATATTTGGAGCTTGCCTCCCTCATGCCTGTATCGTAAAAAGCGTGTTCGCACCAGGCCAAGGGTCTGTTCATTCTGGCCTGTGCCCACGGCCTGCAAGCAGTCGGTGCTTATGGCCACAGCACGCCCACGAGAACTCGCTAGCGCGCCAGTGCCAGCCTGCGCGCGTTTTGTTGCGGTCCAAAAAAAGGTGAACTCAATACAAAAACATCGGCGGAAAACAAAAAAGTTAACTTGCAAAAAAAAAGCACGTACCCGCGGGTATTCGAACTCGTGACCTGCAAAACACTTTTTTTTTCTTTATTGCCATACTTTGACACACAAACAAAACACTACACTCTTAAAGACGCTAGCCAGCACTTGACTAACAGAGTAATGGCTAAAATTGTTTCATGTTTGTTAAAGTTTCAAACACGGGCAACCATTCCGGAGGCTCGGGTTGAGCCCTCCACACTTCAATAATCAGACGAACAGACTCAGAAAAGTACTCTTGGACCGTTTGGCATCGATGTCGCGATGGCGGATGGCCATGCGCGATTTCCAAATGCCGTGCAGGGCCAGAACCATGACGAGGTCATATGGTACCCCATCCTCGCTTTGAATGGGTAGAAACCTGATCCCGTAGGCATCCAGGGGGAAGTCCTTCTTTAATGTGCGCTGAAGCACATCCCAAAAGAAGACCCCATCCCAACACTCCAAGAAAACATGTTCAACCGTCTCGGGTTTTTTGCATGGGTAACAGTCTACACCCCATGGAATGTATAGACCTTTCTCTTTTTGCCAGGTTTTTGCTGGAAGGACGCCCACGTGAAGTTTAAAAAAGAACGTTTTAACCCATGGCGGCACTGCCATTCTCTTTACTCGTTTAAGTACGTCCTGCCCAGGCCCTGCACGGTACATGGATCTGTACATCGGCTCAGGCAAAACAATATCCGCAAGGTCATGATACAGTCTTTTGCGCGTCACGTTTGATAAGTATTCAAGCGTGAAGCGGGCCCGTAAAAACTTTGTTGCCAGTACCACCTCCCGAAAATATCCTCTGGGTGCACCAGAAGTAAAAAACGCAGAAGAAACAACAAAATCAGGTAGCGCCCTAGCTAGCCTCATCTGACACACAGTGCGCAAGAAAGGATCATGCACGTCACGCAGAAATAAAAACCGATTGACAACTTGTCGCAAAAACAAATGCGATAGAGAAAGACCCCCGACGCGCACCCGCCGAAACAAGTTCGTCCGGCCCGTTTGCTCCCACGTGGACCCCCATATAAACACTGCAAACACACGATGCAGAGCCTGTACGTTCTTACGCGAACAGTGAAGTACCTGAAGAACGTACCAGAGTTTTCTCATAAAAAACACGTTACACACTGAGGCCCTGGCAAACATTGAAAGGACAGAGCCTTTCCATTTCTCGGCCTTTTCTCGCAGTTCAGCAGCCTGCCTGTGCCAATAAGGATCACTATCAACATAATTTTCCAACGGCACTCCCAAATACTTCGCTGGCGTCGTCTGCCAGCTAATGCACTCAAACACACTCGGTGTAGTGTCCCAGTAGCCATGCCAAAAACCCAAGCATTTCTGCCAGTTTACGCCACTGCCACTGTACTTACAGAAAGTCTTAAGCGTGTTTACACCAACGCTTATACTGCTCCTATCGACACAAAAGAGCGCAATATCGTCCGCATACGCCAAAACACGCACCTCGCATGACTCGAGTAGAAAACCATTGAACCTTTGACTCTTAATAATACTCAAACAAAAGGCTTCAATGTAGAAACAAAAAAGCAACGGCGACAGCGGGCAACCCTGGCGTACAGACCGTTGAACTGGGATGAGTTTGCCAATTGTTTTGTTGACAACGAGCTTAGTTGTACACCCTGTATACGCCATGCGCACACCATCAAGAACAACAGACCCTACATTTACTTGCTCTAACATGTTTAAAAGAAGTTCGTGCGAAACCTGATCAAAGGCCTTTGCCAGATCAATTTGAAGCATTGCTAAAGTTCCCTGGACGCTATCGCAACATTCCAAAACACTCCGGGCCGTGTGAGCATTTGTTACAATCGACCTCCCTTTTATTCCGCAAGTTTGGTGCGGTCCAACAATGTCTTTGATCACAGCCTGCATGCGGGAAGCCTATATTTTCATCAAAATCTTGTAGTCGACATTCGTCAGGCTAATGGGGCGACACCCAGAGATTTCTCTGAGTTTAGCGTCATCCTCAGATTTCGGGATGAAAATGGTATGCGACTCTAAAAAAGAAGGCGGAAGCACGCCATTCTGATAAGACTCCAAATACACTCTACACAACACCGGACTAAGGTCTTCTTTAAACTTTTTATAAAAGGCTGCGGATAAACCATCGGGGCCCGGTGTCTTTCCAGTGTTCAGCTCGTCGATGGCTCTCCTCACCTCCTCTACGGTGATATCCCTTGCGAGAGACTCTACGGTTTCTTCAGCCAACTTTGGCATTAAACATATGAACTCCTCCTTGAACTTAACCACGTCGACAGGGTGACGCGCGAATAGCTTTTCATAGTGCTCACAGAAACACCGCTCAATATTGCTCTGGTCATTGTACACTACTCCATCGGACACAATTTCGGCTATCACATTCCTACGTGCGTATCTTTTTTCCGAACTAAGTGCTCTTTTTGTTGGCGCTTCGCCAAGCAAGAAACGTTCAGCCCTTTCCCGTACAATTGCACCGTGATAGCGTTCCCTGTCGATGACTTCAAGTTGCGCTTTTAGAGTTAGAATATCATCTTTAAACATGCCAGGTGATTTACATTCTTCCTTTACAAAAACGTCCAGACTACTCCGCAGCCAGGCCTCTTTCCTTTTCTCCTCATATTTCATTGCAGACGATCTTTCAAGGGCTTTCATTTTAACCCTCTGTTTAAAATGTTCCCATTTAGAAGCATAGTTAACGTTGTCATTACTGCAAAAATACTCCCGTCCACATACGACGACGGCCTCAACAAATTCTTCATCCTCAAGCAACTTGTTATTAAATTTCCACAACCCCCAACAGAACGCGTTTCTTCGCTTTCCGATCCTACCAAGTGATACCGACACGAGACAGTGGTCGCTAAACGACACCGGGGACACTTGGTAATCGTCGCACTCAGGCAGAAGCTCAAGCGACATATACAGTCTATCCAGACGAGCGTGACTATTGCCCTGAAAATGAGTGTATTGTACTGTCCCAGCGCCACCAAGGCTATCACCTACATCTTCCAGCGCGAAATCTGTGACAATGTCGTTCAGCACCGCCGTACTTGCATCTCGGAAATTGGACAGGCTGCTTTTATCACGCGCAGAACACACGCAGTTAAAATCCCCCAACAAAATCAACAGCCGCTCAGTGTTACACCATGTTCGTAAATCCTCGAAAAAAGCCTTTCTTTCGGCACCGTTGTTGGGCCCGTACACGCAAATAACACGCCATTCTTTTAAACCCAAATCAAAGTCACACACAACAAACCGGGCCGCTTCCGACGCAGTGACAGCCTTTAGAGTCGCACCTAAACTACGCCCTATTAAAAGCACGCAGCCCGCAGACAATCCGACGGCATGAGAAACACAAACATCGTAGCGAGCCATGAAGGGCCGTACCATACGGTCGCTCTGGTCCTCGCTCTCAACCTTGGTCTCTTGCAAGGCCACAATGTCCAGATCGCCGTCAGTCACGAGTCGATACAACTGGTTTTGACGCCTACGGTCAGCAAGTCCCCTGACATTTAGCGTGGCAATGCGCATAGGCTTGTTTAAAAAAACCATGTTGAGAGGAGAAACAAACCTGTCGCTCAGCGGTTGCCTTCAACACTACGTTGCCTTCAACTTACATCAACCCTAAACACAAAACCAGTCTAAGAACTGGAACGCCACCCGCGTTCGCTTCTACCAAGCAATGCGAGACCGAGCCAACGCAAGAGCGTAGTCCTCACCGACGCCAGCGTCCCTGCGGGCTTCAGTACACATTCCTTTCGAAGCCCCGAAGTGGTCCTATGAAGGTAAACCCGGTGGCGTCCGTCGGTCAGGGGGCACGTTAGGCTTCGACTTGAAGCCCGAACGACGCCCGGGTACCGCTTTCGTAGGCGGCTCCTCAACGCTAGTAACCTCGGTGCCTTGGCTGGTGTCGTTGCCTTCGCGGACGAAGAGGACGCGGAGGAGACGGCAGCTGGGACCAGTGACGAAGTGGTGACAACGCGCGTCCCGGAGGTGCCGGTCGTGGCAGACGCTGGCTCTGGCGTTCCTCCGAAAGACCAGCTAGGTCAGCTGAAGACGCCAACCCCGTGCGCTTTGTCGAGCCAGGCCAGCAGCATCAAGGTGAATGAGGTGATGACGACGACGACGCCTGCTCCTGTAGCGGACGTCATGGACATGGAGCTCGGTGGTGCTGTCGCGTGACCTGCAAAACACTTGCGGTGACATATCTAGCGCCCCAGACCACTGAGCCACGGAGCGGGATGCGAGAGCCTTGCTAATATAGGGTATATATTGTACAACCGGTTTACACTTTTATTTAGTTTTGGCATTTCAAGCAGCTTAGGTGACTATTTGTTGTACTGCGCTCGTGCAGTTAGCGTCGCCCGAGTTTCCACAGTAGCTCACGTCTAGCAATTGCATTTCGTAGACGGAAAAGCGTTCGCAGATGCGTAGTCGTGCTGCTGACCGCTGTGCTTGTTCGCCCAGCGCAAAAAAGTGCTTCCCGCGCCCTAGTTTTACGCTGTACGGTAAAAATATCAGTTGATTTTATTTGCTTAGTACCTATATTGACTTCGCTGACTCTTCTCCCGCCTTCAAGAGGCCTTATATTTTCCTACTGGCGTACCAGTCAGCGAAGCATCGCATGTGCGCTTGTGCAGCGCTTGTGTGAAGCGACCTTGACTTGGAGCTAGATACAGTGTACACACAAACCAAGTAAATAAAGGCACATTCTTCCATTCACAAACGTGTCCTGGCTTCGTTTCAACTAAGCGAACGAATTGCGACCAAGCAATTTTTTTTAACCTCCTTGATTGCGACGACCCGCCGGCGGCCTGCGGACGAAACGCTGGGCCGACTGACTCTGTCTGAAGGCCGGGGAGCCGTGCAGTAGCGCAGCCAATTGCCAGCTCATCCCCTCCTGACGTCACACGAAAACGCCACAGAAAATGGGCGATCGTAAAGAGAGGAGGACAGCATTTTCGAATTAGTTTTTCTACTAAATAAAATCGCGTAAACGCGCCTAGAGTGGTCGAAACATGGCCTGGGGACTCCGGACTACAATTTGCGCTAGTAATCCCGCAATGTTTACATATCACTTCAGTGACCCTTTAAATTCGTAAGCCTTTACTGGCTTGGCAAAATCAGACCGCCCTTATGTAGGCAACGCGCGACGCGATACGCTTCATATGTATACAAATGGGCCTTATGGGCCACACGAATGGCCCTCGTAGCTCCACATCACAGCATGTCCGGTCACGTGAGGACGAAGCTGTTTGTGGAGTGTGTGCTATTTTATCTTAGCGAAGTTGTTCGGTTTCACTCCGCCTCCTAAAAGAAAGCAGCTGACGAGTGAAGACGGGCGCTAAGAAGTTAATGTGCAGAGATAAGACCTGACGAAGAGGGCTTGCGCACATTCTGATGGTTCGTGATCCAATCGGTACTTCAACGGCCTTTTTACAGAGAAGCTGTGTTTGGCTGTGGTTCTGTGTACTTTTGGATTCCTTCACCAAATCTCCGGTGGCATGAACGCTCCCGGCCAGGAGATCTCACAAATGCACAACAGAAAACGGCTGGAACGCACGTTCTATTATTTACAACAGAGATGTTTAAACCATGCTTTGTCCGTCCGCCGCAACAAAAAAAAAAAATCCGGCCATCTCCACGAAGTGAATGTTGATGAGTGGGGCGAAGCTCCAGTGCTTATCGGTAAAACCGTGAAACATTCGCCCAGAGATCATATAAAGACTCGACACGTTGTTATAGGGGTGATTGTATATACACTTATATACACGATGTTTATTATTTACATATAGATAAAATTATACACAGGATTAGACAAGGAGGAGTACAGGTGTGTGCCGCGCCGCCTTGAGCGGCGCCGCGCCATCTAGAGGGCCACCTATGAACTAATGCACAGCTGCGCCTCTAGCGGTCGCCTCGAGAAATAGTGAACATGGTGCGCCGAGGGACTTGCCCCGAGCAAGAGGAGTTTCACCCCTAAAAACCTAGAAGACTATAGAAAAAAAAATGTGGTTAGGGAGGTACTGGGAATCCAAGCCGGTGCTTTTACGCCGTGAAACCACCAACCGAACCACTGGGCCAACCCAGAGCCCCGAGGGGCACCGGGTTAGCAGCGGCGTGGAACAGTAACATGTGCAGCCAGTTGAAAAGAAAACAAAACGCTTCCCACGGTCGGAATCGAAGCTGGGTCCCCCACGTTATGAAACCGTCGTCTATCCGAATAAACTATTATCGTATTCCGGGCGCAAAGCATTTCGTTTACGTTCGTAGCGCAGGCGTTGACTTTGGACTTGGCTGCGGCTTCTAGCGCGGGCTAACGCGGTCCACTTGGGGAGGGATGTGAAAGCCCGCCGACGAAATTGCCCGGGCCTGCCGCAGCCACGATGAATGTTCAGCTGCAAATTGGAAATAAAGTTGAGGCGGAACAGCCGTGTCTCTGACGAAAGGACAGGCGCCGCCACGTCAGCTGCTTTTCCAGCCTTGAAACACTAATGCAAGCTCCGCCAATTTTTAACACGAAAGTGTATTATTCCGGGATACACAAACATTTGAGTAACGTCATATCCGCCACGGAAGTGACGCCAGTACAACGAAGCAAGCGGCCTGTACAGGGTGCCCCCCTGCACACAGCGTCTGCTTGCGTAGAAGCAGCCGATATAACCAAAGCGTACGTTATACTTATGGTTGTTCGGGCTCGGGTTTCAAATTTTAAAGCAAAAGTATTTTATGCCGAGATGCTCCAAGATTTCACTGACGTCATATCCGGCACGAAATGACGCCAGTACACCTTTGCGGATGCGACCCGCCAGCGGGACGTTGTTCGCCAAGCACACCCACAAGACAGCCGCCGACCCGCCCATCACGCTCAGCTGCAGATTTCGCTGCACATTTCGATTTCGTATTTTACCGATTGCTATGACAGATGAATCAAACACAGTTTTTTTTTAATAAATTACGACCACTTATGCAAATTGGCAGCGAAAACAACTCCGTCGTTACACCTAGTGTCAGTTTATAGTCGAAATTTCTAGTTCATAGTGAAGTTGTAAACGTTATAGAATTCCCGTCTGCTGTCAAGTGAGCTTCCAGTGGAGGGGAACAGCCAATCGTTTGTGTGCTTCGTTGAAGCTCTAGTTCTTCCAAGTTCACTTGGGTAATCAAAAATTCATAGTCACTGCCACTGCAAAATGAAGAGGGAAATTAATACGTGTACATTAGCTAACAAGCAGTGCGACGTGTGTTTTAAGGAGCTTCTCTGATCAACCACGCTCACAGTGTTCGATGGCTACTACGTTTTCGTTACTGCATTTTCCGGCCGAGCCTTGTACTCATATTCCGAATCGACAACACACCTTTCTGCATAAGTTATGGCGTGTTTGGCAGTGTGGTTTGGTCGCAAAATTTCTTTTTTCAGAAAATTTGATGGAATTTAATTGGGCATATAAATGATAGTTACGGAAACATTTACAGTCAAACCTGGATACAACGAATTTGACAAGAATTCGCATTTTTTTCGTTACATCCACGTTTTCGTTAAATGCAGGGTTCGAGTTAAAGTTCGCCTGAATGAAGAAGAAACGATACCGATATGCTAAACATCAGTGATGCTGAACTCACCCTTGTTCAAGGATACGTTTCACACTGAAAAAGTGCTACTACACGGCTCCCGAGTTCACAAACGTAACTAAGTATCACTTTTCCTTTTTGATACTTTTCGATGCCTTATTAATGCGTTTCAAAAACAGAACTCATGCTGATGGGGCTCCTTTTCGCGAACTCGGTGCTCTTTTCCGCACTCAAAATTGTTGCGTTGAAGCTAGCTGGGACACTGTAGCGGGCGGTGACGTTCTTCTTTCTTGCCGCGGAAACGTCGTTTGAATTTGCGGGCTTATCTTGAAAAGACAAATCTTTTCGTTTTCAGGCAGCAGAACTCATCACCCAAGAACCCATACCCCAGACATCAGTGGAGAGAACACGCTGACAGACAGTTGAAGCACCTAACCGACACAACACTCACACGTGGAAACACACCGGAGATTGCGGTGCGGACGAAATACGCTAAATTAGCGCATTTCGTCAGCCGACTTTTCAGAAAAAATAGCAAAAAACATTGACTCATTAGCGTCGCCAATTCGTTACTTCCAGGTTAACCGCCGCAACGCCTTCGTTACATTGCAAACACATGGGCTTCAATGGGGCCTGCAATGTGGAATTGAAAAACTTCGTTAAATTCATGAATTCGTTTCATCGAGGTTCGTCACATTCAGGTTTAACTGTAGTGGTCTATTTCTTTGCTTGGCAACACTCGAAACCGCCATGCCTGTGCCAGTGGTCCCTGGGCATACTCATTCCGCCTGCACCTCGCAGAAAAAACAAAAGCAACAGCGTGCGTCACTGCCCCGTTTGAACCCGATTCTCAACTGTCGTGCCTAAAGACATATTATTAACCACACTCACATTATGTGGCGGGGCTCTGCTTGCCCTTCGCATCACCGAAGAATAAAACCCCGGCTGCGAACGAAAGCGACCCCACGTGCAGAAGGCCGACGCTGCAGTAGCCTGAGACCCCAGATGTCGACACCAGTGCCATCTGACCCGTGGTTGGGTGCAAAAACCAAATAACTGTTTTGAAAAAAACTGGCTTCAAGCCACGCTCTGAAGGTGGGTGGAAAGCAAAGATTTAAACGACACCCACAACAATTGCCCATGCGACGTCACTTGAATTCACACACGTGGCTCTACAAAGAGTGAAACCAGAGGTTCTGACAGCCATTGCCTGGAATTCGCAAGGGCGACGTCCAGAACGCAGCAGCGTCTGCCACGGCCGGGCTAGATCAATGGACGCCCCAGATGTAGCAAGGCCGTGCGTCGGCAGAAAGAAAACGGAGAGGAGCGTCTTTTGAAGGGTGAGACAGCGGAACCTAGCCATCCTAAATTGCTAGCTTGGGGCTACACCACCGCGCGACACAAGCGCAGACACCGAAACAATTCGGCATGTGAGGTTGGTGCTTCCCATTTATACCGATTTAAACGAGTTAGTTTTATACGTTTGAGAACTGCGAGAAAGCTGAGGGAACTTCTATAATCGCTGTTCATCAGAACCGGCTGCTACTTTCGCCTTTTCTAATACCCCTTAAAACACAACCGAATTGGTATTCACCAATTTAGAAAACGGAGTCCCATTCGTTGCAAGCAGTGAGCGAAAGGTAGCGTTTCTCCAGTGTCCAGATGTCTGTATGTTGGTTGCACATTTTGTTTTCCCGCCCTGAAAACGAATCCTGTGCGTATGTTTGCCGTACGACCACTTCATTCCGTCGGGTGCGGGTTACCCAGGAGGTGCTGCCGAACAATTTAACTTCGTCAAGCTGTGGGAAGGAAGCACGCAATGGACGCGAAGCTGCGGTAAAACAGGTTCAAAACAACAGTCGCTCAAGCAGACGACAAAGCCGTGCCGCTGACGTGCCCGCTGGCGAGCAGGCACCTCTGCGCAGTGAACGCTGGGTAAAATCGCCGCGACATCTACTGTGTGTTTCGTGAGTGAAACCCTCTCCACCCCCTCCCCGCGGCCGTCGCCACCGCATTGGGAGTTTATTGTCCTGCACGCCGCGAAAGAACCGTTGGGTGGTAGAGGTAGAAAGCTTTCCTTTAAAACTGTTTCATATGTACGCTGATTTACATACGATGGTAGCGTAGCAGCTAGTGCCTGCGAGGCAGTCTCACTAGCCGTGCCGTGCTTGCACTCATCAGTTTGCACAAGCGCTGGCCAATCTCAAGCTCCCTTAGAACACATCACGTCAGTTTCGCATCCTGTCGGCAAATTTTTCGGCAACAATGTTTCTGTTGTGGTTCTAGAAAATGTGACAGACCTTAAAGGGTCGACGGCTTTCACTAGCACACGCGCGCGACTAGGTCCTTCACGACGCAGTTGCACGTGTACGGAAACTCCGCAGCTTCCCTATCTACCCACCTAGTTTTACGACGATTTGCGATGCGTAGGCTGCTGGACTGAACAATATTTCGGAAATAAGATATCACGCAGCAAAAGCAAGGACGGCGAACGCACAGGACTGAAAGGACGGGCAGAAATTGTCTACGCTGCGCTAAATTATATTTCCGTAATACAGTAAAACATCTTTAACTCGTATCTCAAGTGAGGGAAATAAATGTCCGAATTATCCGAATGTCCAATTATCGAACGAATAACAAAAACGCACATTGTCAATTCTTTTACTCCAGACATTTATTTTGAGAAGAAGTCTGTTTTTTGTGGACAGCTGAGCGTAAAGGACTAGTTTTCGGGCATGCGACAATCCCTCTAGCGCAAGCGTATTGCCTGAAACATCGTAGCAAAACTCCTCCAGAACGACGAGAGCGTCCGCGGCTCCTTCTGCAGTACGACGCACCGGGCGTAGCCCATCGTACGGGTCTTCTTCGTCGGACGCCTCATCCGCCACATCGAGGGCAGAGCTGATGATCTCTTCATCCGTCTACTGGCTGGCGACGACAACGGCGTCATCAATTACAACTTAGTCGGCACGCTGCACTTCGGAAGAAGCAGGCCAGCGAATGCCATATCGTCGTCCTCCTCTTCTGGCACTGTGGGCTCCGGGCTGCGTTCCGGGCTTTCAGAAGCCTCGCGCCGCACAAATCTACTGTGGCGAAAACATTTCCCCACAACTTGTGCGGGCGAAATTTGGCCGCAAGTGCGCCAACGCTTTTCCGTTGCGCCGTCCTTCACTTGCCGCCAGAGTCAATTACCGGTGCGCGTGAAATTTCACGTCGAATGAGCGAATGTTTGTTGCCTAAGGGCTATGTACCATTTTGAAGGGAGGGTGTGCAAATGACGAATTATACAAATCTCCGAATTAATGGGGCCCGAATTAACAAGATTCTACTTAAAGCGACCCTGCAACACGTTAACTTTTTTTGAAATCCTAAATGCTTGCAGAACGTAGTCACCCAACACATCCAGTACTTAGATTAGGGGGTCGCAAAGTACCTCAGCCACAATTTACTGCTCTATGCCCATCAGATAACTTGTAAACTTGCTCGAAAGATTTTTCTCTCTTTTCCGGTCTTGACGTTCTTCGACGGCTCGAATTACGTCACTAAAGCCATGTAGCGGCTGTTGGCCAGTTTTCCTTCAGTTGCAAAAGTGAACGCTTTTCGATAGCAACTTAAAAAAAGCCACAAAAACAAAGCAGAAATACCAGGCGTATCTGGTGCGGCGAGAAACTCACGCAGTGCCGCTCCATGCTGGCGATAACTGTAGCTTTCGCAGTGGTTTCCAGACGCGAGGGAAATAAAGCGCTTAGTGAAAGTGTTGCAGTGTCCCTTTAATGGGCTAAAGCGCCCAACAACACATCTTACAAAACAGTTTTCGGCGTGAATGTATTACTTCACGTTCGCTGTGGCACAGTTTGGGATATCAAGCAGTTGTTGCTGCTGTCATGTGTTGTGCTTCATCGAGCGCCAGCGCAGACAAATACCGTCATCTCGTGGAGGCCGACATAACCAGTGACATCAGATTTTATGGCGCCGCCTAGCAACACCGACACCAGGCGGCGCGGACATGTGGTTTCTGGCAGGCATGTCATGCCAGTGAATAAAAGGTATAGGGCATTACTTGTAGTTCGGATAATTCAAAGGAAGTGGAATCCATGTCCTATAGGCAACACTGCAAAAAGCGAGGGGCGCGTAAAAGCCATTGTCTTTTTAACACGAAAGTGCTTTATTCCTGGGTGCACCAAGATTTCGCTCACGTCCTATCCGCCACTGAAATGACCTCAGTACAAGGAAGCAAGCGACCTGTAAAGGGTGAACCCCTGCACACAGCGCATTCTTGTGCGGAAGCAACCTTTAGTACTAAAGAGTACGCTATACTTGGGGTTGTTCGTTTTCGGGTTTTGTATTTGAACACGAAAGTGTTTTATGCCGGGATACACTAAGATTTGACTGACGTCATATCCGTCACGGAAATGACGCCATATAAACCTTTGCCCAAGCGACCCGCCAGCAGGACGTTGCTCGCCAAGCACACCCACAAGACAGCTGCCGGCCCCCAAATCCTGCTCATTCGGCTGCAGATTTCGCTGCAAATTTCCCTTTCGTGTTTTATAAATTCCCATGAAACAGGAAGCAACCACAGTTTTTTACCGTTTTCCAGAAACACCAAGAACTATCTAGATCATTCTCTGTTGATTATGATGTTCAACGCGCCGACAATACACAGACGATAAGGCGCGCCGTAGTGGAAGGCTCCAAAGTAATCTTGACCACCTTGGCGTCTTTAACGTGCCCCGAAATCTCGAACACACGGGCGTTTTCGCTTCTCGCCTCCATCGTAAAAGCGGCCGCCGCGGCAGGGAATCAAACCCGCGTCCTTGTGCTCAGCAACGCAATGCCTTAGCCACTGCGCCACCGCGGGGGGTCACTATTCCATTCCCGACATCATCCGGGGAAGTGTGCTGGCGGCTTTCAATGCTGCGAACGCTGATAAAAACGTTTGCGTCTATTGAAAGGAGTTCTAATCAACCAGTCGTTTTCTTGCCGGTTCATTAGTCCAAATAGAGAAATTTTACATCCGTTAAAAAGTGTATTTTCTGCAAATAAAACAAATAAAACATGAGGACCTGAAAATATCGTGCTGACAAAATGAAAGACCTGAAAACAAAATTTTCCTCAAATATCGATTTGGAGAGAAACTGCCTTCTTATTGAACACTAAAATAAGGAACGGTAACTCTGAATTATCCACCTATCCCTGAAAAGCAGGAGTCCGGCCAAAAAGAGCAACGACGTTCCGTTACCCGGATCCCTAATTTCAAATTGGCTTCGCTCCACGGGAAAAGGATTGAGTAAAGTGGTGACCGGAGATAAGAAATGGGATAAGTTAATTTAAAAAAATATCTCTTTTTCCCGCCCCCTCTTAGAAAATTGAGTTTAGGCATAAATAGTACAGCACCGAGAATTGCCCGGGAGCGATTACTTAGAGAGACGGCTAAGAGGAACTCCTGTGGGAAAAAGTCCCCCCCCCCCAAAAAAAAAAAAAAAAAAAAACAAGTCTTCTTCAGCGCTCTAGGCGAGTTCATTACAAAATGTTTTAGTTCAGTGGGACGGAAACCCGCAAATTAAATTCTTGTTTTATAATGCTTCGTTTCAACAAGATCTAATTTATTAGCGCGTGTTTGGTCGCCCGCAAAAGAGTTCCTAAAGCAGACCGTACGGACCTTTTCTCTATGGCGTATCCGATGCTTGAACTTCAGAACACAGCCTGTAGATGAGGAGATGCCACACTCACCAATGTACACTTACAGTCAGGCGTGTACGAATGTTACACACCAACGAAGAGGCTCACGGTCATCTGTATGCATTGCTTGCTGACCGACTGCACATGGTATTTTTCCCAGCAAAAAATATATCCGTATTATATGTCGCTTTAGTTGTGCGACTCCAAAAAGTAATAGAAAAATCAAAGCCTCTTTCTTAAGACAAAAAGCGGAATCTTCTCCCATGCAACCTAATAGAAGTCAAACTCCAAAATAAAAACTGCTTCAACGGCGTCTGAAAAGAGCTATCAGATAGACGTCGGCTTCATAGCGTGAGGGACCCGCGTTTTATTGCGACCACAGGAAACGGTTTTCCTTTCCTTGAGGCGCTTTATGTGCCTTCGCTCATTATCATCATCGTTTTTGTGAAACACATTGTGTAAAGTCGGCTTTCTTGCCATGCGTTTTATCTTTTCGTAGCCATCGGTAAGGTATAGAAAGCTTCGCTTTAAATATAATACTATGATCGTGAACGTTACACAATCCGGCAGTTCATGCTTGTCTCGGAGATTGGGTCTCAACTCGAACGGATGCGTTGAACCCCTCAGCTTAGGCACTTAAACCGGTTACTTCTACGCTACTTGTGGAATTTAATAAAACAGCAAGAACAGCTGCAGTACATTATTCAACTGCGATACGAGCAAATTATTCAGAAACCAAAGTTGTCAAGTCATTGTTGGAGTTACGAATACGTATTTCTGCGGAGGGGAGGGAGATCATGTCGTCCGGTTCGGACATTTTGAATTTCCCGCCACATCATGTCCGTAAAATGAATCGGGAGAAATTTCTGAAAACCAAAAGAAAAAGCAGATGGTTGATGCCTTCTGTAACCGTAAAATATAATAATAGTAATAAATAATAATAATGATAATAATCAACTATTATTTTCGGTGCCCAGGAGCAACCCTAGGGTCTTGGTACTGGTACACCATATACAAAAATTCATAAAAAAAACTAAAATCAAAACGACGCAACACACAAAACCATATCTATGACAGAAACAATAAAGTAAAAATTGTTACAGAAATCTCAGAAAGAAAAACAGAAAAAAAAGCAGGAAGCCTAGTGTTGCAAGCCATGACATGGGCCAGCGAAACGTGCAAGGCACGTGAAAGATAGGAAATTCCCAAGCAAATACTCAATGAACATGACAGAGCTAGATTAGATGCCTAACAGGAAGGTCTTGTAACAAAATGTTAGGAAGTTCAAAAATGGAAAAAAGAAGTTCAGCGTTAGAAGCACTTACACTCAAACCTAAAAAAATTCAAGCGACGCAAAACCAGGAAAAGTGAAAAACAAACATGTAAGACCGTGATTTGCATAAAATAACTACGGCACATAAATTTGCAATTACATAAAGGCGCTTAAGCTACAACAGTTTTCAAGTCATTAGAGAACAAAGAAAAAGAGCTGTGGAATATATTAAGGCAATCGGAACATTCATTGTATGCGCATTTTGTTCTGCAGATGGACTAGTGTCGTCGACTTAAAGAATCTGTTCTGAATGTTCGAAATGTTCGGAAAAGTTTGTTTGGCAAGTCGGCATTAATAAGTGTAAACAAGTGGTCACACAAAATGTCACTATGAAGAAGTTTATAAAGAACGATAATATCAGCTCGCATTCGTCTACACCAAAGGGAAGGAATACTCATCAGAAAAGCCATGCTGCCGTTTGCGTCTTCTTGCATATTGCGAAAACAGTGCTTAAAGATAAAAAGGAACTTATTTCGAACCCTTTCGATACGGTCACTATTGGACTTTCAAGCTTTAATCCGAACAACAGAACCGTATTGGAGAAGAGGTAAGCAGACAGCCGAATACAACTTTAAGAAAGGAAGCGGACCTTAAGCTCTCTATAATACTTGCAGACAGCACCTAGACATCAAAGAGAGCGTAGGGAAATTTTTGTACGTGGGAAGAGAAAGTCCTAGATGAATCAAGTAGTACTCCCAAGTACCGAATTTCGGTCGCCCTCGGCAGTGCAGTGCTTGCAATTTTATAAGATTATTGCAGCTGTTGAGTTTTTCTACTATAGGAGACTTTTTTAGGGGAGACTTTAGAATGACACGATAGCAACCTGAAGAAAATTACAGCCCTGAACATTACGCACTTCTCTAAAGATTTTCATACCATCAGCATACAACAACGAAGAAGAATTTTGAATGGCAGAAGCAATACCCTTAATGAAAATGGAAAAAAGAAGGGGACCCAGAACGGAGCCCTGGTGTACACAACTGGTTGCTTTGCACCTGAATGATGTTTGACCGTTAACACTTACATAGCAATATCGCTACTGGAGATAACAACGTATAAAATTCACCAAACAAGCGTGAACATCGAACAGAATGAACTTGGCAAGCAGTAACGAGTGGTTCACTACATCAAAGGCAATTGCTCATATCCCAGTAGAAATCATCAAGCTGGCTTCTACCAATGATTGCCGGGACCTCCAAGAAGCTACACGAGGTTTGTGGAAGTTGAACCACCACGCCCAAAGCCATGTTGATTAAGAATGAGGACGTGTTTAAGTGAGAAAGACAAGACCGTACCAAGAGATAACTCGAATATTTTAGAGGCAGAACAAAGGAGCGAGACTGGCCTATAGTTTACGGCGTCAGCTTTTGAGCCTGACTGGAAAACAGAGAATGCACGAGAGATTTTCCATGAGCGAGGGAACGTGCCACATCGTAGACAGTTATTGAATGTTGAAGTGAACACAGGAACAAATATATTTTTTTATGTTTTTAGAATGGCAGCAGGAATACCATCTGGCCCACAAGAAAGCGTGGGCTTTATCCGCTTGATGCTGGACCGCACAATGTTCTCATCCAGTTGGAAACAACCGGAGTTACCTCCCTGGTGACAAGGGGCGCTACTGTTATCACGGCCACCGCTAATTCCAAACAAAGAAGAAAACTGACGAGCAAAGCAGTCGGCCACCTCCGCAACCTCAGCGCCGCTGGAATCTAGTAGACAAATATATTCTTTAGTTTTACTAGATCTAGAATGGATGTACTTCCAGAAGGCTCCCGGTTGATGAGTTGCTTTAGCTTCTACTGACGTCAGGTACAAAGCATCATCACGCTTGTGCAATATTTTGCATGGGGCAAGTAGCCGCCGGAACTCTTGTGCGAACTGGTTCGCATCACAGCGCTTCATGTTTCTGCGCGCACGTACTTTGAGTTAATATTAATAATAATAATAGTGCTTAGTTTCCCATCAAATGATGGAGGAGGCTGTGGGTAAAAGTTGCCGGAAGAAGCAGCTTGACATAAGCCCACAGCGCTCTCTAAATGGGAATCGAGAGAGCAACACACGTCAGAAACAAGAGGTTATACAAACAAATAAGAAAATGAATTACACACATTATTCAGGACATATCAGAAATATCAAAAACACTTAGCACAGTACACGTATACACTAGAAAAAACACGTATCAATAATGCCAATAATGCGCGACAAACTCTTTCGCATTAAAAATAATAAAAATGCTCAGCTCTTGCGATGTACAAACAAAATCAGTACACCCACAACACCCGTGAAATCAATACCAAAATTAAAGATCATCAGTCTATGCACACATTTCGTTACCTGTTAGGTGTGGAAGATGTAGAACTCCCTAAGTTCTCGAAAACAAAACAAATAAAGGAATACTGGATCCATCATAATAATTTAGTAATGTTGGTATCGAAAACGATAACCTCTCCACTGAACAATTCGCGCGTACAGTGACCACTGTCCATTGTTCGCTGTGGAGGGTAGTATAATGGGTTTCGGTCTTAGTTTACCCAAATGAGGCATTGGTACGAGATATTGAGGCATTGGAAACATATTGGTATATGTTTTTAGCTTTTTCCCAGTCACGTTCCCATTACAACACTGATAGAGTCTACAATATGCATTTAGAAGGGTTCCTACAAATATTGCTCTAGTTTGGAACATGCAGGTAACATAAAGCGAGAAAATGTCGCACCTTCCTTTAATATCAACGTATATGTAATTATGCGATCAAAACATGCTGATTGCTCTGATATCAAAGTTTTCGTTAGCGTTGGTGGGTAGCAGAACTACGTCCTAACTATTTTCGCCCAATATACGTCTAATAGTTTATATCGTATCGCATTATCTTGGGAGAATGGTGCTTCTAGAAGCGAGCCCCGAATGACATGGTGAAACTCGTCTTATCCTTTGGACAAGTATTGTTTTCATGCTTCCAAGGGCACAAATGTTTGTATCCTGTGCTGCCTGAAAAGACCTAGAACTTTAAGATTTACCGTATGTGTTCCGCCCACTGAAACAATCCTCCGCCCACGGACGACAGCCGGCGGGCTTCTTGGCAACACATCAGGCACGAAAGTTCAAGTTGAAAATCGCCCACGTTTGGCGTAGCCGGCCCCAACTACATGGAACAAGTTCTATTCGTATCTGATATTAAAGCGGCCCGAAACGCTGTCAAAAATCTATTTCACTCTCTTTCGTGCTGGAAGCACTGCGGTGGCTGCCGTTATTGCTAGCACAGAGCGGAACGGCGCTATTTGCTCGTTGAAGCTGATACGTCTCGCAGTTCGTGGTTTGCTTTTGTACGGATTCTTTTTTAAAGACGATGGTCTTTGTTGGGCTACTTGATCGGGAAAATTTTGGCCTGTCTGTATGTTCGTCTGTCTGTAACGCGATTCAGCCAGCCGGCCAAAGCAACACAGGTGCTGCGCAATGGTCTTGTATACTCATACCCAAATCTAAACGTCTAAATCCTGTGTTGATGTTCATACTTGTCAACATTGTTGAACAAGAACTAGACAATACGCAAATATAAGGCAGAAAATCAATATATGAGTGATATTTGTAGTGTTACTTTATTAAAAAATTTACGGATGCCTGCTTTTTGCGATGGCTGTGTCTAGCGTTCCGTCCAGACGGAACGGCAGCTGTCACTAAAGTTCCGTCCAGAGGAAACACAACTGGCGTTGAGAGCAGTCTCTCTTTATTTTTACCCAACCGGCCAAACCGCTACCGCTCACTGACTAGCCAGAATCACTGATAATTATTAATCATTATTAGTAAGTACAGATGGTCGGACTAACTCCTGCTCTATCCGAACGGATCTCCAAGCCGCCACCCGACGCCCGCTTCACAATATTTCAGCGAGAGCAGTCGGTCCTAATTTTTACCTAACCGGCCAAACTGCTTCCTCTCACTGACTAGCCAGAGTCACTGTTAATTATTCATCACTGGTAATAATTACAGGAGATCGGGCGTAACTGGCGATGGCTACGTCGGCCTTGGCTCCAGTGAGCGGGAGTGGTTCGGCCGCTTGAGTAAAAAACCAAGACCGACTGCTCTCACCGCGTGAATTGTAAAGCGGGCGGGAAGTTTTGCTGTTAGAAAACGCTAACCACGCGGCCACACACACACACACACACACACACACACACACACACACACACACACACACACACACACACACACACACACACACACACACACACACACACACACACACACACACACACACACACACACACACACACACACACACACACACACACACACACACACACACATACACAAATGCGCAGGCGAGAGCTTGGAACATCCCCCTCGCGAGGGGCACGATCAAATGCAGAGCATTTCCGGGGGCGCACGACGTTAATTAGTTTGCGTTACGTTAATGTTGTTGCACTTGTGGCAACTGCTGACGAGAGAGCGCTCGTCAGCAGTAATTTGAATGAGTCAAGGATATAAGGCGCGTTCGTAGCCTCCCATTCTGTATCGGCTTTGTGGCGCAGTGGGTAGAGCACCATGTACATTGCGTTCCGCCCGCAGGGTCGAGGGATTGAAACCAGGCGCCGGATAGTATTTTTTTTATATAGTGTAGGGGGAGGGGTGCGGACTACGACCACAGACGCCTACGGACGTCAACGCGGGTGACATCGTGAGTTACTGAAATGCTCAGCATTTAAAACAGCACGCGAGAGGCAGGAAGATGGTGAAACGTGAAACGTGCCGTGAACCCCCTGCCGCGGCTATGACGCAACGTGGAGCGGCTATGACGCAACGTGGCGCGGCTATGACGCAACACAATTCAACACAATCCACTTTAATCCAATCCAATCCAAACCAATCTAAGCCAAGCCAAGCCAAGCCAATCGAATCAAATCCAATGACAGACCGACGGGGAGCGATGCGGACTACGACTACGGACGTCAACGCTGGTGACATCGTGAGTTACTGAAATGCTCTGCATTTAAAAAAATGCGAGAATCGAACCACGGACTACAACGTCCGTAGTCAGCGGCAGAACCACTACGCCAAGTCCCAGAACAAGAAACGGTGGCTAATCGGCTGGCTTTGATTTGGCGTTCAGTCTGGACGGAACTTTAGCAATTTTTAGCGTTCCGTCTGGACGGAACGCTAGACACTTCATTTTACGATAGCAAATAAAATGCTACATCAACTGCGAAAAAACTCGTCTGCTGATGCCCGCGCTACCTGGCGGAATTTCAAAAAATCAAGCGGCAACAACAACGAAAGGTTCCACTAGATAGGCTTTGCGTTCTGATTGGAACGCTCGCGAAGTAGGGCAACGTGGTTCTATAAACGTTGTAGTCGGTTGCCTCGGCTCACGAGCGCCTCCGCCGTACGGTAGCGCTGGCATCGAGGCGCCTGACTTGGAGCCGTGGAACGCGGTAAATTTAAATTGACTTGAGCAAACCTGTAGTGTGTTATCTTGGAAGGAACGATACTGAAGAGAAACAAACTGAGAGGTGAGCGGGAAAGAGAAGGGATGCATTTACTTGCCAGAGGCGCAAGACGACTATCGCCTTGCGTCGACATTTGCAACGAAAGGAGCAGACACGCGGCAAATTATTTTTAATTGGCTGCCTGATTTTTTATCTACCACAACTGACAGGAAGCTTACCATTTGCTGTTACAACGCTACAGGGATAATATTTGAACTCGTAACCAATGCAGAGACAGCGAAAGAAAGAAAAAAAATGTAATCAGCATCTGATGGGCGTACAACAGTAATATTTGGCTGGAATACTTTGTGTTTCCTCATCTAAGTACTCTATACACTTGTTGGCTATATTTTAAAAGCGCTTCAGCTTTTGAAAAACGTTAAAAAAGGTGTCTCAGGGCGCTTTTACCCTCTGAGTACAGCTCATGAAAACATTTATTCACTCAATAAATATTCGGAACTAAGGAAGGAAGGAAGGATGTAGAAAAAAGGCAGGAAAGTTAACCTGGCTGGAGCCTTGTTTTCTATCCTGTACGTGGGCAAGAGAAAATTGGCAGAAAAGAGAAAGAAAATAATGAAGAAAAGATGGAGCAGCACGTATGCCCAGCGCTGAAGCACTGATACTGATTAGCACTGGAGGCTTTCAGTCTATAGTCTGTTGTTTAAGTTCATCGCCCGTAGAAGGCGTATGAGTTCCTTACTCAACCATGACGCAAAGGCCCTGCATTTGGGCACCTATCGACGAGTGCGCTGTTCGCAGGGAAGCGCGCCCGGTGGCTGGTGACGCTGGCGTGGGCCATCTCGGTGGCCATGTCGCTGCCTTCGGTGTACCTCAACGGCGAGGCGGTGGTGCACGGCCGCCTGCAGTGCTGGATCGAGCTGGACCTGTGGCAGTGGCAGGTGTACATGACCCTGGTGGCCGGGTCGCTCTTCTTCGTGCCCGCACTGCTCATCGCCGCCTGCTACAGCGTCATCGTCTACACCATCTGGAAGCGAAGCAAGATGCTCAGAGGTACCCCAGTCTAAAATCACAACAGGAATAGCGCAAAAACCTAGCAAGAATTCCTGTCGTACGACAAAAAACTTTGTTGTGACAACAGAAGTGCTGTTTTACGACAAAGCCAGCTGTTGTTACGACACACATTTCCGTCGTAACGACAAAGTCAATTTTCTCAACTACAAACGTTCCTGTAGTCACAATAGAACTGCTATTTACGCTACTCTTCACAATGGGCAATAATATTCGAACCATTTGCAACGACTGATGGAACATTAGGATCACGTCAAGACAGGGATTCGGCACGACGCAACAATAAAATCAGGACAGGAATACGACACGGGATAGAACACCAGAATCACGACACGACAAGAATACGACAGGACGACAGTACGACACAAGAAAATGCGACGAAATACAGAATTTTTTCTTGTCGTCTTTTTCGCCTGGGACCACACCATCAAGGTTGAATATATAGCTTGACACGCTACGTAAAGGATAAGCTTGGTGCACTGTCTCCGAGGGACACTAAGCCCTTCTTATGGGTTGTAAATGGATAAGCATGAGTTCCCGGTCTAACACCTAAGATGCCTTGCTTCCTCCTGGTGTTGTCGAAGGCGTTAGCAATCTTACGGCTTGAAACGCTTTGATTTGCGATCCAGCGTAGCGCTTTCAAATTGCTTCGATCATTCTCCCACGCGTTGCGCCGCAGCTCCTTCCTGTTCCCGCGTAATGAAAGAGCGGACGACGACGCAGAATTTCGCCGGTTGTCTGTTTGCTTGTTTGGCTCTGTCCATACAGTTTCATACTAATATATAGTAGAGGAAAACTGGCGCCACTGTCTAGGGGAGCCGCGCTTCATCGAGCGTTCAGTCATGTACCGGGCAGGCACGTTCCACTTGTCCATAGCATGGCTGATGAACAGGCTGCTAAGTTGGCTCTGTCTGAAAAAAAGCAACAATATTTCTAGAAAAGATTGTTGAAATTGCTCTTGTTATTATGAATTTGGAGCTCCACAAGGATTCATCCTCATCACCAGCCTATCTTACGCCCACTGCAGGGCCAAGGCCTCTCCCATTATTCTCCAATTACCCCGGTCCTGTGCAAACTGCGACCAATTTATCCCCGCAAACTTCTTGATCTCATCTGCCCATCTAACTTTCTGCCGCCCCCTGCAACGCTTGCCTTCTCTAGGGGTCCACTCTGTTACCCTCATGTGTATACCGTCAGTAATTATTTAGAAGCTTCATGCATAATGAACGAGAAAAGAATGTTACTCCTTTGGCTTCGAGACAAAGGGAAGCAATATGGGTAGCTAAGCCAAGTAGGCGAGGAACGTCGCTAACTGCAATGGCGCCGGCCACGGCAGCCCCCGAGTGCAGCGACAGATTTTCCTCTAGTAATACTAGTACGAAACTCTATGTCTGTGTCCTTCTGCAATTGGCGTTGACGGCCGCTTCTTGCAACTGCCTAACGTAAGGTAGCGCTTTGGAACTGCTCGTTCCTCACGTGCTTTGGAACGCTTGCGAAGGCGCGATTTCGCTGTCCCGGACGCCGACGGTGCTTTTTGGCTCAATGAACCATTTATGCTTCGCACAATTAAACAATCATTGCTTTGAGCTAGACAGACGGCGGAAGCGATTTTCAATTCCAAAGATATTTTTTTTAATTAGCGACACAGGTGGGACTAATTTGTATTTGGTAAAGAGTCTTGATAATGCATCAAGCAGTTAGTTATAACAAATGTCTGTATAGCGCTAAGCGTGTGGTTCTAATTTATTGTGTCGGCTGAGGCACGCAGATTCCTCTTTTCTTTTAGATGCAAAGCATCTCTTAGTCGACCCTCCGTCGTCCGTCGGCGTCCGGAGTCTGCACCTCTCCTTCTCGTCCCCCTCTCCACGCCAGCTGGGATAACGCCGCTCTCCTCCTCGCCGCTCGGCTCGTCTCGTGCCGGCTCAGGAAGACATCGGCAACACTGTCGCTCCACGAGCCCTAACCAGCTGTGATAACGCCGCTCTCCTCCTCGCCGCTCCTCCTCGCCGCCCGGCTCGTCTCGTGCCTCCGAAGACAAGGATGCACAGAGGAGAGCTCGTCACGCCGAACGTAAACGGCAGCGTCGAGCATCGGATTCCTCGCTTCGAGAACGAGAAGCCGCTTTGAAACGCCAGCGGCGAATAGCTGATCCAGATGACGTTCGGCAACGTGACAAAGCTTCAAAACGTCAGCGTCGAACAGCGGATTCCTCGCTTCGAGAACGAGAAGCCGCAAAATGTTCCTCAGTACTCGACAAATAAAGAAGACATTTAATACGCTACTACACGTGTATTTACTCTCACAACCAATTAACACGCTACTACTCCACGGCTCTGCCTCCCCTCAGGGTTCTCACGTGGGAAGATGGTGTAATTTTTTTGCTCTTGCTTCGCTACACTACCGTTTTTGATAACTTTTTCCCCTTGCTTCAGTGCACAACATTGTATGCGTGAACACTTTAATAAAATGGCGGAAACGGAAGCAACATTCCTTTTTTGCTTACAGGCGTTCACGGCAAAGAAACTGAAACGAGGAGAGCGAGCTCGAGAGGAGTGATTCCGAAAGCCAAGGTAAAGACGGTCAAGATGACGCTCATCATCGTTCTAGGTACGTAGTCAACATTTTTTTCTTACAGGTAAAGAACCCATCGCTGCGAAATAAATTAAAGACCAGTGTCATGCTGCTTGCATTCGCAAAATACTTCGCTCGAACTAGGAAAAGATAAATAGTTTAGTCACCTAGTTAGGTCAGCGCGCGCGCAAGGCCTGATGCAGTAAATAATCACATCGGCACGAAACCAAAAAAAAATGATAAAAAGCTTCAGCTGTCTCTTAAACGTAAACAAGAGCGGGTTCGTAATTCATTAAACTCCAGGTAATTCAAACTAGAAGGTATCCCAGGCTTTTGTTCGAATAATCAAATCATTATAAGAAGTTCTCAGAAAATATATCTAGGGACAACATACCAACTTGTGTTCTAATAAAACATTCACATATATTTATTAATACAACATTCACGCACAATATTTAAGTGCTACCCACTCTTTGAAAAAAAGTAACGAATGGGTGACTGCTTTTTCTGTATGTGACGGTTCAAAACAAACTTTTTAGGGGCCAGCAAGGATAGCCAGTTCAGTGCTTTGTCACGTGTATGCAGGTAATCAGCTTGATTTGAGGCGTCATTTTCGTTGATAAGCCAAATCCACGAACCGAAAGTAAGATAAAACTGCAGCGACAAGAGAAACTCCGCAACTTTCCCTAAACCAGACGGGGCAAGAAAATAGGTGAGATAAACCCCTGCAAACGCCTACGCAGATCGTACTTCGTATCGAAAATGAGCCATAATATGCTGTTTCGTGGACGAAAATGAACAAAAATCATTTTCCCAAGGGGTGTTTTTTTTGCTTGACTCTTCGGACTGTTTCGTGGGTCTTTCCAGAAGTTTTTTATTTCTTTTTGTAGCTGGCCTACTATGAATTAGACGGTAATTAGGAGGTCAGCGAACGGTCTGTCCCCAAACGTCAAGGACAAAGTGAACGCAAGGAGGAGTGAACAAAATGAAACTGAGAGATGTGAAACAATGATTTCATCTCATCTACCTGTTTCTACGGAGTAAATCTGGTTATATTTATTTTTTACTCACGTATTTACCATTACAGTACATACCTAAATCGGCACACCTTACAGGCCTTGGCGAATCCCGCGCGCCCCTCTGAGTGTACGGGCCACTTCATTTTGGTGAAGAAGAAAATATTTGCAGCCTTCTTGTGAAGCGTTTTGGAAATTCATGACAATGTAACCAAGAGCTTGCTTACTTTGTGGGTGTCTTCAGGCGTGCCGGAGATAATTATCCCACGGAATGATTCCAAAAAAGCTGCTAATGCTTCCATCAGGACTCACATGCTCTTCGTGTATGGTTCTACTGTTCTTAAAGCCCTGTTGCATATATTTAATGCCTTTTCCGCCATAACTCCCTCGCACAATTGTTGAAAGTATTCAAATAAAGTTTTATAACAATGTCACATCAGTTTGAGTGTATCAATTTAAAACGAGCCAAACCTGAACTGAACACCCCAATATTGCTCAGATTCACCCCATTGTTTTTAACTACTTGTGGCCATAAACGTCCCCCAGCTGACAAGTAAGAAATATCGTGTAATAGCTTTCACGGCGCTGCATTTAAGTACTGTTCAAACCTTTCGCTTTTTTCTTTTTTCTTTCTTTACCTTTCTTTCTTTACCTATAGATTTGGCTCATTTCGAAAAAAAGTGCCTGATTTATGACTTTTTGTGAATAACGAATGCAAATGTGCAGCTAAAAGCGGCAGATGCAGGAGATATTTCCCGGCAAGAAGAGGCACAAAGTAGGAAATTACAAAACTTACGCAATGTACGTAGCAGTTTAAATTAGGCGACATTAAAATACCTTGAAAGCATAGCAGGCCAACCAAAATTTTGACATTTGTTTGAATTAATCGAAAGTTGGAATTGTCCGAGTTTGAAATATCGCGAGTCCACTGTATATATAAAGAAAAAAAATTTGGAAGAGGACAACAAACTCCGGGCTTACTAAGCAATTCTGCTGATGCAGTAAATGCGAAAGAATTGGTGCTCTTTCGCGCTCAGCGCAACAATATAGTAACCGGCCGCAGTGGTTGGCTGCTGGCGCGCCGGTCAGGCGGGCGGCAGATTTGCGATGGTACAGTCATAGACGAATCAAATACGAACGCAGAAATATGAACTCGAATGCACTAAATATCGAAATTTCTTTCCGTGCAAGTCAAATCGTCTCATCGCTCTCATAACACTAATTTCAGAAATGAGGCTTTTCACATATTCCACAACCGCGTCAATATGTGATCTGTATGAACCATATTCGTCCATTTTGGCTGTTCTTGGTAACTTTTTGTCTATGTTTGTACATTAAATTCACATAGGTCTTCCAGGTTAACATACGCGAGAAGAAGAATAAAAAATTAATAAAAATAAAAAAGAAAAGTTTGATTATAAAAATACAGTTAGGTAGTAAAAATTATACAATATTAATATTGCCGCAAGCATGCCAATAGCGTCGTGATTTCTTGGGGAATCTGCCGCAGTAACAACAGCAGCAGTTGCTTCATACTGGTACCGCATATAATTATTTTTAGCAAACGCGTTTCTCTGACTCTTTTTTATGAACAATTAAGTGTGCGTAAAAAACCTTTCATACTTCGTTTTTACGAATAGCAATAAAATTGTACTTATTGGTTTGCTGTAACAGCATCCGAAGGGAGCAGTAGACGTCTATGCATTAAAAATAACCAACGCGCTGCGCCCGTCCATACTAGTGACAGTGACGGTCCCATTAGTGCGAACGAAAAAGTATATAAAAAAAAGCAATCTGAAAGTATTATTTCTTACAGCCATGGCGAATTCGATCTTGCCGGTGAGCGAATCGGCGGCATGAGTAGGCGTTTCATTATCATGCCAAGCGATTACCGAATCACAGAACAAATATTCATGGCCTTCTTTTCTTGTGATCATCTTATAAATACTGCTACCCATAGTAGCAGGTCATAGCATGGCTATGGCGACTGTCATAAAAGTGATAGTGCGAAATACAGATCACCGCTTAATACTGAAATGGAGTTCACGACTCTGTTGTTGATATCAATGAAAAGAAATAAGGAGATACAAAAAATGATACTGCGATGCTCTTCAGTTCAACGCACGCCTTTCGCTCACATTGTGATTCGCATTCGTGAATGTCCTCGAGGTATTAGGATAAATTCATTTAGAAGTATGTTGACTCCGTTAGATGTAAACTTGTGTTCTTTCTACATGGAGGTTCTCCTATTTGATTGATTGTAGGGGTTAACGCACCGACGCAATGGTGCGTTAACCCCTGCGTTAAAGGAGGGCTCCGGATTAATTTTGACCAACCCGGAATCTTTAACGTGCGCCGAAATCTTGCACACACACGGGCATTTTTGCTTTTCGCCTCCATCAGAAAAGCGGCCACCGCGGCCGGGAATCGAACTCGTGTTCTCGTGCTCGGCAGCCCAACGCCTTAGCCACTGATCCACCGCGGCGGGTAAAACTTCTACGAGCACCAGTAGCATCCATGACCTGACATTTGAATCTGAAAGCGAACGACTAAGCTATGGTGGGAACAGTACATTTACTTACGTTAATAAAAAATACATCTCCGGAAAGTGCCACTTCGCTGAGGCAGCAGTCTGAGCACGAGCGTAGGCTCGCCAGCGGTCCTTTTTTTTGCCTCTCCTCGTTTGACGAGGCTGCCGTACTGGGAAAATGGGTGCGACGTCTCCATCTGGTCACAGGTCGCTCCTTTTTTGTGCTCCTTCCAACAATTGTCAGCAGGTATGCGCCCTTCCCAATACAACTTCTGGTCATCGCCGTGAGCAGTTGAGGCAAGGACGGCCGGCGCCTTTCACCGTCGTTGGCAGCAATTTCCTTACGGCTTGTGTTTCAGTAGCACGGCGCCATTACGTCTCCTTCCCGGTGCACGTTCGCGGCAGCTGCTTGAACCAATACATCTCCCGGCCCGACAGAAGTGCAGATGTTGCAGCCAGCTTCACCAGGGGTCACGATACCTGAGATACATGCTGACAATAGGAAGGCGCTGAGAGGACGTTTGGTCGCCGCGGCGCCTGTGCAACGGGACCCAATGAGAGCAGTCCTAATGAAGAGAAAGTGCGGCCGTGGGAAGCTAGAGAGAGGAGGAGGAATAAACTTCCGTATAAAGCAGTTCGCCTCGGGGAAGAGTCCTTATTTTAGGACCCTTTGAGACCGTCCGGCTTCTTGGGCTCTCTTCACCAGCCAAAGCGGTCATCAGGGTCCGAGCTGGACAGTGCTCTCTCCCACTGCTCAGGGGAGGAGAAGGGCAGCGGGGGAGGTTGGGGTTCTTATCGCAGCCGCACACAATATGGTAAAGCGTGCCCGGAGCCTCACAGAAGCGGCATTGCGAGGAGTAGAGAGTGGGGGCCAAATTGTGGGCTCTAGTTGGGAGGGGGGAAAGGTGTTGGTTTGGATACTTCCAAGGTGGTGTTCTTGTTCTTTTGTGATGCTTTTGTGTGGAGGAGGGTACATTGTTCGCTGCAGGTGGTAGTGCTGCGTGATTTCCTTGTAGGACAAAGGGGGACAGTCACGCCACTGCTCGCCGAACTCCTGACTAGGCCGGTGTGTCAGATCGCGGCCATGCTGATGGGTAGCTTCGTTGCCAGGCATTTCAGCATGGGCGGGAGCCCAGATAATCCTTACGCGGTGTTGTGGAGGATGCTGCAGTAGAATTTTAGTGGTGGGGGGTGAGACTAAGCAACTGGAGAAAGTTCTGCATGCTTGTTGGCAGCCCGTAATGACGATCTTTGCAGGGGTTAGAGCAATTGCTAGGGCTATGGCCACTTCTTCTGCCTGTATAGTGCATGGGTGGTAGGAATTGATGCACTTGTGAGGAGGGCTTGAGCTGTAGTCACAACAGTGGTCATAGCTCTCCTCCCGGGATAGGAGGCTGTGTCCTTGTATACTGTGGTGGAGTTTTGGCCGTTCCGTTTGAAGATAGCTTTAGCTCTGGCGTCTCTGCGATCCTGATGGTGCGTTGGATGCATGTTCCGGGGCAGTGAGAAAGAGAGGGAAAGAACTTTATTTGTTGAATTAATGTGTCAATGGGAGCTAGTTGGTACTTCATCATGGGAACAGGTTAAGCGCCAGGCACAACTGGAGGAAGGAAAACAGACAGGAAAGGGGCGCACTAACAACTGAGCTTTGTTCGTTCCGAAAGCTATTATAAAGGCACAAACACACCATGTGATACTAGTTGCACCACGTGTGAAAACGATTACAGCTGCCGCACTCGCCTAACTAACTTCTTTCGAGCGAGGTGGATTATCTGGATGATTAGTTAGGCGAGTGCGGCAGCTGTAATCGTTCTCACACGTGGTGCAACTAGTATCACATGGTGTGTTTCGTGCCTTTATAATCGCTTTCGGAACGAATACAGCTCAGTTGTTAGTGCGCCCCTTTCCTGTCTGTTTTCCTTCCTCCAGTTGTGCCTGGCGCTTAACCTGTTCCCATGACTTTATTTGCCCAGAAGTAGAGAGCTCGGGCTTTCTTTGCCGCGTAAGTCAGCCAGGAGTTCTTGGTTCCTGGCGGCTTCTTCGGCCATCTGGACAAGGCGTAGCTGCGTTCGGGGATCCAAGCTGCGCCGCAGGGTATCCCAGTGCTCTGGATGTTTGATGTCTATGCGAGGTAAGGGGTATTGTTCCGTGGTTTGCTTTGGAATTTCCGCATAATGTGCGCGAAGTCTGCCCGGAGGATATAAGCTATAGAGGAGGATATAAGCTCCAAAAAGGTGCATTTCCATAAGGGACACACGAATACCGTTGTAAATAGTCCAGGTAGCGCGCTGCAGCCTTCGCTAGTGCTGCGGGAGTAACAGAACGCGCGAAGCGGTGCCCCGGACAAACGCCGCATGTGCGGAAGAGAAATCGTGAGTGCGACATGGTAGAAACTACTTCTCGGCTGAGGAAAAGATGTGGCAAGGCCAGCCAACGGCTGTCGGGCGCTAAAATTTGGAGCGTTGCAGGGAACAAATCTTTGTTCGACGGTTTTTGTGGGCTGCCTTCGAAGATTCTCTCGCTCTGAACTGAACTGGATAAGGCTGGTGTACTAGCTAACTGCCCTGGTGATCTGCAACCAGGTCGCGAGGCACTGGCTTTGCTAAGCTATGTAGACAAAACGCGGATATTTTGGTCCGTATGTCTGTCCCTCGAATCACCCGCCAGGCCAAAACTTGGCGGAATTCTTGAAAGATAAGTTTTTATAGGCAAAGCTTTTCCAAACCACTAAAACTGGAGCCATACTCCACACTTTAGATCAATGTTCAGCAGAATAAAAGCATTAGGCATATTTGCGGCAAAACATCAATACACAAGTGCCTTTTGCAGTGTCATTTAAATTAAAAACGCATGCGTGCTTGATCATTCCGCCATCGAATAAAATCGCATGCGTTGAAGACAATGTCTTCAACCAAAATATAAAAAATTAGCACCGGCTTAGCTCGGATATACCAGGATATACGTACCGTGAGCTAAGGCTCAGCTGGTTATTCTTAGGTTTCCTGGTTGTCTACGATTAGCTGATTATCATGCCTACTGCTGCTAAAACTATTTCCAATCCAATCCTATCCAGTCCAGTCCAGTCGAGTCGCGGCGGCGGCGGTTCCGGCGCGCCAGCTGTGCGCCGTGAGACGGCACTGCTCCTCGCGCATGCGCAGCACGGCTCTCCTGGAGGCACGCAAAACTGCTCAACCTCGGCCAGTGTAGCTCACGCTACAGAAGCGCTAGTTCGTGAGGCTAGACATCGTGACGGCATTCCAAAAATTCCAACAGTAACGAGAGGTTTCAGTAAACAGCGCGCGAGCAGTGTAACGCGGTGCAGTTGAATTGATTTTAGCAAACTTCCACTCTGATGATATTAAAGGAGCCATGAAGAGAAAACACAAGTTTGGTTCATTCAAAAGATTGCCTCGTCAGAATCATACTGACACCACTTTTAACGTAAACTTCGCTCAAATGAGCTATATAATTAGGAAAAAAGGGAATGGTCATGCGACCCACTAGCTCATTTCCCGCAACAGAACCTATGATGTCATTCGAGCCATTTCTGCGATTGGCGGAGGCCGGCGAAAGCAAACGCAAATTAGACAGAGCTTACAAGCTTGCCGAACGAGCTATTTGCGCTTAAATTTAGGGCACATCCTTTTTAAAGCCGTAAGAATGGTGGTAAGTGTAAGTTACGAAAGCACATGTAAACATAGAAGTACCGCTTCGTACTGCTGTTGCTACTGCGCGCACTATGCTTGTTTAGCTGCACAGAACTGCGGGGCTTTGGGGTTGTCTCAGACGACACTGGCCGACTGATTGACGCGACGGTGTGTTACGTGAACATATTTGTCAAGCGAGCACTATGTTTCACGAAACCATTTTCTCCCAGAACGAAAAAAAAAGGCAGAATACGACACGCCACGGTATGGTGGCGCCATCTTGGTACAGTAACATAAACAAACGGGCGAGTACCTCAGTGTCAGCACCAACGTACAGGGTGAGGACACCCTTTGAAGGGTCCCGTGCCGCTGCAGTTGGGTCAACGTGCACAACCTGTCGTTCTCGTTTCCCACGAGATCCAGCAACGCGAAACAGATAAGATGATTCAAACTTCGCCAGTTAACCCCGTTGCGGCGATAATCTTTGCGCGGTTTTGATACAATGACTTGTTTCGGCAGCGAGCGAGTGGCCCAAAATGGCGGCGCCAGCGCATACCTGTCTCCACCCTGTACGCCTGATGCGTGAATCAAGGGACCCTAGGCTGCAGAGCGCTCGGTTCCTGTGATGTCATTTGGGACCACGAAAACGCACGATTGATCGGTAAAATCAAAATTTTTACCTATATTGATTAATTTCTCAGTGAATAAAGCATCGTTTGCATTCGGACAAGCGCTGGGGGCACTATAAAACACGAGATCTTTCGAATAACACAAACTTGCATTTTGTCTTCATGGCTGCTTTAAACGGAGCGAGACAGGAAAGGGATAACGTGAGAGGTATGCGGGAAAGAGAAGTGAGGCATTCACGTCGCAGGGGCGGCAGGAGTCTCTCGTCTTTTGAGGACACTAGCAACGAGGTGAGCAAATACGCGGCCTATTTTTTTTTCGTCGTACCGCCTTGACTGTCTATGTGTTTGTGTGTACGTGCGTGTGTGTGAGTGTGTGTGCGGGCGGGTGCGCGTGTGCGCCTTACGTGCTGCACGCCTTCTGTTTTAGTGGTAAGGTTTTAGCACCTCCTCTGGTCGTATAGAAACATCGCTGTATCAAGTAGGGACACCGACGATTAAGGCGACGAGAATTTTTTTATGGGAGAAGCACACGTATACCAATCGCCCCGAGAAGGGGCACAAAGAAGGAGTGACCTGTGATTCAATGCAGCATTCGCGCCCCCTCCCGCAATGCGCGAAACGAAAGTATAAAACGGGGAGAAGAGCCAGCTAAAAGAGGACTGCCGGAGGAGCCTACGCCCGCCTTCAGGCGGCTTCGTGAGCAAACAGGAACTTGATGCAGATCCATTTGCATTGTAAATAAATGCACAGCTCTCGTCTTAGTAAAGCCGATTGCTTGATTATTGAGGGGTCAGATCCACGAGTCTGCTGAAACTGCTCGGAGGACAAGCCCCGGGTAGAAAGAACACGACTTTCACTCATAGATTTTGCGTTCATTTTTATTTTTATAATGCATCTCAGGTGTTTCAATATCTGTTTGGGGGCAATAATAAGAATGGGGATCCTTTTTTGCAAGTTAAATGTCTAACCACACGCTTTTAGTCAAACTTCCACGCGTATACGTCGCTGATCTCTTCCGTAAAACGCCATAGCGAATCGTGAAAAATTCATGAAGTCGTGAATATTTCGCGCCCTTCACAACTTCCTACCAGTGACTGCGAGAAGCCCTGCCATCCAGTCAACCGTTCTCGGTTTGCTGAATAAAGCGATAGGAAAACACTAGGTGCATGATTCCTGCATGAATTTCCGCTGAAGGATGAGTTGCATAACAGGATTCGTACGTCACGCTCGACTGGTCACGCTGGCGAGCTCAACGAAACTGCTTCGAAGCATTTCTCGGTATTTTGATAACCGTAACTGTCCTGGATGGATGTCGACGCCATTTCTTCACCTCACACAAGCCGAATACACGTGGCGTAAATGCGTGTTCAAAGGAAGAGGTTACCGTATTCCTCTGCCCATACAACTAGTAAGCCTAGTCTGTGTGATCAAGGAACCCGTACGAGCCCCGAAACGTGTCTGTGTTTTCACCTTGACTTGGTCAGTGACCGCATCTTCATCTCCATCATGATGCCTGACCCGACGAACTTTTGTCGAAGTCTTGACTACAACTAGTAACCCTAATAATAAACCAGCTTATTATCGGTCAATCTTTGTCGAACACCATTACTGTTGTAGTCAGTGGTCGCGTAAGGAGTAGTGATGGTTAACCTGGAACACTCGAATTTTCTTGTCAAATCCAGCGTATTTGTAGTGTGGCAATGACATGGAGCTGCAATCGTCGGAAAAAACTGTTGTTGATTCCTCTGTCACAGGAATCGGCAAAAGAAGAAAGTGAAATGCGCAGCTGAGAATAATTTGCGGGGCGGCGGCTGTCTTGTGGGCGTGCTTGGCGAGCTACGTTCTACTGGCTTGCCGCTTCGGCAAAGGTGTAGTGGCGTCATTTCTGTGCCGGATGTGACGTCAGCAAAATCTTGGTGTATCCCGACATAAAACACTTTCGTGTTAAAATATAAAACCCCGAAAATGAACAACCCTAAGTATAACGTACTCTTTAGTACAAAAGGTTGCTTCCCCGCAAGAAGACCCTTTGTGCAGGGGTGCACCTTTTACAGGCCTCTTGCTTCGCTGTACTGGCATCACTTCCGGGACGGATATGACGTCATAGAAATCTTGGTGTAACCCCGAATAAAACATGTTAAAATTACCAACATAGCTTCGTTCGTTTTCTTTGCCACAGCGTTCGTGCTCTGCTGGAGTCCTTACTTCGTGTACGACCTTCTCCAAGTGTACGGCGGCACACCGCAGACACAGGCCGCGGTGGCCGTCGCGACGTTCGTCCAGAGCCTGGCTCCCCTGAACAGCGTGGCCAACCCGCTCATCTACTGCCTCTTCTCGAGCAACGTGTGCCGCAACGTCCGGCAGGAGTCCCTGATCACCACGTCGCGCAACGAGCCTCCGTACTTATGATCCGCGCGAGCGGCCGCCGGGTCGGTCACACGTTCCTGCATGACCCGATCCTCGGCCGTCTCCAACTCCGCGGTATGAAGGCACCAACGAACAGTTAGACGGATGTCTGGGGGCATGAGTCCCCTAAACGATCTCGTAAAGGGGCCATGAAGACAAAATATTTGTCCTAATTTGACAAATTTGAAATTAATTTGACATTGTTTGACATTTGACATTGATTGACATTGTTTCTGAAGTTGGAATTGTTTATTTTGAACGATGTAGTCTTTGGTAACCCACTCAGCTTCATTTCGACCACGAACGACGGTTTTAGAGCAGTGCTGTATACCTTTACCCACTCCGCCACCCCCCAACGGATTCGTCGCCGTGGGCAAAAACAATCTCTGTGGGCAAAAACGCCTAAGCCCCAAGGCCTAAGACGCCGAGTGCCTGCGTCAGGCTAAGCAGGGGTACATCATTGAGCTGAGAATTCGTTTAAGCAAACCGCAAAACAAATATCGACACCGCATTATGGATGACAGGGCGCCTGTGAACACTGGGACTCTCACCATGTGTTCTTGGTAAAGATTATATCTCAAGGTTACCTTTGAGGGCTAGGCAGGACCAGTGTCAATAAATAGGGCAGTTCTTGCCCAAGACGGCGAGCGCATGTGTCAGGCTGGGCAGGACCCAGCATTTGTCGCATCTTTGGACACACTTCCGCTGCTGAAATGCTGTTACACGCGTTAACTTTGATTTGAAGGTGAACATTTTTGACAACTTCTGTCTGGTTGGGAAGTTACTAAACAGAAATATAATTAGGCTCCAACCAATCGTACATAGTAAAAACCCGACGTTTCGAAGCCGAGAAAAGACGCAGCTGAAGTGTGGCCCCAGTCACCCCTGAAGAAGAAGCCGAGGCGGCTTCGAAACGTCGGGTTTTCTCTATGTACGATTGGTTGGAGCATAATTAAATTTCTGTTTATCTTTGATTCTCATTCGGAATGACATCAGTCACGCGCAGTTGCAGAGCAGGGAGGACAAGCTAAGCCTACCAGAGTTCACCGACTAAAACGCATAAACAACAAAAATGGCGGCACCCATGAGCCGTCGCAGTGTAAATAAATGTGACGTAATGCGAACTCACCAATGATCATGACGGCGGCGCGAAACAATGGGAGAAAAGAGCTCCGATACTCTGTACACTTGTATAGTGACACAAGCCGAGCGGAAGCTACAAACACGCCGAGACGACGAGAAGCATTTCATGCCCTCCTCCATCACCATTTGTAGTGGTTTACAACAGCTTTGCTGGAGAACGACTTTCGCAGGCCGGCATGGCGACCAATTTTTCGTAGCGTAAGCTACAGTGGCCCAGGTTGAGCAGTTTCGCGTATGCCGTGAAGGGCCGTTCTGCGCAGGCGCGAGGGACATTGGATTGAATTGGATTGGATTGGATTGGATTAAACTGGATTGTGTTGCGTCATAGCCGCGGCAGACGCCTCAATTGCGCAGTAGCCAAGTCTGACGCTGCACCGGAGCCGCTTGATAGCCGTTTCGCGTGGCTCGTGAAGAGCCGTGCTGAGCATGCGCGCGGAGCAGTGACTGGGCAGGACTGGACTGGACTGGATTAAACTGAATTGAACGGGACTGGACTGGACTGGATTGGACTCGATTGCTGAACCTTAGCTCACGCTACGTATATCCTGGCATAGCAGAGCTAAGCCACTACTAATTAATTTTTTTTTATTAATAAAGTGGGAGAAATATTTAAATACTTTAAAATTTCGCGCTACCGTAACGTAATATGAGTAGGAGTGGTGTTAAGTGAGCGAGTACTAAAACATGGTAATCATAGGGTAAAATAAACGTTCGAATTTAAGGGATACGATCAAACGGAACTATACGGAACCCCACTACAATCGCCCTGTCACTTTTCTTCGCGGTGGCTTAGGTCGGCAGATCCCGATTGCACAAACTAGATTCCCTGACTTAATAACATGATTGATAAGAAAGTGCCTGAGGTTTCGCCACTGCTTCGCCTGATTTGATTAAAGAGACCCTGCAACACTTTCGATAAGCGCTTTCACTCTTTCCTTCACCCCTGGAACCGCTGCGAAAGCTAAAGTTATCGTCAGCATGGACCGGCACTGCGTAATTTGCTCGTCGCACCAGATACGCCTTCCATTTCTGCTTTGTGTTTGTGGATTTTTTTTAAGTTTCTATCGAAAAGCGTTCATTGCTGCAACTAAAGAAAAACCGGCCAACAGCGAATACATGGCCTTAGCGGCGTAATTCGAGCCGTCGAAGAACGTCAAGACCGGGAAAGAGGGAAAAATCTTTTGAGCGAGTGTAAAAGTTATCTGATGGGCATAGAGCAGTAATTTTGGCTGAGGTACTTTGCGGCCCCCTAATCTAACTACTGGGTGTGTTGGATGAGTATACGTTCTGCAAGCATTTAAGATTTCAAAAAATGTAAGAAAACTGTTGCAGTGTCCCTCGTAATAACTCGAGTATATTTCTGAAATATGAGATGACGTCGGCGTCATTGTCATCGAGGAAAACCAGTTCTAGAAATGAACCAAACTTCTTCATGTTTCTATGCGGTAACTGTAACAAAGAACCAATCTGTTAACGTTGGCACAACAACTTTTTCTGAATATCACATCGTCGGTGTGCCATTGCTCCATCTACCCTGTCGGAGTCTTGCTGGTGATATTTCTTCTTATCTGCCACCGAAAACGTTTTGTTTAGCTCCGACTCAGAAGAAAAATATCAAGGAACTGAACGCCAGGAGTGTACAGATTGTTTTGCGGGCTTTGGTGAGATGAATGTAAATATTCGTACTTTTGTCTAATTACCCAAACAAAAACTTGGTACTTGTTTTAAATGGCCTGAAAAATAAAAGTATCATTCTGAGCGAAAAATCGCAACTGTTGAAAACATAGTCATATGCGCATTACGTATTTAATCCTTTGTTAAACGTAAGTAACGTCTTGTGTGCTATTTTTTCGCTGCATGAGGAAAGTTTACCACCACACAAGCCTTTTCAAGCTGATGGGGTACGTTCCTCACCACCTCACCTACCTCGCGGAGCCTTATGTTACAAAAACTTCACCCATATTCGCCACTGTGGCCACGGCACGAACAGTTCAAATAGGAAATCTACCTGCCGAAATCACAACCGGGCCACCAAAACCGCCAACATGGAGGGGTTGGTGTAGGTCAGCCCTGAGAATTTTTAGATGGTCATAAAGGGCGTTTCTGCTCTTCGTCCCCATCACGCGGGTGCAACAGGAAAACCTGAAAACCGCGCTTTCGGTTCCTCTTCGTAATCGGTATCGCCCGTCCTTTGTATACTTGAAAACATCATCATAACATTTTATCAAGGAAATGATTGAACCAACAGTTCTGTAGCAGATATAGTTAAAAGGCTGTGCTTTGTTTTCAAGGAACCCTGCAACACTTTCGATAAGCGCTTTCACTCCTTCCTTCGCGTCTGGAACCACTGCGAAAGCTACAGTTATCGCCAACACGCAGCGGCACTGCTTGATTTGCTCGTCGCACAGATACGCCTTCCATTCCTGCTTTGTTTTTGTGTAATTTTTAAAGTTGATATCGAAAAGCGTTCATTGCTGCAACTGAAGGAAAACTGGCCAACAGCCGCTACATGGCCTTAGTGACGTAATTCGAGCCGTCGAAGAATGTCAAGACCGGGAAAGAGAGAAAAATCTTCTGAGCGAGTTTACAATTTATCTGATGTGCATACGGAAGTAATTTTTGGCTAAGGTACGTTGCGACCCCCTAATCTAACTACTGGGTGTGTTGGCTGACTACGTCCTGCAAGCCTTTCAGATTTCAGAAAAAGTTGAAAAAAGGGTTGCAGGGTGCCTTTAAGGCTTGCTTCTTTAAAAACTTCTGCATTGTTGCGGCGTACGAACTACGCTCAATAATTATGCCCATCTCTTGATAAAAATTTCGAGAAATGTTACTTAGATAGATAATGGACTTTCCAACCGGCGTTAAAAACCACTTTTATGTGCACGATGCGTAGCTCCGATATTCTTCCGTATACCGAATAAAGGGGCTGCGCCGAATAGAAAGGGGCGAATTTTCGAAAATGAAATTTGTTATCGCACAGCTATTCATTACGGCCAATAATATCTTGCTTCGGGACACAGGTTTCCGGTATACCTGACAGCTGTGAATGAATGTGCATTTAAACTCCCATTAACGTTTTCAAAATATTATATTTTACCCTATGGCTGAAAACAAATTTCGCCCTCATTTCGGTTTTCTAAGAGTATGATATTATAGTTAAGCGTCGCTTCAATCTAGACAACAGGACTAAACTTCCGCCTTTGTTTCTGCGGGCAGAACATCAGCAGCTGCTCTAGTCCTTGATACATTTAAGACATTTACATAAAGCTACAAAGAACATAATACCAAGGTATTTTTCTAGTTGCTATTTTCTAATCGTCAATAGCAATGCGTCCGTGTGTCAATGAAGAACTAGGAGGCTTAAGGTGTATGCCTCCGGCCTACTATTCTTTTATAAACATGTTTAGCTCTTTATGTATGTATGTGTATTTACGTATGTGTGCACGTGTGTATGTTGTGAGCACGTATTTATATTTTAACATCTTGAATGGAGTGGTCGATTTTTTCACTTTGTCGTTGTGTTGAATTCAAGATTTCTATGGTACCTTCCGCGGCGCATGTGTCCATGAATATACATTGCTTAACATTCCTGTTGACAAAATACAACTTCTAATCAAGAACTTTTTGACTTTCATGCCTCGACTTTTCACTTTCTTTGGGGAACTGTGAGCTTTCGAATTGGGAAGCTGTTTTTTCAACGAACATGACATAATGGTTAATATATGAATGTTTCAAATCTTCACATTTACATACTTCTGATGTTTCCATAGCTGTCAGTTATTTTTAAAGAATGGTATGTTATGTCGTGACTGCCATGTTTCCAGAGGGGTTGTGATCTTATCGTCATTTTTTTTCAGAATTTTTGACGAAATGCACTTCCTCAATGAGTGGACTTTTTGCACTTTGGGAATTGACTGTTGTTAATAGGAAAATATTGAAAATGCTTGTTATGACAAGACACGTTATTGTTGAAACTTTTACGCCCTCCTAGGCGCTATGAACAAGCTTGAGACAATGTGATATGCCCCAAACTAAAGCTAATGTAAACTTTCCTCTGCCCTGAAAATCACCCCTCTTTGTCACGCATTTTCCAAAATATATTTCAGCTCTGGATGTGTGCTATGTTGAACGGCAATGTTAATGTTATATTGTTTGCTCACAAAGTATAGTGCATGTCAATGTGCCAATAAAGGTATCCAATCTACAACGACGAAGGATTGATTGCTCGCTCTAACTAAAATGGTCAATCAATGAAATAGAACTTCTGCCTCCGTTAGGATTAAATTATGTGCTTCATGGACACATAAACCTCCACATTGATTTGTCTGTACTAAATGTTCAGTCGATACTTAGCTTCTTCGGCTGTCACCATCAAGAAACGACACTGCATTTATTAGGAAACAAATCATTTTACGTGACGTACCTTTCTCGCTTGAGTGCTGCCGCATATCAGTTGTAGCCGAAGTTTTTCTTTCCACCAGAAAGCTATGGAACACAAACGCACACATGCACACACGCACACTCACGCACACGCACATACAAATTTATTTATTTATTTATTTATTTATTTATTTATGTGTTTATTGTTTATTTATTTATTTGTTTGTTTGTTTATTATTTAGTTCTATTTATTTGCGTTTATTTTATTTATTTATTTATTTATTTATTTATTTATTTATTTATTTATTTATTTATTTATTTATTTATTTATTTATTTATTTATTTATTTATTTATTTATTTATTTATTTGTTTGTTTGTTTGTTTGTTTGTTTGTTTGTTTGTTTGTTTGTCAATGGTACACTTCATAAAGAAAGCGAACCGAGAAGGACCGCCAGTCCCCTTTCCCAATTCCGGATTTGTGACTTGAAAACGTATAGTCTAGGTACGTTTCCGAGACCGCAATATCAGTTTAAATTTTCCAATTTTGCAGTCAGTATGTAACTGCTTCTGTACCGCGTTGCACTGCTGTATATGTAGTACGCAAGTATCAGCAAACTTGTTGTAACGCTTTATTACACCTGTTCTCTTCTTCCCAACTTGTGGAACACGTATTTGTTCATATGACACTGAAGGTGTCGCGGATACTTCGTGTACGCGAACATTAACGCTAGATGGGATCGCAGTAAGTTCTTTCATGAGTAGGTAAAGTGATTGTTAGGGAGCATGGCAAGCAGAGAAACTAGAAAAGCCATTAGGCCATCTCACGCCGCCTCACATCATCAAGGTAAGTTTTAATGGTATCGGCGTTCCTTATAACACGAAAAGTACTGTGTTTGCTTTGGCATCGCTTTTCTGTGTTGCTCATCAGAAAAATCTTCCTTATTCCCCTTCACTAGCCGTAGCACTGTCGCAAGTACGTGTCAAGACGCACATATATAAACTGCCCGATCATTTACAGGGACCATTGAGGGAACACGTGCAGTAGCACGGGTAGACGTTACATACGGCGCATTGTGTAATATTGTCATTGCACGTTAAATAACCGGGCAACGGTGAAAACACAAAAACCGGAAAAGGAGGGTGACAAATACGGCGCCCTGTGTGCCTCCTCGTCTTTGCACTGTTGCCTACTCATGTACACTAGCTTAAGTTTGCACTTCACTGTAGTGCATTGCCCGTTATCGTTTGGTTGGGTCGCCAGTAATAGTTAAGGACAATTCTGTCGTGGCCGAGCTTCCCAGGCCGCGTGTGGCGGATTGAAATCAAGCCCTGCGCAATATATTATGCCGATATGAAGTGCTCCCAGCAAAGCGGGCAGTGCAAAAACATCACTGAGAGGAGTTTCCTCCATAAACCCCCTTCGTGTCCACCTAATCCCGACCAGACACGCAACCGGAAACGCACACTGCGGAGCTTTATACAACCATCTCGAGCACATAAGCCGCTGCAGTTACGCTGCTTTACATCGCTGAAAACGAAAGGGCTTTTGGGTTATCAAACGCGTAGACGGCCCTGCTGGAGAGGAGTGGTGCCACGGGAACAGCGCACAGGGTAAATATAGCTAGGCCCCACGCTTGCAATGACAGGCTTCGCGAAATTAATTCAGCGCTTGATTATGCGGTAACTGTCGCGGAAACAAATACGGAATATCCGACGTCCGCACGCCATTACGAGACAACGCCTGCGACATCAGGGAGTTCAGCACGGCCGGTGCTAAGCAACGCGTCCCTTTATGGTTGCTTTCCCTTCGTAGGCACCCCCATGTCTGCTGTAGATCACGCCGGGTGGAAGCACTTGTTAGCTAATGGTCGTTATTCACGCTTTTAGCCTTCATGGTTTAGGTTTTTAAGCTTGTTAGCATGCAGGTCGTAGGATATAGCAAGAGCGATGCCGAAAAAAACTCTATGCGATAACCCGCAGAGCCGTGAATCGCGGCCAGCGTTGACAACATTGCATCCAATGCGGGTTTGTCAATACTTGGTCTTGCCGGGGTCAAAGCGGGGGACGTACCGGGCTTAACTAGCCGTAACAGTGCACTCTTGGGGCGAACTAGGGACTACAACACGTTTTAGCACTTTGTTTTAGCGGAGCAGTATATGGCCAGCCTCCCGCGTATATTTCGTCTCCGTGGCCAATGCCCCCGAGCTCCTTCTACCAGGAGGCAGACAAAACGAGTAAAACATGTGCTTACACCTGGTTTACGTAGCAAGAGGAAAGCTAAGAAACCACCCAATCTACATATAACCGCCCCCTACGAGGCGGTGGAGCAAGGAATGGGCTGACACCTCGCGTAGCAAGAGGCAACCATTGAGACCTCCATCATCCATTACGTCCCGCCCTCAGAGTTGTCTCACGTCTTTATTTCACTTTGATTTCCCCTGGACGCACTGAGAAATGAATAAAAAGAACTTAAAGGGAGGGGGGCAGGGGGACACGAGGTTCTGCACTGAAGCGGATCAGAGGGCCCACAGCACCACTGTCCACTGCGGAAGTCTTCTTGTGTTCTTCTCAGGCGATATGCCCGAGGGCGAGAAGCCTGATGCCAGTGAACGGAGTAACTGGATCTAAAATATTGCCGCGAACCATGCATTGGGTTTGTTAATTTGTTTTGCTTTTGCCGACCGGCTGCGCCGGTCAGTGTTATCTGTGTGCCAAGAAGCGCGTGTTCCATTCTTTCTTTCTATGCCGCATGTGTTATCTCTTCTGATAGGGAGAGCATTCCGAACTAACGTGAACAGCCTAGAACAATCTTCTTTGTTCTGTATGTAAATCGACGGTTCGAGAAACACTGGCACCGAAAGGTAAAAAAAGCCTGCAGAGCAGACGCCGCGGTATTCGACTGTCGATGCTCGACTACGCACGTCACTTTCTTGACTGCTATTTCGCCGCCTGTGTATTCTTTGAGTTGTTAGGGGAGCACAAGTTCGCTCCAATAAACTTGTTTTCTTTGAAGACAACTGCGACGTCTTTGGAATCGTGACAATATATTTGTCCAGCACCCGCCAGAGCTCGACTGCGGTCGTATTTGATGTAGATGAGTCCAGTTAGACCCAAGCTTGCGGGGAGGCTGGGCGTACCTCAGAATGCAGAGTGTCCAAGGCTTGAGCGAGAGACACTGAGTAGAGCGGACAGACCCAAAGCAGGTGCTTCAGGTCAGCTCGAACTAGGTGACCATGGATACGCCTGCCTCGGAAAAAGAGCGGGTTGCTTATGAAGCGGAACGCAGCGAATGTAAACGCGAGTGCGATCGGCAGCAGCGGTCGGCGAATAGCGGTGAAGAGCGTGACGGAGAGGCTTCCCACAAGTGGCAGGCTCGATGAAAAGACGGGCCTGCCATGGGCCTTCTCTCCTATCATACCCACAGACAGCAAGAAAACTTTTAACCACACCGTAGCAGTGGCAGAAGGTATACTGCTGAGCTCGGACACCGACTCTCAGTATTTGGCTGTCCGGACGACCAAGGGCGCCGCCAAGGAGCAAGGACTTCTGACCGATGGCGGAAAAAGGGAAGGGGGTAGGCTCCTCTCTCTCTCTCTCTCTCTCTCTCTCTCTCTCTCTCTCTCTCTCTCTCTCTCTCTCTCTCTCTCTCTCTCTCTCTCTCTCTCTCTCTCTCTCTCTCTCTATCTATCTCTATCTCTATCTCTCTCTCTTTCTCTCTCTCTCCCTCTCTTTGTCTCTCTCTCTCTCTCTCTCTCTCTCTCTCTCTCTCGCTCGCTCGCTCGCTCTGGACAGACATTGCGGTGTGCGGCACATTGTGGTTCGAGAGCGATTAGTGGTGATTGGCAACGTTGGAGATACCGAGAACCCGCAAACGTCGAATGGAAGGACGTGTTGCTTCCTACTTTTCTTGTAAAGACTGACGTGGCGGATTTAAAAGCTGGCGGAACGAGCAGTCATTCCTGAATACACGGTGCTGCGCCTCGGCTCTGTCCGAACGACAGTAACGTTAGCATCCCCCCGCACCAAACACACATACACGCCCACACAGACGCGCACGCCCACAGCTGTACAGCTCCGCTGATCTTCCAACTTCACGGGACGGAGCTTCCTTGAATTCGTATTTTTTATATTCGTTAAGAAATATATAAAAGATTCGGAGGTTACACCTCTCTCTTAACGGTGTCTAATCGGAACTGTCCACTCCAGCTACATTTAGCCGCCGATAATGCATTCAGGCGTATATTTGGTGACGCTATATATTGCTACAAGGTCAGCACTCCGCAAAAGGCAGGGGAGGTTAATTCCAGCTGGCTAAATTCGCACACTGAGTTTTCTTTAGTGTAGTGAGGACCATACACCTAGCTCGTGGGCGCTTACTCGCGTTTCAAACACAACTTCTATTACGGGTGACTCCCGTTGGGGGCTCGGGCTGTCGGCGTCTAATGTCGCCGTCGTAACCGTCGTCTTAAGTAGTCACGGTACTAAAATACCGGGACACTCGTTTACGTCTCGTGCTAGAACGCTTCGTAACGCGTGCTAAAAAACACCTGGACACTCTTTTACGCCTCGGGCTGGAACGCTTATTTGTGCTTCAAAGACGCCAGACTTTACAGAAAAGCTGTATACCTCTACCCCCCAACAGTGCCATCGCCGTTGGCAAAACACCCAGGCGCCAAAAGGACACTTATACACTCCGTGTTTCGCCCCTCCACAGGTTTCACGGTTTCTTTTCACTTTTTTTATAATGTAATGCCGCATTAAGGAAGCTGCGGAGGACTCAACGCATTGCTTAGGTTTGATGAGGGAACATGCATTTTAGGAAATAAATTCTTAATTAGTTAAGCGGAAAAGCTGTTTAGAGAACCAATGCTTGAATTTAAACGCCACAGGCTGCGGTATTTGCATGTTTAATTAGTATGAGCTGCTGTATACTTCTTTACCTAAGTGGCGAATTTGCACCTTCGCTATCTTTTACTGTCACATAACCCTACACTGCTTAGTCGCGGAAGACGCAAGACAACACACAGCCTAAGTTCTGACCTTTTCATCATCCCCCAATTTTCATTGCGTAGTTTCCTGCTCCTCGTCACTTACAACAACAGCCTTTGCAAATGGCCCTGTTAAGCCTAAACTCAGGCTTATTAAGAATGAACTTCAAAGTTGAGCTCTACGGTGTTGAAAGTAACGCCGTATTCGTTGTACATTGTTGTGCCAGAGCGCCCGTTCCAAATGCGTTGCACAGGGAGATGCGCCGACAGCGGGGCCGGTTCACACCTCGTTCAAACCAGACCAAACCGCCCTCGGCCGACGTGCCCATACTTTCCCCGCCGCGGCGTCGCCTCTCATTCTGCGTCGCGGCGGCTCGGCCGAATCCTGCATCCGGTGAACGACCGGCAACGGACAAGTCGCTATTCGCCTGGGGGCGAAGTCACGGAGACGGCGTGGGCGTCGCCCTCCCTTTTCCCATCCTGGCGGCTCGGCTGTAGCGCAGCCGCTTCGCCACCATCCGCCGGAATTCTAACTTAAAGGGGCCCTGAAAGGCATTTTGAGCACACTAAATGAACTAGCGCAACCGTTAGATTGGGTCGTCAACGTCCTCTGTGCCAAGTACTACTCTCTTACGCGCAGCGGAAAAGTCACACTTTTGTTGCAAAGTTTGTCGTTTTTTTCTCACCCTTTCCTTCGTGTTTTTGGACGCCGCCATCATCACATGTCTACATCATCGATTCCCAGATGTTCGTCATGAGCTAGACACCCTGCTATTGGGCGGCTTTTTCAAGCACTTCCAGCAAAGAGATGAGTCGTCTGCTCAGCGTCGGCTCACCGGCTTATCTGCCAGCGGAGTGCCGGAGTGCTTGGGCATTTTACGACAAAAGAAACAGGTGTAAAACAAACGCTTAACCGTTTGTATTGAATGCAACACGGCCATAACACGACATTGATATTCTGTTAACTGAGTACGTTCCATAAAGAAAGCGTTGAAGCCCCGTGGCACTTCTTTCGTGCAATCGCAAAGAACTCCCTGAGCCGAATGCCCGGGTTTGACGCATACATTTTATTCAACTTCAAAACAATCCAGAGATGCGTTTCTAACGAATACAACGTCACAACATGCGTTGAAAGTCTGAACCACAATTTACAGAGGATGGGTTGCCTCCTGCCCGTCGTAAATTCGGTACTCACCTCGCGCGCGCTTTGCGGGGACGAACAGCAAGTCACTTAACTCTGGCGCACAAGCCGATGGCTTTTAGCCCCGCACACTGCACATACCCCATGCGAGGTTGAGTCGTACGTCGCTCGAGAAAGATAATCCAGACCATGGGAAGCACTATCCACCCGCAGAAGCATAACGTCGCATTTCATCGCGAAACAAAGGCGTCCACAACACACACACCATCGCCTCCTGTAATGCCAAACGCATCTCGCACTTCCCAATGGGAATGAATGATACGCCTGCAGTGCCCACATGTCGCGAGGTGGGGCCCCGAGCTGAACCGGGATCACGGAACCGTAACTGACTTCTCAGCGGTTTGTGCCTTGTTGCCAAGGCAACCGATGTTTGAGATTGTCAAAGAAATGGCGCTCGCTCCAGCGCTAGAAAGCTCAGAGCCGCGCGGAGAATGTTTTGCCAACGTTGCCGCTCTCCACCACGCGTCGCCCCAAGCTGTACTGGTCACATGATTGAAGCGTTTTGTGCACGGGTTCTGTATCGGTTTAATACTACCTGATACTACTTTTTCACATGCCGCTGGCAGGAATTACCACCGCCGCAAAATAAGACCCGGCACCAGCGGGGCCACATCTGATACGGCGCTTTTTGGATAAACAGTGCGCGATGCATCAAGGGAACGAGCACACTAGAGTCCCTCGATAAACGCCGATCGAGGGACTTCAGAGCGCACGACCCTCCCCGTGCGGCTGCGAGTTCGCCGCCGATAAAAAGTCATGGGCCGCCAGCAACGTACACCGCGAAAGGGCAAGGCGAGGCCACCGCATGCATGCGGCCAGATTTTTCGTTCGCTTTTCCAGCCTTGAGCGGCGTAGTGCGGGATTCATGGTGTCAACAAAGCTTGCCCGTAGCAGACGACAGTCTGATCAGCGCAATAGCGGAAGTACGTCACCGCTGCGGAGCGCAGCATCATGGGAGGCAAGGCTCCGCGCCGTCAACAGCGGAGAGTAAGTCGAAAGGAGGAGGAAACGCGAAGCGACGATAATGCGCGGTTTTCGATTTACGATTTCTCAGCTATTACTCATCGCTTTAACAAAATTCTTGCGGGAGGAGATTGCAAATACATTGCTTTATTTGGGTAGATGTACATCCATGCATCGGCGGGAGGTATTTCAGGACCCCTTTAAAGGAGCACTGCCACGAAAATTTTATGTTACACTTTCATTGCTTTATCAATGCTTAATGGCCTGGTGAACCTGAAACAGCACTTCAAATACTCCAGCGCGCTATAGTTAATTACATTGAACGGACAAAAAATCGTTTGTTTCAAATTCCCGCGCTTTCATCCCGAACGGCGCATATACAGACTCCGTGCCTGACCTCACCGCTTTGTGCGGACGTCACCGGCGCCCGCTTGAGAGGGTGTTGCGCCCGCTCGTCGCTCGTGGGGCCGCGCGCATGAAGTGACGTCACGAGCTTTTGACGAGCGCTGCCGCGTCACTTCTTTTGGCTCTCCCTGGATGATGTCACGCTGATGTCCATTTGCTGAGTGCCGCTCCGCGTCCTGCTCCATCGGCGCGATAAATGAGATCCAATTAAACAATGTTCTTCGCGTCGCAGGCCGCTCATATTTAACCCAGGGTATTCTGTTCAGGGAAGGAAGCGAACTGTGCAGTAATATTAACGCTGAAAATTTATGTCAGTGCTCCTTTAAAGGAGCCATGAGACAAAGGGCCCTATTCTCGACTGCACAAATTGCCGGCATTTCGCCCATGTTTTTTTGCGTAAGCACGACGTAAGTAATCAGTGACGTGCTGCACCTATAGCTATGACGACATGCAGTGTAATTTGACGAGTCACTCATAAAAAAGGTATCACATATTGTGCAAGAAAGATATAAGACACTTGGCATGTACTATAAAAATTAAGACGGTAGCTAAGACTGGCAAGAAGAACACTTTTCTGGAGGTCAAATTTGGCGCCAACACCACAAGGCGATCGAGTAACGTTGATCCAAAAGCGAGCGAAAGGCGGATGTCGAGCTAAAGAACATCACACAATTTTTTTACCGTGTCTATTTATTTCTTTCAAACGCTTTCATTAACACAGCTGGGCTCTCTGCTCCAATGCAAGCTTTCTTGCGTTATCACCTTCCCTGCCGCCACCGCCGCCACGCCATCGTCTGCTGCTATGTTACAAGTTTATGGCGTGATCACAGAAAAAGACGGCCGCGACCATCGCTTCTATGACACAGAAGAGCAGCGAAGCGCTACGCCTGATAACCGCGGAGCGCACCGATGTCGCCGATTTACTCATTCGTCCAGCTCGACTGCAATCAGCGCTGTAATGAACCAAATAGTCACTTTTCTTTGTTATTTTTCTGTTGAGTTCGATCATGTGACCCAACAGCTTACTAGGACGAGTGTGGACAAATGCTATGCATTGGGTTCTCTTTGTCATGGAGAGGCTTGTACTGCCCTCTTATGTTGCGGTTACGCCAAACAAATAATTTTTATTTTATTGCCAAACATAAAAGCAAAATACTGCATGTTATTCGTATGTTTCATGATCGCTGACTTCGAAGCAGTTGAAACTATAATTTGTTTCGGTTGGAAACATGCTTTAAACAGCGCGCATGCGAAACTGCGCCTACTGCAAATTTCCGCACATTTCGCGGCGCTGTAAGCAGGGGCAATGTTTTGCCCTATTTTGCCTGTATTTTGTGACAAAAACAGCCGCCATTTTCAAGCTGTTACGTAGCGTTACGTCACTTTTACGCAGGCTGAAGTTGCCAATGCATGACGTAACCGTTCCCGCCAACTGTTTAAATTACGTCACGCCTTCTCAGCCAATCACAGAGGGGGTGTGTATTACAAGCAGTATTGTTGTTGAATAGCAAAGACAGGCTTACGTTGTCATGTACGCTGCATTTAGTCTGGTTTTTCATTGCCGGCCAAGAATTATGCGCCTTTAGTAACGAGAAATAAGGCAAACTTTAGAACTGGTGTCCGTAAACGACATGAAACGTCAAAATGACGACAGCACACACAACCGTTTTGTCAACCGGAAGCACGTGACCAAAATTGAAAGCCAATAAGAAAAGACTTCCGGCAAATTGCCTGAATTGCCGGCAATTTGTGCAGTCGAGAATAGGGCCCAAAATACAAGTTGGGTTTATTAGAAAGACTGCTTAGTCCCCATAACAATGATACCAATATCATCGCACTCTTCGAACAAATAACGGAGATACTAAAGAAAACGTGTGAAGCAGTCGCGACCCCCTAGCCAATCCCCCGTAACTTTTCTGTGACATCACGGAACTTTGTGCGATTGGCGGCCCCCTAACTGACCTGTCACGACGACACATGACTGGACGTCTGTAATGGGGCCTCTAGTTCCATTTGACCGCATCACTTGAATGCTAACGTGCAGTTAACGCACTGAAAATTATGTTTTATTGGTGGCCCATATGACGTCATTCTTGCTCATAACACGTCACTGTGGCGCAAAATTTGAAAGTTTTTAAATACTTCTTGCTTTTTTTTCGTTAAAAAACATCTTTTGGGGCTGTAATGGAGCTGATGGAGATACTGAATCCTAGTTCTTTCAAATTACACGAAGTTGTATTTTCTCTTCATGGCTCCTTTAAAGGGACCCTGCAACACTCTTCGTGCAGTGCAAGTAAACCTGCGCGACGTTTATACCCCTGTCACACGGGCACTTTCGATCGCGATTGAAGTGAATCGCGATCGAGTTTTCGAGCGCGCTTGAAGTGCCGGCGCTGCTACACGGCCAATTTCAATCGCGATTGGAATGGTGTGGTTCTGGTACGCTAGATGGCGCCAACAACAAAAATTTGCGGCTAGAGTTGGGCAACGCTGTGCAGCCGAAGCCGATAGCCCAGCTGAATCCGCAGCCGTTGCAACGAGTGCGTGGTCCATGCGGGGCCCTGTTCTGTGGCGTGGTGCAGCGTTTTACTGGTTTTACGGTGCGGCGTTTGTTCAGTGAAGTTTTTTTTTACGCATTTGTGGCCATGACTTACGAACAGAAACTGCAAATAGCGTGGTTGATGTCGACGTCTATTTCTCTGGAAAACGAGATAGAGATTGCGAAGGCAGAAGCAGACAACCTGAAGCGGCAGTTGCTGTTCACAAGCAGCCTGTGTGCTGCAACTGCAACTGCGGATTGCCCCGGAACCGTACAGCGGGAGCGATGGTCCTTCGACCGAAATGAAAGGTGGTTTGAGGACTTCCGCAACCGTCCGCTCAATCCCCAGGTTGCGTAGCGCCTCCGTAATGTCGGCGTAAACACCGGCGTTGCGCTTTTGTCCCCGCAGTTCATCCAGGTGGTCTTCCCAGCAGTCAATGAGGACAGACGTGGCGTTGGTGGTCCACACGTTGCGCGCTGACGAAAGCTTACGTTTTTTGTTGGCATTTGAACCATTGCCGCCTGAAGCCATAGCTTCTCAACTGCACGTGCCGGTATGGTGCCGGTGCGTTCAGGTCGCATGCACAAACATAGAGAACGCCATGGACGCCAGGTTCGTTTCCAAGGGCGGTAGGCAGTGGTTTTGAGAGTATCCGAATTTGAGTTTTTGAAATAAGTAAATTTAGCAAAAAAAAGTTTTCGCGGGCATATTTACAAACTTATTTAGCAAAAGTAGCGGAGTTACATGAAGTTTGCTCTTTCTAAAAATTGGCTGAGTGAGGACGAGGTTACCGACGGCTGCCCCGATCGCGCTCGAACGCTTCGATCGCGCTTGGGAAACGAGGATTGAGTTCAAGCGGGATCGAGCTCGATCGCGATTGAAAGTGACCGTGTAGCAGCTCTCGATCCGGATTGAACTCGATCCGGATCGACTCAGTCGCGATCGAAAGTGCCCGTGTGACAGGGGTATTAGATTAGACTTCCACGAGCACCCGAGCCAAATATTACACGTGCACGTGAAGCGGTAAGCGCGCCAATCGCCGTGAAAGACGCGTAAAAACCAACCGCCCTCTCTTCAATTCTCATTATGCACCCCTGGCATGGCCTCTGCGACGTCAGTGGGGCCATGGCTGTCTTGGCTGTCCTATTGGCTGTCGCCGGTCAACTTGGCGGCTAAATTCTGGCATTTCTTGTGACGATCAGCCACCGTCGGCGCTGTGTATGAACCTCTTCTATGTCTGAACCTGTCCGCATGCTTTTGGTGTTTTTTTTTTGTTTGTTTTGAGTGCGCGCGGAGTTTGAGTGACGAACTAAATTTTCCACTTTCAACAAGCCCACTCGACAACAAACGTTTATTGCTCCAAAAACGCCCTACCAGCCTGAGCGCTTGCTTGCGAGCAGGCCACCACGCCTGCTTTTTTATGGCACCATACCGGAAATAGACCCATCTATGTTGCGGGGAAACGAACGAAACTCCCCGGCCTGTGACATATCAAAGGCCGCCGAACAGAACGCCACGCGCCGCCCCCCTCTCCTGGAGAGAGCGCGCAGCTTTCGTCGCGTTGTCCGCGGTTGAGTTGAGAGGGAACATTTATGCGCGATTTCTCATCGCGCGTAGTTTCGGTGATAGTGAACGGATTTTCATAATTCTTGCGGGAGGAGATTGCTGAGACAATAGACTTTACCCCAAAATACATTCCGAGTAGTGGATGGTAAGTGTTGCAGGATCCCTTTAAGCCAACGAGAGTCCTGATTGGAGCTATTCAAACTTCTCGGGCGACAACTGAATTCTGGGGGTATAAAAACCCGCCCGGATCACGTTTCGTCGGCATTCTTGAGTGGCATTCTCCGGCGGCATTCTTCGGCACCAGTCTCTTCAGAGGCACCAAGTGGAGAGGTGCTGTCGCCTTTGTGCGAGTCATGTAACGTTTGCTCACCCTTGAACACACCGTATATCAATGTTGCTTCAACTTTTCGTCGGCTCGAGAACTTCATCGCTCTGCTCTGCGCCGCGTCGATAGCGGACGGAGCAAGGCAACGTCGCTACACCGGTGACTGCGCTCGGATGCCCAGTCGCAGCAGTGGTGGCTGCGGTGAGCGGGCCCAGTCCCAACAGCGGAGACAGCGTCGGGATGGCTGATTCCCAACATCGGTGACGAGCTGGATGCGAGTCTCAACCTTGGAGGCAGCGCTGGGAAGGTCATTCCCAACAACATCAAGCTGCAGGTCCGGTTGACGACGTTTAGCCCCAAAGCGTGGCGTTAAGCCTAACCACAGGCCATAGCGTATGCACGTCACCCCTCCGAACTGTACCAACAATTTGCGATTTGTTTTTCGACTTATTCATCATCGCTTTCGTTTCCTACAGCTACAGTACCTCACCACTTGCGAGGGGGTTTATTAGCAGGAAAACTGAGTCCGGCGGATAGGGATCGAGAGGTAAGCAGTGGAACGTGAACCAGCCGAACAATTAGAATCGTGCAGCGCGATCACACACCGGTGATGATAGCCGTCGGTAAGCATCTGATACTCACGAAGGGACTGACCGGTCGGTGGAAGCAATTTTGCGGCCACAGCACTTCAGTGGATCCTCCTGCCTCTCTGTGAATGGGGGCATTACACCAGCGAGTGCCCTCATTTCCATGGAGCCAACGGGATGAAAATTCTTCCGTCGGTGTGTGGCCATCTCAGCCGTTGGTGTACTTCAAATAAAATCAAATTACATAATTTATTTTTCCTGCATCAAAAAATACGAAAAGGCACACAGACAAAAAGTCATTAAGGTTTGACGTTGACTGTGCTTCCATTACATGGATCACAGGCATTGCGTCGGAAAATAAAGCACCATCTGTAAAGAAGCACAAGTGGTACTGTACAAAAGTTGTTTACAGTCTGCAAGTAGTGTACACGATTCGCCAATTAATAAAACATTCCGTATAGTAGTCACGGCGACGCAGGAGCCACATTTCCGAAGCCATTTCTCAGGCTACCACCAAAAAACGTACGGCCCACATTACCCTAACCGGAATAAAAAAGATTGAAATCAAGCAGGCACATCGGGAAGACTAGTATAGAGTTTCAAGCGAAGAAATGAGATAGCTGCCGCCATATTTCGCCTTGTGTAAATTTCTCGTGCAAACAATTCGCTTTCGTTGAAACTCTCGCACAAACATTTCGTACGGTAGTAATTCAAAGAAATAATGGAGCAAAGTTGTTTCGTACAACTTTTATTCGGAAAGGTTCTAAACTACCCAGCATTTTTGCAACCGCCATTCGCCTTGAAAACGTATCGGTGTGTGACACCAGTAGTAAGGCTGATATTGCAAATTCTGCTAAAAGCTCACCTGGAGCAGCATAAAATTCAAGGAAATCGAAACCAATGGAACAGGCCGCTACGAGGGTTTAGAAAATACAAAGTAATGAACGGAATTCCCAAGGGTCTAATTATTACTGACTCCCACCTACAAAGGCAGAAGTCAGATGAAAGTCAGACACCCTACCAGGCTGAGAAGTAAGCCAAGGAACCGTAGCCAGTTCTTCTGTAGTCGCTCAAGGCGAGACGACGTACCAAACAATGCAGGGTTGCACGGGCTGGACGCTGTTTGAAGTCTCAGAAACAAAGTAAGATAATTGTGGAAAAGAAATGACATACGATTAATCGTCGTTAATGGACAGCTAGAGTGTTCAGGTACCTTAACTAGAATAACCTTAAGACGCAGTGCGAGACATAACTAATGGATTGGGGTTACGCGCGCAGCAGTGAAGGAGAAAATGCATTCAAAGTAGCGAGTAAAGAGGCTAAGTAGAGCGTCATGTAGATACGGAGGAAAAAATAAAAGAATCACTACAGATATTCAGGGCAAGAACCGCGATGTAAACGAAAAAAATTCCCCGCATTTCCCCGAGGGGCAGAATGTGAAAGTGCTAATGCACGAGTTGAATTTGCGCGGTTCGGTAATGTTCGCGAAAGAGAGATCACACACACACACACAACTACAAAGAAAGAAAGATGCATTTATTCACAGACACCTATTTGTGTTGTCGTTGTACTTGATTGCTAGAGCGGATCTCAGCTTTGAAATTTCGTGTCAGTACTCCTTTAAGCAGGTGCATTAGCCCTTCTCACGCCCGATTCCTGGCCAATCCCCCACGTGGGTATGTGCCATGTCAGCGGCCAGGCAGCGCGCGCCCATCTCCCCCCGTTGCCAAGGAAGACGAGGAGCGCGCGCACCCGCAGCTGTTGCTATGCGGACGGCGGCGGACGCTTCAGGCTCGCTTAACAAGTGCATTCGCACTTAACATTTCTGCATTAAACCCGAAGGTTTTGGTGTGCGCTCCTGAAGCCAGAGCAGGACGTTTGCAACCAACGGTTTTGAAAGGAAGCAAACTCGAAATGAAAACCCACGTCTAGTCTGCACAAAAAAAAAATAACATTCCTTCCTGAAGCAAGTTAAGTGAAGCTCGAAAGCTAAAAGAGCGTCCAACCGGTCGTCAACCCTTCGAAGCCCCAAATCGCAAATGAACAACAAACACATGGGATCAGTTTCCGAGCAATAACTAAATGCGTCTACCAACGATGTAAATGTATACCGATACCTGGTTGATGGGTTGAAGGCATACTATTGTACTACTACTCGTGCGGTGGCTCAGTGGTTAAGGCGTTCTGTTGATGAGCACGAGGACGCGGGTTCGATTCCCGGCCGTAGTGGCTGCTCGTCTGATGGAGGCGAAAAGCAAGAATGCCCGTGTGTTCGATACTTCGGTGCACGCTAAAAATCCCCAGGTTGCCAAAATTAATCCAGAGCCCTCCACTATACGGCGTGCCTAATCGCCGGTGTCGCGCCGGCGCGTTAAACTGTGCAGTCAATCAATACAATCAACTATTGAACTCCTGCTTCATGATCGATGCCTGTATTGTCTTATCTGGAACCGTTCCTATTTCGCAATTTCCAAGTAACATTTTGGCACAATGGCAACCCGGTTTCACTTACGCGCTGTGTGTCCAGAAATATTATGAGAGCTTTTCGGTCGACCAGCCAATCTATAGGGAAATGCATTAGTTTTTGGAAGGACACCATCGGTCCTCTGAGAAAGCTTCGCTTTAAAAAAGAGGACATGATTTGCCCCACTGTGTTAGGATGAGCTAGCATTCAACCGGATGATTTTCAATTGACATTTCAGGAATTCTGAACCGCATTATTTATATTGTACACACAGCATCTTAATACAAAGCCACGGAAGTGCCTAAAGGGATGGGAACAACAGTGTGGGATTGGCTAAGAGGGTGATATGAAGTAGAAGAGGGCCCACCTGGTACAGACAAAATAGTATTTAGGCTTCCCGCTGATACTAGTGGAAAATTAGGGGACTAGAGCTCGAGGTCAAGATACTAAACAACGCGTTAAAATGACGCGTGCGATCACACAGATGCTGCTGCTAGCGATCAATTATATTTCAATCTAGCAGATAACATTTCTTCCCTTGAGTGACCACGTGACTGATGTCGTGGCCTCCTCGCGTGATTGTGCATTTTAACGCACACGAAGGAGGGCGTAAATATGGCGTCAGGCACCTTGTTGCAAAGTCTGCACATTGTTGAGCAGACTCAACAATGGCTCGGCACCTGGTGTCCCTGTTGAGTTGTCGAGACGCGAAGCCGGTATAGTCAGCGCCTTGAATGGCAATGAGACTACTAACTAATGCGATGCGCTGCAGTGTGGGGAAGTACTTTTCGGTGCGAAAGGAAGTTTCAAGACATCAGTGACCCGGCGGTCAAGGCTATCAGACCCGCAGACACTACCAAATCGTCTACGGATCACGTAATGCTTTGGCCACCCCCTCGTAAACTTCGTTCGATCTTTCGATCAATTTTGCGGGAGAAAATGTTTCTAAGGACGAAATGTACTTTTGGTCCGGCACGTCCGCCTGTTTTTTAAAACAAAATTTTCCTTTCCATCCCGGTCTATTTTACGGATTTCAAATGAAATGTCACTATTTCTAGGAACGCAGTCTGGTGTCTTACTTCACAACGGTATTTCCTTTAATAGACCGAGAAAGAGCTCAAAGTATTCGAAGACAAGAAAAATGGTCGGTACATCGCCCTATACCCTAAAGAAAACTAAACTTGTAAAGCACCTAATTGTTATGTTGTACTAAACAGCTCTGCCTGAGGCTGTGCAAGCAGGACCATCCCATTCTGTGAAGATGGATGACCAGCTAAGCTGAGGTGACGCGTAAGCCCGATGAAAAATAAGAACTTGGTGAGACAAAGGATTATTGTTTCCTAGTACCAGAGTTGCAGTCAAAGAACGACTCCGGCTTTTGCCGTACAGCCCGTGGGATGTACTGCTGTGAAAATTATCCGCGACGACAACGCCAACATTGCGGCGCCGTTGTCGCGTGCTCAGACGGCAGGATTGAAGTTTTTGCCACTGTGAATGCCTCCTTCGTGAGCAACCGTTTGTAAGTCAGTAATCACGCAAACAAGTAAGCAAAGAAACGACACGCTCAAACGCCTCGTGCTTCAAAGACAGGTAGAACCTCTGGATTGCACTCCAGCGTGGACGACTACCGTCACCTGGGGGGAGCTGGATGAAACTGGCCAGGAACACGATTTTGGCGCACGCAAAGATAGCGTGCACTGTGTTCTCGTTGACGCAGAACAACAATGCACGAAACCATAGTGGCTCCGCCGTAAAACTTCTGCCTGAAAGCAAACACTTCTAACAGCAGGCAATGCTTCAATTGTGAGTCGTTTTCTCGTGGCTACTGGAACGTTCGGGTGACAGCTGCCTGTTTCAGGCGTAATTCTGTCGACACTGTGATGGAGACATGCAGTGCATGGTAGTTCTGCGTAACCGCAAGGGAGGCCACGTCATGTATCCTGGCATAGTGCTGGTCTCCAGGACACAAAAACAAACAGAAATAGTAGTTCCACGGAAGGCTAAAAAGCATTACAAAGCACGCGAGAAACATTTCTGTGTGTTAGAGAAGCTGAGCAAATGGGTTGTGGCAGTGGAATAAAAACACCAGATCCCATGGTTTGGCAGCGGTACTCCCCATATTGTGTAGCATACCACTGAAAGCCCCTTCAACCTGACGGCAGGATGTTGTTACAGGAGTGCAGCGAAAGCAGCCGTAGTAGGAGAAGCATAAGTTAAAGGGACCTTGCAACACTTTTTAACAGCGAAGCTCATCGACAAATCGCACTTTTTTGGTGACAGCAGTTAAAAATACCAAGAAATTGCCGAGCACGCGCACGTGAGCGCGGGCGTCGCGGCGACCGTCCGGCAATTAACAAAACCATGAAAATGCTTAGAGCTCGTGTGTGCGCGCTTTGCGAAGACCGACCACCGCCCCCTGCGCCCGTTTGTCAAGCGAAGCCTACCCACCTGAGGAGATCGGCCAAGATTGCGGCGACCGCCAGCAGTTAAAAACCAAGAAAATGCCGAGAGTTCATGTGTGCGTGCCTCGCGGTGACCGCCCAGCGTCCCTGGCGCACGTGTGTCAATTTAAGCGTGCACACTTAAGGAGATTGGCCAAGATTGGCCAAGAAATAAACTCCAGCGATCGCCGTAATCGTGGCAAAACTTGCTCGATACAAGAAACACGCGTCATTACGTACGGCCCTCCGAGGTGATGTACAGCGATTATCACTTCCAGAAAAATGAAGGAAGTTCCCACTTATCGCACCAATGTTGGAGTAGAGGTCGTTGCGGTAGCGAAGAAGAATCAAATCCGCTGAAATCGTGTACTTAAACCTCGTGATGTTCGTGAAGGTTGATTACAGCTTCGCTGCCTTCAAGTCTTACGATTTATTGTGACCTTCCTTCACTTTGTTCAACTTTCTTCGAAATCTTCAATGCTTACAGAACGTAGTTAACCAACACATCGAGTACTTAGATTAGGGGGTTGCAAAGTATCTTAGCCAGAATTACTGCTCTAGGCCCATCAGGTAACTTGAAAACTAGTCAAAAATGTTTTTCTCTTTCCCAGTTTAGTGTTCCTGGACCGCTGAAATCAGGTCGCTACAGTGGTGCGTCGGCTGTTGGCTGGCTTCGCCTCAGTTTCAGCAGTGAAAGCATTCCATGGCCACTTCAAAACGAAAGCCATAAAAGCAAAGCATAAATGGAGGCGTACCTCTGCGACGAGCAAATCACGCAGTGCCGTTCAGCGCTTGCGATAACTATAGCTCTCGCAGTGCTTCCAGACGCTAACTGCAGCATTAAATGCGTTTATCGGAAGGGCTTCAGAGCTCCTGTAAACCTGGTGCAAACTAACCTCCGAACATTGTAGGAAGAAGCCAGTCGGTTTGTATGTTATTTTTCTACCGCAGGGGCCAAAAGAGTCAATTTGAACACCTTCCAGAAAAATGAAGGAAGCTCACACGAAAACGTAAGACTTGGAGGGAGCGAAGCTGTACTCAACCTTCAAGATCACCACGAAGTTTTAGGTCCACTATTGCAGCCGATTTGCTACTTCTTCGCTGCCGCAACGACCTCTACTTCATCATTGTTGCTATAAGTGTGAGCTTCCTTCATTTTTCTGGAAGTGATAATCGCCAGACATCACCTTGGAGGGCCGTGGGCTACGACGTGTCTTCCTTGTATCGAGCAAGTGTCGCCACGATTGCGGCAACGCTGGAGTTAATTTTTTGGCCAATCTTGGCCAATCTCCTAAAGTGGGTATGGTTTAATTGACAAACGTGTCCAAGGGACGCTGGGCGGTCGCTGCGAGGCACGCAAAGCACACACAAGTGTTCGGCATTTTCTTGGTTTTTTAACTACCAAGCGGCTGCCGCAATCTTGGCCGATCTCCCTAAGTGATGTATGCCTGGCTTGACAAACGTGAGCAGCCTTGGCGGTCGTCAGCCTTGGCGGTCGTCGCGTCAGCCTTGGCGTCAGCCTTGGCGGTCGTCGCGAGGCACGCACACCTGAGCGCTAGGCATTTTCTTGGCTTTGTTAATTGCCGGACGTTCGCCGAGGCCCGCACTCACGTGCGCGCGCTCTGGAATTTCTTGTTATATGCACCGGGCTGGTCTAGCCTCCTCCTACCGATGTGCTGTCTGCGGTGATCAGGAGACTTTAGCGCACTTCCTTTTGCATTGCCGTGGTTTTTCAATGATGAGCCAACGTCATCTTGCCACGCAATTGCGACGAATTGGCCGGCCTATTTCCATGCCCGTACTACTATCTTTTGGGGCCACATCACTGGGATATTGTCACCGAGGGGGGGCTGCAGCCATTCATGCATACGTTTCCGAGACCACGCGCCTGCTCTGTTAGCTTTGATTCTTGAATGTAGTTTTTCCGGTCCAAAAAGCTCAGTTGTTCTACTCAAAAATCCACTTACGACTTTCGACCAATTCCATTTTCTCTCTTTCTGCGTATAAATAGCGAGGTGTATAATTAATTTTCCGGTGTCTTAAGCGGGCGCATTAGCCCTTCTCACGCCCGATTCCTGGCCAATCCCCCACGTGGGTATGAGCCAAGTCACCAGGAACAACAACAACAACTTGTTATTTGTGACTGCGGACACTAAAAATTACGATTTGGAAAACAGCTTCGCTTTTAATAACAAGTTTTGCGTACACTAGTGTCGCGGCCGAAGTACCCAATGTCTGTCGATGTCCATAGGTCAAGCGTGCCCGCAGAGCAGGTCCTCAAATATAATTAAGTTTCTGTCAGTAGGAAGGAAGGAAGGGTGTAGAATGAAGGCCGGAGACTTAAGTAAAGGAGGGATCTCTTTGCTATTTTCTACAGAAGTTGTTTCTCGGCATGCAGATAAACACCTTACTAAAACTCGTGATAACAATATAAGGCGGTGCACTTAATTGAGGCACCGGGTAGCACTGCCTACCGAGGTAGTTCAGGCAACTGCCTTTGTCGGGACAATACCGCACAGAACGTTGCAAGAGGAAACAGGGGCTTTACTTAAGCAGCAGAAGCAAAATATAAAGGTCACAGGAGATACATTCGCCAAAGCACTTCAATGTCCGGAGGCTTACGTCACGGCGGGACTAGCATCGTGTCCGCTTGCTATCGTGCGTTATTCTGCCGGTAGGGTTCAAAAGAAATAGGGCGGGTGTATCTGCTTAACAGTACGTGCAGTAGGGCGCCTACGCAGTGTCGCCACGAGTATTGGTTCTTACCTTTGCTGAATATCTTCAAACAGCCCGTGATAAACGGCATGTGTATATTTCTAATAGTTACCCAGCCACAGCGGCCTAAAGGAAGTGAAAGAGCAGACAGAGTCGCAAATCAGGGGCACGACCACGGAAACGAGCTCACCGTTCCTCTCCTCGCAGATGACATAAGGATCATCATACGAAAATTGAGTGAGGAACGGTCCGCAGAGGCGTGGTTGGATCAGAACACGAAACGGTCATTGCTGTACGCAATAGACCTAGCCTTGCAGTTCCGACTGAATGTGGAGCTGCCCCGAAATGTGGAAACTATGTTCCATCGTATGCGATTCGGCGTTGCCTATACAAATTACTTTCTGCTCAAAATTAGCCGTTCAAACTCACCATCTTTCACTGTAAAGTGATTGCAAGTGATTAAAATAGCGAGCCCGAGGAAGGTGCTTCCCCCGTGATGTTAGACTGCTCATTATATTCCCGGGAAAGACGCCAACTCTGCACATACTGCCATTAGATAACCCTCGTGTGATGTGTTTAGCATCTTTACTAGGACTATGGCCGGATTCGGATCTTCAAAATAAGGTTGTTAGTGCCTTGAATGTGTTTTTTACCTCTACAGGAAAAGCGTCAAAGTATTAGGCGGCGAGTTAGCTTTTCACCATGAATTCGTGAACCCAGGAGGACATTTTATAGACAACTATTAAAACTTACGAAAATTGTCGTGAAAAGTGCATTTGTATAGCCGGGTCCATGACCCTTTATTGGTGAAATGGAGTAGCCCGGTGTACATTCGCTTCCAACCTCTCCATACAATAAATCAGGTAAACCACCACAGTATCGTCATAGAGAAGCCGGAGACGAGGAGGCTGGTAGATAAAATAAGAAAAACTACCAATATGAATACCGGACACTTTAATTTCCCGCCTTACTTGTTTTGCCAAATTTGTTTTCCTGTAGTGCATACAATAATGCTAGCTTCGTACTGAGGAGGCCCGTGAAAAATACCAAAGAATAAATGTGAATTATTCGGGCTTAGCGTGCAGCGCCTCAAGAACAGATATTTAAAAGAAAGCATGGGAACGGGTATTCATTCTTTTTTTTGCGGAAGCCGATTTTTTTTCCTTTTCCTTCCGCTCAATAAAGAAAACTGAATTCTTTTACTTACATTTTTTTAACTACTCAAAGCGCTCTTTGTGTGTGCTTTTATACTCCCGCTTCATTGTCGGTGCGAGTGGCTTCCTTTAATCTCCAGTCATACGGATTCTTCCATTCACCTGCCGCAGGGCCCAGTGAAATGCAGGACTTTTTCTTATTTCGGCCTGTTGTAGTGCAAGTAATCGAGATACCGTAGCCTGCAATAAGAGGGCTCATTAGCAAATCTCTTTTTAAAGCCAGACATTGGAAGGAAGAGAAGACGGTCTCCCAGATATCGTGTTGTTCAGTTTCTTTGCCGTATCTTCCTCGTCTTATATGCCATTGTACGAAGTGTGCGCGCACGGAACATCGTTTGCGCTTCATCTGTCGTCGCTTCGCAGAACAACGAGTTTCTTTAAGACTCTCAGGCGATGCCCGGGTGGCTCTATTATTCAAGAGTAGTTAACCTCCAGCTGGACCATCCGGTTAAATCGGACTAAATACCCGAGCTGAACACGGAACTGATCAACTGCCATGCAAAGTAAGCGTGTGAGTATTTTTTGGAAGTGTGCTTTGTGATGTTAGCAACGAATATACGAAACAAAAGGTTTCTTTGAGATCCGTTTACTATCCCGGCAGCTACGGCACATGAAAGATCGTGCATACTCGTTCCCTCTCAACTCGACCTCCGACTACGCGACGAAGTCTGCGCTCTCTCTCTCCAAGTGGGCGGCTCGTGCGTTCGCTTCGGCGGCCTTCGATATATCTTAAAGACAAAAACAGCGCTAAAGACAGGGTTGATTGATTGATTGATTGATTGATTGATTGATTGATTGATTGATTGATTGATTGATTGATTGATTGATTGATTGATTGATTGATTGATTGATTGATTGATTGATTGATTGATTGATTGATTGGCTGTTTATTGGAGGAGGCCATAAGACCCTGAAGGCGATGGGGGATAGTGGGAAAAGGGAAGAGGTATGCAAATAAGAGTTGCCAAAACCACATTTGCACTTGTCAAAATATAATGTCAGTTCGCACTTGTCACAGAATCACGGACCCATACAGGGCTGAGCCAAACACGAATAAAACGGCTTTATAGAGACCATTCTGGAGGGACAATTCTACAATTGCCTCTAATAAAGAGGGATCAGCGCGCATTTCACGGATATGGTCCTGTTCATCACACGGAAGGTAGTGTAGTGTTAAAAGTTCCGATTGTCCTTGTGAAAAAGGCAGAGCACATTCAGATAAGATAGTAAAGGTTGGAGACGACTAATTCCCCACAAAATTTCATTTGTTAAAATTGATAAGAATTTAGCCCCTCAAGCCCTCACACAACAACACTTCCTAAATCTGCAACACAAATACCAATGCACAGAATTCTACATTGATGCATCCAAAACGCGCTCTGCAGTAGCAGTCGCGGCACTTGGACCAAACTTCTCCTGCTCAAAAACAATGAACCTAAACGCAAGCATATTCACTGCAGAAGCATACAGTATTACTATGGCTGTTGAACACATAATACAAAGCATAATACCTATGTCAGTTAAGTACACAGACTCACTTAGTGTTGTAACGGCTTTATCGACTGGTAAAAGCCACAAAAATACATTTTCAACCAGCTTCTAAAGACTATTATGTGTGCATACTCCATGGGACTCAAACTTAAAATCTGCTGGGTGCCCGGCCATTGCGGAATAGTTGGCAATGAGTCTGCTGACAGACAAGCAGCTGCCGCCACCCACCGTGATGAGATTGACATGTCATTAATACCTTACATTGATCTAAAGGCTCTCATCAGACGCAAACTCCGCAAGCAATGGCAAGAAGAATAGGACACACAGATAGAGACCAAACTCCATGTAATTAAGCCAAAAATAGGCAAATACGTAGCAGACAAACGGAACAGAATCATTGAAGTTACATTTTGCAGGTTACGTATAGGACGCACACACGGCACACATTCTTACCTTTTAAATGGCACACAAAGACCACAATGTTCGAGATGCGGACAAGCACTTACCGTTATTCACATCCTTGTTGAATGCAAAGCACACGACGCTGACAGACGCAAATATTTTCCTGAACTCTACACGCACCACACCCCAATTCACCCAGCACATTTCCTTGCAGACAATCCTATGTTTGCATGCAGTCGTGTTTTAGAGTATTTATTTAGCGTCGGATTTTTAAAAACAATTTCATATCGACCATAATTGTTTCAACAATCTCCCTCTGGTGAGGACTCTGTAATCACTGAAAGCTGAACTGTATTTCCATATACCGCTTCTAGTTCTTAGCAGTAGGGCCCTCTACACCAATAGGTTGCTTTTAATGAAATGGCCCCCTACACCATTTTTTTAACCATTTTACCTAACGAAGTATACCCCAAAGAAATATACAAAACCCTGGTATTTGGCGCTCTTTGGCCAAGCTACCCTTGCTCCAATAAACAACACGTACAACAAAAACTCTCCACAAAATGTGCATTTTCGAGTATATGCTGTGCGAGGATGGGTCCATGTAAAAATAATGTCGGGAGTATTCGCAGAATTTGTGTAGATCTTGTTTGCAATAACTTCTCCGTTTCTGGGGAGACGTTTTGGAGCTGTGAGGAAACCCAAAGGTGTGGATTCCTGGAGGCGCTGACGACTAAAGATCTTTTCTTTGTGGTAGTTTTCAGGCCAGGTCGCGTCCTGTGTGGATCTTAAAATTGGACGCGTTGAACAGCGTCTTCGAGGGGGCACCCTTTCAAGGTACTATCCCCCCAAGGGAACGTCAACCGCTTGGACTCATCAGACGACGGCCTATACGGCGCTTCAACCCGGCGGCTACAGAACATCTCGTTAGGTGTATACGGCAAGACAAAGCCATTTTCGAAATAGATGTGTTCACAGACGCAGCAGTGGCCAACAATGCCGCAGCGGTAGCCTGGACATGCCCTGAATTCCCCCCCCCCCCCCCCCTTGGATGGGTCCTGCAATATGCCACAAATGCATAGCCTAGTAGCAGAAGACGGACTTTTCGGAATTCTAGGTGCCCTTCAAAGCATCCAAGAGAATCGCCCGTCACTTCCTCAAGCCATGCTACGCGTAATAACCGACTCCCACGCGGCACTTCGTGAAATAAATCGTTCTTTCGACCCAAACGCAACTGCCACTACTATACTGAGAAAGATTCAGGAGCTACGGCAAGAATTCGTATCCGTTCGTTTGGTTTGGACCCCGTCGCACACCGAGGGTGTCACACGGAACCAGTTAGCGCACATGGCTGCCCTGGAGAGTCTCTCACATCCTAAAGATAGGACAATAATGGAGACTAGACACACACAGCGTGTGTTGTCTTTAGCGCTGTTTTTCTCTTTAGGCATTATATGCCAAATGGCCAGCATTACCGCTCTTTTGCAGTTCGATATATCACAGACCGGGAAGTTTTCTCTTTTTTCGTCGACGTGGAGTAGTCTATTTTCGGTGTGCTTCGATTTAAAGCCAATTTTAGATTGACTTCAAACCTGCCATAGCCTTGCTGGAGGGTATTGTTCCCCGCTTTATTCTTGTTTTTTTCTTTGCGGTAGGAGGTTGGGGTGGGGGGGGGCGGGGGTTGAGGGACACGGAATTTTTTAAAGGCTAAAAGGAATTGGTGCCTGCTCACAAGTGCACGCTCAGGCTCGCAGGGCGTTTCTGAAGCTATAAACGCTTGTCGAGTGGCGCGGTTGAGAGTGAAGAACTAAGTTCGTCACTCCAACTCTCCGCGCACTCAAAACGCACAAAAAACGCCAAAACTGTACGTGCAGGCTCCGGCATAGAAGAGGTTAGTTCACAGCGCCGACGACGGCTGATCGTCTCCGGAAACGTGAAAGGTAAACCGTGCTGTTTACCAGGAACATCCTGTCAGACAGCCTCCGATGTAATGACGTAATTAAAGCAGTGCATAATGAGCGAAATTGCAGAGAGTGCGGTTGATTTTCCCCCATCTTTTAAAGATATTTGCAAGCCTACCGCCTCCCCTGTACTTGTTATATTTAGCTCAGGTATTCCTGTCAGTGTAATCTAAACGTCCCTAAGGCTTATTTGCACTGCTCAAAGTGTGCTGCAGGTTCCCTTTATTGGGAATCCTTGGGATATTGTGAACTGACACCGAGAATAGCTCAAGCGTTGCTTTGCGACTTTCAGAAAGACGAAAATGTTGCCAGACAGGTTTTGTTTGAAGTTGTGGTGGTGGTGGTGGTGGTGGTGCCAGAAGAAGGCTGATGACCACTCAAGGGGATTGGCCACGTTTGTGTCTACACTTCCGTTTTCGTTTTCTCCTACTTTCGGCCAAGACATGCTACGTTTGGTCCAAGCATTCAATTGTTTCTGGAATAACCTACGTCACCTCCTTAACCACCTTTTAGGTGCCATAAAAGCAAACGTAAACACAATTATCCGCAAAGCGTATAAACAGGCTTTTCCTACATATACATCAACTGCTCAACTCCTGGCACTTGGACTGCATAACACTCTACAAGAATTGACTGAAGCCCACCTAACTACGCAGAGAACACGCCTAGGCATTACCCCCCGACCCCCTGAACGCCACGTACTCCAACGCCTAGGCTACGCACTCTCAAAAACCATCGAAACAACGTCGGACATACCACTGGACATTCGGTCAATGCTGCCGGTAACCGCACTTCCACGGAACATGAACCCTCAACCCCATGAAGGGAGAAGACAAGCCAGAGCCAAAGCCCTCAAAAACTATACGAAGAACCTATCACCACTGTGTACTCAGACGCAGCGGACTACGCGCGCGCGAACACCAGATCTGCAGTTGCCGCAACCCCCCCTGCCCTCATCAGCAGCATAATTCTAAAGCAGCGCACTACCCTCCAAGCGGAAGAGGCAGCGATCGCATTACCCATTGCCCCGCCGCGGTGGCTCAGTGGATAAGGCGTTGCGCTGCTGAGCACGAGGTCGCGGGTTCGATTCCCGGCCGCGGCGGTCGCTTTTTTTATGGAGGCGAAAAGCAAAAACGCCCGTGTGTACGAGATTTCGGCGCACGTTAAATATCCCCAGGTGGTCAAAATTAATCCGGAGCCCTCCACTACGGCCCGCCTCATCGCCTGCGTTGCGTCGGCGCGTTAACCCCTACATCAGTCAATCAATTACCCATTGCACAGACTCAAGCCAGTACCACCATCACCGACTACGTACATGGCGGAATAATTTCGAAAAAAGCAATGCAAGTTCTGGTCCAGAATACCCCCCCCCCCCCCTCAAAAATAACCTGTGAATAATTTTGACGCCTCCCCATTCATTATTTCGCGGCAATCAAGCAGCCCATGCGTTCGCCCGAGGTCTTGCAATCAGGGCACCATTGGAGGACGTCGACCGGGCAGATCACCCTCTCATTACTTTCACCGACATAACGCAACACTACACGCTATCCCGACGCACGAACCCACCAGGAGCTTACCCGCTGTACGAAGAACAAGAAGTAACCTTCCGCCGACTACAAACAAACGCGTTCCCAAGCCCACGGGACTACACGCTATTCACCCCAAACTCTATACCCTCTGTGCAATTACTGTGGCCAACGCGTTACTCTATATCACATGGTCAGGGAGTGCCCGAATAACCGAGGCTTGAAACCAATTCCCAGTCCTACCTACGAGCAGTGGGAGAGTGAACTTGCCAGCTGTGACCCCAATAGGCAGCTATGGCTGACCGAAAGGGTGACTACGGCGGGTAAAACAAACAGAGTCTTGGAATAAGGACCCCGCCCACCTACCAGCTCTTCAGTCGAATCACGTTTTTTCCTCCTCCTTCCTAGTATCCGTGTGTACGCATGGAAGGGAATAGTCTTTTTTATTATTTCCTTCACTCTTCCTCACCCGTGTAAACTGTACATATTCCCTGTTAGTGTAAACGTGCTCCCGTCTAATAACAAACGCGCGAATAATTCGAATAAAATCGAAATAATTTGAATAAAGTTGAATAAGTTCCAATAAATCTGAATAAATTCTAAAATATTTCGAAATAATTGAGACTAATAATTCGTATAATTCGAAATATTTCGCATAAATAGTCTTCGAATAAACATTCGAGAGTGGGCTTCAAACTGGGACAGCGTAAGAGTTAGACTCGCTTTCTGTAGGATCCGAGTTCAAACAACACCACCTAGATAAGTTCAGGCCTCTTCACTGCCGCCGTGACGTCACCCAGCTGGCCTGTCGACGCGCGTGCGCGCGAGCCGCTTAGACGCGGACGCTTCCCGCATGGCGCCTACTACAGTTGAGTGAAACATTAATTTCTACATTGCCGCGATAAAGGCATAAAATAAGAAATTCCTGAATGAACGTTATTTCACATCAACATGAAATACTGCTGTTGCGCTCCATCTTGGCAAACGTGACTGCTTCAGATAGCCCTTAAAAGGAACGTACACAAGTCCGGGGCACCTTGCAGAATATTTATTACAATGTAAGTACCATGTATCACAAGAAACACACGAACTTCCAGCTTTTAGTATAGTCATATTGACATCTATGACCACATTGTGCGACATAAAAACCGAAACTGACAAGATTAAGCAAAAAACAAACAAACAAAAACAAGGCACTAGAATATTCATAACAATGCATCAATATGTATCACAGTGAAAAACGTTTAGCATCCGGTACAGTCAAATTCACAGCCATGATACATTGTGGGACAAACAGAAAAACCGAACTGGTCCGCTTAAAGAACGGAACAAACTAGCTACTGGAGTATTTATTACAGTGTGTAAAGAGTATCCCAAAAAACAAACATTTATCATTTGGTACAGCTATATTCAAAGACATAACCGCATTGTGGGACAAAAAGAAAATCCGAACTGGCCAGCTTTAAAAAACTAGTCATTAGTAAAGCTTGCTTTATATTTTACCGAAGTGGCCACTAGCAAAGTTTACGGTAGCGTTAGCAACTTTATTTGCTTTTTGCAGGCTTTTTCTTCATGGCACTGTCATTCCTGCAAGCAACATAGTTTTTTAGAAGCGTGTTGACAGCCGGTTTTAGAATGTTCTTGAGTACGGTATCTGGATGGTGGCCGCTTGCACACATGTCCAACTCCTCGCTGTCACTTAGTAGAAACTGCATGATGCTCAAGAGGAGCATTCTTTGGTTGGCTTCTGGATGAAACCGCTGCTCCTGTTCCTTACTTACAAGGTGCTCTAATACTGTCCTCGTGCAAAGAACAACATTAACAACGAAAGGCTGCGGAAACTTCAAGCCTCCTCTGCTCATGCTGTCAATGAGTACGTGCTCACTTTTCTGCAGTTCTAGGTCAGTGATCATTAGCTTCGACTGACCATTCTCACATGGCTGACGTTTAATTGCAGCATGCGCACAATAGCCGGCAATGTATGCCGATGCAGGCATGTTAGTTTGTGATGCCTTCAGGTCACTTTGGGTGAGTTTGATGGCATACTTTGCTATTAGCATCTCGGCATGAAGCTCCTGTTCTTTTGGTTCCAATGACAACGGCATGTCTTCCAGCATCAAAGTGTCCTGCAAGTGAATCTTTGTCTCCGCTTCGAATACTTCAGTGATTGACACATTGTAGTGAGATCCACACATTTGGCGGTACTTCCCGAACCTGGCCTCAAGGCAATTTGTTTGAAACTTCCCCAAAACGACGTACCTAAGGCCCAGCTCATCAAGGCAGTACCGTGACAGCTGAATCAATGAATATGTGCTTAGCCGGAGAGAAAAGTGGGTCTCCTTTGTCAAACCACCAGCCGTGGTTCCCCTCCGGCTCCGCCTGTCAAGCCAGGTTATGAACTGATCAAGATACTGAAGTCGCAAACAAGACATCCTTCACAGGCTGCTGCCAAACATCACGTAGTCTGTGCCCCTTTTCTGGAGTCTTAACATTCACAATGCTACACCACCTGACAATCAAATCAATAAACTTGGCCGTTTACAAATGCAATTTCACGTCATGCGCAGCCAAATGCAATTTCTGCGCTTAAAGTGACAAAGCAGATGACACAAAGCTGTTAAAAACTTTCGACACCAATTTCATATTTGACGCTCTAGGTGGCTTGGACAAAGTGCTTTATAGGTCAGACCATAGGCAACCTTTGCAAGCTTGCTTTGTTCACCCTGGTACAGCTTCCTCAAACAAGTAAACCAAGCTTTTTGGTCCTCACCACTTCCACAGCGTTCAAAAGGAGGGTAAAAAATGACTTGTCATCATCCTTCTGATTGAGCCAATTGTTGCGTATACACTTGAACAAGTAAACAGTGTCCACAACATGAAACAATGGCTGCTGCGGGTTGGCAGGATGAGGAAAAATAATCCCTGGCTCATTTTGCTCGCTAAATAGAGACATCATTTTCTGTTTATGGCATGGTTGTCTATGACCTCAACAACATGCAGACCAGCACTTTCAAGCCTCATAATTAGTTTCTTTAGAACATCATGCAGCTCCATTGCTGTGATACGAGTTACCAGAAGGATACGAGCAACATCTTTATATGATGAAAGCCAAGGCTGTACCATGAATACATTCGCTTTTTTTCTGGTTCCGCACAATGCGCACAATGTTATCTGTGCGAAAATAATTTAATTTCACTAACTAACTACAGGGTAATCACCGTTGAAAGAACTGCCATGAGCAGGAAAGCTGCACATGCGTCACAGCAACGAGAATAGATCTTTTTGTCACAGAGGCGGCGCTGCATGTGCGAATTCGAAAGCGAAATTCTCACCATGCAGAAAAGGCTTGAGACAATATTTTGCTTTCAACACTTAATTTGAACCTTTCCTTCTGAACGTAGACTTCCTGAACAGTACTAGACGCATGAAACAAACATGCAATTTGCACCAATATCGTTCCAATCATGCGTTTTGCCCTTCAAAATAACAACAGCATAGTTTTACGCCTTCCAACCACCGGTCTTCTCCTTCCGATAAGAAAACACACACCTGCACGCTGGGTATTCGACGCGCTCATTCTTAAGAGAGCGCTCAAAAGTATTTAAAATAACTTCATCTTCATTTATGAGCAAATATAAAATCAGTGCTTTTCATTCACTCGATTCTGACCGAATCTCTGGGACATCCTCGTGTACACGCTTTTCCGAATGCCATTTTATAGCACTATTCAAACGACCTGCAGAGCTTCCGACTCTGAAATCACTTGTGACCTCTTCGCTTTAAAATCATATCCTTTAGCGATTTAATGTACCACTCTGGCAATAAAAGCCTTCCCCGCAGTCATGAGTTGCGCATTAATTCCTACGCTGGTGCAGGCTTAAGTTTCTGATTCCGAGCTTTCAGGGTGCGCACATATCAAACGGCTTAATTCAACCTGCGGCCTTTCCCAATGAGGCTTTTGCGGATTCGGAAATGCCCGCCGTGACTGCTCAACAAAGCGCTGGTGTGCTCTGGGCTTGGTCCCATAGCCTAAGCCATAAGAAGGATTTAGCTTCTCCCGAAAGCACGTCGCGCACGTTAAGCCACATAATGTGCACTCCCCGTGTAGGCGGGGGGTAATTCCAGATTAAAAGATGTCATCAAGTACACGTGCAAGCCATTATGTGTAATGGGTTAATTTTTGGGTGTTTTGCGACTTGGTAAAATTGTTGCCATTTAAACGCAAGCGTAAAGCATGTACAGATACAAAGTTGTGCGATGTTAGGACTGATGACGCAACTAAACTATATACGCAAAGTGCGGCTTCTGCGATGTTCGTTTCGGTGAGACGTACGCCGACACCATTTCCGATGTTTTGAGATTAAGCCAATGGTAACTTTTTCAGGCGTATCTACTGGAATCCAAAACGCCAAATTACAGTTGATTTGATTGGTTGTAGGGTTTAACGCGCCGGCATCAAATGCGAAGGCAAGATAACCGTTGGTCATTAAGGGTAACAGAATAGATCTCTAGAGAAGGCAAGCGTTGCAGGCGGTGGCAGAAATGTAGATGGGCAGATGAGATGAAGAAGTTCGCGGGGGCAAGTTGATCGCAGTTAGCACAGGACCGGGACACGTGGAGATATATTTGAGAGGTCTTTGCCCTGCAGCGGGCGTAGACAGGTTGTTGTTGATGATGATGATGATGATGATGATGATGATGATGACTAAAGAAGAAAGAAGCGCGAAAGCTAAAGCTAGAAGTGCGTCAAACGTACGCTGAAAGCGCGTCCAATCGATCGTCAAACCTCCAAGGATCCAAATCGCAAGAGGAAAACGAACCCACGCGACGCTTTTCCTCGCACTAAGTACAAGCATCTACTAACGACCTAAAGGTATACCGATACGGGGTTTATTAGATAAAGGTATACAAGGATCTAACATGACTCCTTCGTCATGTTAGAAGCGCGTATATCTTAACTAGAACCGCTCTTTTTTTTCGATTTGCAACTGACCATTTTTACACAATGGCAGCCCGGTTTCACGCGCATGCCGCGTGTCCAGAATTCTTATCAGAGCTTTTCGGGCGACCGAATGGTCCATGAGAAACTGCATTTTTTTTTCACAGAATGCCAATGGTACCACTAAGAAAGGTTCTGCTTTAAACACGTCGTGTAGCAGCTCAAAGGTGGCATTTGAGTCGTATGAAACCGCTCGGTTCAAAGGTCTTCGATGCGCCCGTGTAGCAGGCGTATGAGTGAAGCGCTGTTAGCGTTGTTTCACTTTTCTTACCTGTCAAGCCATGAGCAATGCCAGCTATTGGTGCTGTAACCTAACCTGGGAAAAACATTGTGTTCTGTAAATATGTCTCCTACTTCCTATATGCATACCAACGCATAAGAGTAATACAACATTGGTAAACAAGGAACAACCAATATCACGGAAGCCCGACATTGCGTCCTCGCGCTCATTAGGGGTTCACCAGTTGACACCACGCTAAATTTAAATCGAGTCTTGATATGGCTGTATACGGTTCGGTGCATTTTTTACGTGCGCGACCAGAAACGCCTTGCGGCATAGGCAACTTTCATTTGAATAGTGAGCAGATAAAAAGCTGTAACTTTTTTTAACTTCGTGTTTTTGCCGCGCGGCATATGAGAGGAGGTTTAAAGATTGATGGTCACAATACCGATAGGTTTTCCGGTCTACAGATATGCATGAAGTCCAGCTGTAACTTTTGTTCGATCTGAACATTCGCAACAAATATTATAAGAAAACTGGCCTCTAAGGCGACACGATTACACTCATTTACTTGTCATGATTAGTTATTTCGCAGTAATTCAATTCCTGCCTTTGTTCAAAATTACGTCACCACTGCTGCGTGTGCTGTCACAGCGGCGCCGGTCATGCATACCTTCACGTACTAGAATGGCTCATGATATTTTAAAGCAAAGCTTTACTACTTTCGTCCAGCGGTTTCGCGGAGAAAGCGCAAGTTATCCTTTTGACCAGAGACTCACCCCCGGCGATACACCCCCGCCGATACACCCCTCGAAGCACATCACGCGATTCGCCGGGCCCGCTTTCGGCGCTCTGCATAAGGCCCCGTTTTTAGTCGTTCTGCTCACGTAGCAGCGGCGGCCGCGACGGGAGCGGCAGCTCAGCTGATCAACAGCCGGACAGACCCGCAGCCTCCCAAGCATGCACAGCTGGGTCGTCTCGGGCTATGTGACTCATCTTGCGCCGCGATCGCCGAGAAAGAAAGTGAGGCCGGGCCTCCTTCTGTGAGCTTTGCACGGGGCCGAACGGCTTTGAGCCTTGGGGAGAAATACAGCTACATCAAAGGTTAACCAAGTGAAACCAAAACTCAACCAGACTAAGCCAAGCTGTTGCTTTGCATATCCAAGGTTAACCGAGCTAAGCCGCAGCTCTATTTTTTTTTTGTGCGGAGAACGCACCGCGCGAAAGCGCCAGCTAGACTTAGCCTGCTGTTAAAGCTAACAAACTTTGCCAACTTGAAGAAGACGTCACCCTAGCGTGGAAAGCCTTTCCAAAAACCTTTCCTAAGTCTTTCCAAAGCCTTTCCAAAAGCCTCTACTACTGTTGGGGTGTTCTCAAATAATACCAATTCATCCCTCGTTAATAGTTCCGCACCGTCCGCACCGTATGCGGCTACTTTTGGCAAGGTCGTGCCGTGAAATGTTGGATAAAAAATGCGCCCATGCATCCCATGCAGATGATTAACCAGCGGAGCTGCAACGTGCGACTGGTGATTTGGGAACGTCATGTGGCCCACCCATTTGGAAGTTGCGAGCAGGCAGTGCCTTGATACTGCTCCGCCCGAATCACCGCCGCCCTTACGCGCCGTTGTCGCTTGAACTGTGCTTGAACGTTGTCGCTTGAACTTGCCCGCTCCGCGCGCGCGCCTTGCTCTGAGACTCCGTTTCGCTCCATTTGTTGAGCTCTTCCGACTTACCAGTGTCGATAGGCGGAGAAGTGTAGCCACGTCATCTGCAAATCCAGCGAACCTATCTCCTCTTGCGTGTAATTCCCCTCCAACCTGGGGCGGTATTCTGGTAACTGTCCCTTTTGAAAACCTCCCTTTTGAGTCCCATTTATCGTGACGTATTTCCGGTTAAGCAGTGGGCGTTGGCAGTAGGTTTGTTCCGCCTGCGTTACGTCACTTCCGGTTGTTTGCTTTTAGACAATCATCATCATCATCACCAGCCTATCTACGCCCACTGCAGGGCAAAGGCCTCTCCCATTATTCTCCAATTACCTCGGTCCTGTGCCAACTGTGACCAATTTATCCCCGCAAGCTTCTTGATCTCATCTGCCCATCCAAGTTTCTGCCGCCCCCTGCAACGCTTTCCTTCTCTAGGGATCCACTCTGTTACCCTTAATGACTAGCGGTTATCTTTCCTTCGCATTACATGCCCTGCCCACGTCCATTTCTTCTTCTTAATTTCTACTAATATGTCATTAACACCAGTTTGCTCCCTGACCCACTCCGCTCTCTTCTTGTCCCTTAATGTTACACCTATCATTTTCCGCTGCATTGCCCGCTGAGTCGTTCTCAATTTAAGTTGAACCCTCTTAGTGAGCCTCCAAGTTTCTGCCCCGTAGGTGAGTACCGGTAAGATGCAGCTGTCATACACTTTCTTCTTCAACGACAATGGTAGGCTGCTATTCATTATCTGAGAATGTCTGCCATATGCAGCCCACCCCATTCTGATTCTTCTAATTATCTCTGCCTCATGGTTGGGATCTGGGGTCACAACTTGGCCTAAGTAGATATATTCGCTTACCACTTCCACTGCCTCGCCACCTATCTCAAACTGCTGTGCTGTCCCGAGGTTATTGATCATTACTTTAGTTTTCTGCATATTAATTTTCAGGCGCACGGTTCTACTCTGTTCGCCCAGTGCGGAAAGCATGCTTTGCAATTCGTCCACCGAGTTACTTAGCAAGGCAACGTCATCAGCAAATCTGAGGTTACTGAGGTATTCTCCATTAACCCTTACTCCCACCTGTTCCCAATCCAACGTCCTGAATACTTCTTCTAAACATGCTGTGAATAACATTGGATAAATTGTGTCTCCTTGTCTGACACCCTTCCTTATAGGTATTTTACTGCTCTCCCTATGGAGGATGATGGTAGCTGTAGACCCATTGTAGATATCCTCTAGTATTCTTACATAATGCTCATCTACCCCCTGGTTCCGTAATGCCTGAATGACTGCTAGGGTTTCGACCGAGTCAAATGCTTTCTCATAATCTATGAAGGCTATATATAGGGGTTCAGTATACTCCGCGCACTTCTCTATCACCTGATTGATCGTGTGAATATGGTCCATTGTTGAATAACCTTTACGGAACCCTGCTTGTTCTTTAGGTTGACTGAAATCTAAGTTTGCAGAGATTCGGTTAGCGATTACCTTGGTAAATACCTTGTAGACGACTGACAATAAGCTGATCGGCCTGTAATTTTTCAAGTCCTTCATGTCGCCTTTCTTATGGATTAGGATGATGTTCGCGTTCTTCCAAGATTCCGGTACCATTGCGGTCATTAGGCATTGCGTATACAGGTTTGCCAGTTTTTCAAGTACAATTTCTCCGCCATCCTTCACGAGGTCTGCTGTTATATGATCCTCACCAGGTGCTTTGCCCCCTTTCATTTCTTTCAAAGCCTTCCTTACTTCTTCGATCGTTACTGGTGGGATGTCTATCTCCTCTAAACTACTGTTTCGGTCGGCATTATCCTGGATGTCCCGGCTACTGTACAGATCCCTGTAGAACTCCTCGTCCACTGTGACTATTTTATCCCTATTTGCGATGACATTGCCTTGCTTATCTTTAGGTGCATACATCTGATTTTTCCCCACGCCAAGATGTCTCTTCACTGCTTTCAGGCTACCTCCGTTCTTTACAGCGTATTCAATCCTCTCCATATTATACTTCCGTATGTCAGCTGTCTTACGCTTATTTATTAACTTCGAGAGCTCGGCTAGTTCTATTCTGTCAGCTGCGGTAGAGATTCTCATGGTTTGCCGTTTCCTGATTAGATCTTTCGTCTCCTGTGAAAGTTTACCAGTATCCTATCTAGCCATAGTGCCCCCGACTTCGACTGCACACTCCGTGATAATGCGTGTAAGGTTGTCGCTGGCTTCCTGTGTCGTAAGCTCGGCTTCCTCGTTAAGGGCGGAATATCGGTTCTGCAGCGCGATCCTGAATTCTTTTCCTTTGCGTCTTACTGTTAGCTCATTTATCGGCTTCTTTCGTACTAGCTTGTTGCGGTCCCTCGTCAGATCTAGCCTAATTCGAGATCTTACCATACGGTGGTCACTACACCTTACCCTTCCGAGCACTTCCACATCCTGCACGACGCCAGGGTTATCGCATAATATGAAGTCTATTTCATTTTTGTGCTCCCCATTCGGGCTCCTCCAGGTCCACTTCCGACTCTCCCGTTTACAGAAGAAGGTATTCATTATGTGTAGGTTATTCCGTTCTGCAAACTCAACTAGGAGGTCCCCCCTGCTATTTCTACAGCCCAGACCATAGTTCCCAACTGCCTTGTCTCCAGCCTGATTCTTGCCTACTTTAGCATTGAAGTCCCCCATAACTACGGTATACTGTGTTTTAAATGCAGAGCATTTCTTAGTCTCGCCTGTTCCTGCGTCGGACGGTGTCAACAGTTTCGCGTCCGCAGCAGGTGCGCCTCTCCTTCCCTCCTCTCTCTCAACAGCAGCTGGCGCGCGCATGCGTCGTAGTCAGCCCGTTCGCTCCGTCGCGGTCTCGGCCTAACAGGTGCGTGATAGCAGCTCGGTGGAGCGTAAGGGCGCGCGCTGCTTGCACATGCGCGCTCTCCCCCCCGTACTGCTCTCCCTCTACTGCGCGCGCTGCAAATATAGCGGCTAGCGGTCGCTCGTATTTCAGTCACTGCGTTCCTCCTTCCTTCCTTGGTTGACGCTCGTGCCCACGTTTACTCGTGTCTGCTACTCCAGCATCACGGAAGAAGCGATGGAAGCAACACTGCCTTCAATCAGTACTGAGGCCCCAATGCTCTGCATTTACTCGTGTTCCCCTCGCGGGAAGGCGCGGGAATTTTTTTTACTTTAGCCATTGCCGATTCCACATCTTCATAGAAGTATTCCACTACTTGGTCGTCGTGGCTGGATGTGGGCGCGTAGACCTGCACCACCTTGAGATTGTACCTCTTATTGAGCCTAATTACAAGACCTGCTGCCCTTTCGTTAATGCTATAGTGTTCGTCTATGTTGCCAGCTATGCTTTTATTGACTAGAAATCCCACTCCCAGTTCTCTTCTGTCCTCTAGACCACGGTAACATAGGACGTGTCCATTTTTCAGCACCGTAAAGGCTTCGCCTGCCCTCCTAACCTCGCTAAGCCCGATTACATCCCATTTAATGCCCTCTAATTCCTCGAACAACACCTCGAGACTTGCTTCGCTCGATAAGTTTCGCGCGTTAAACGTTGCCAGGTTCAGATTCCATTGGCGGCCTGTCCGGATCCAGGGATTCTTATCACCCTCTGCTGCGTCACAGCTCTGACCGCCGCCGTGGTCAGTTGCTTCGCAGCCGCTGGAGACTGAGGGCCGAGAGTTAATTGGCGTATTCATGGGAGGTTATGGCCGTTACTACACCAGGGTGGCCAATCCTGCTCTGGTGAGGGAGTGCATTACCGGCAATGGTCGCCGGGGTCAGGCCGCACCCCAAGCCCCTTTGTGCAATTCCATCAATACGCGGATTTTTTTTTTGTTAATCCGGTGGGAATTGTCCGGCACCGGGATTCGAACCACGGTACTTCTGCACGTGAGGCGGGTGTTCTACCTCTACACCATCGCTGCATCCTTTTGGACAATCAGGGCTCGCCAAAAGGGACATTTTTGAAAGGGACGCAAAAGGGACAACACTCGAGAATACTGCCCCAGGTTACTCGCACATGCGGATGGAGTTGTGCCGGGGAAGCTATCTGCGTTCACGGTGCTGCCGAGTTTTCCTTTCGTCTAACCATGTGAAGCCTCGTTTTAAAAGGATTGAGAGATTGATTTGTGCGGTCGTCCACGAACGCCATGCTGAAGAGAACGCCTTATTGGGAGCCCTGTGCAATCTCTCTGTGCATCGATGTGTACTGTGCGTACACTGTATCTCGCAGTAAACGAACGCTCCTTGTCAGGGGACCAGCACCGCGCGTATAGGGAAGGCCCTTTCGGTTAAGCTCAGATACTCGAGTCATCCTGCAGCTCATGGTAACTCCCTCGGTAGATGCACCTGCCCCTCAGCGACTTAGGCTAAAAATCCTGTCGGCGTCTTTCTTTTACGTGCATCTTTGATGGTAAACAGGCATGCATAACGAGGAGGCTCATTAGTGAAAGGCGAGCCACCGCCTGCTAATACCAACGCGCCGCAAACATGTACGCTCGCTCTGCTAAAGACAAGTTCTTGCTTCACAAGTGCGGACACAAAGAAAAAGTTTTGCCTGTGCTGTCTCGTGCCAACACTAAGCGGGCTTTGGAAAGAGAGACAGCAAAGAGGGCGGAACTACTGAAGGTTGGCTTGCGAAGGCTGTCGGCATGATGCCGCGCCAACTTCTAAAATGGTTTACTTTATTTTAATACGGGCGCACTACGAGGGGTCCTGCAACTCTACCGATAAACGCTTTCCCTGTTTCATTCGTGGCTGGAATCATTGTGAAAGCTGCAGTTGTCGCCGGCACAGACCGGCATCGCGGGATTAGCTCGGCGCAGAAACAGGAAGCCTATTCTGTCCTGCCTCTATTTTGCCGCTTTTTTCTTATAAAGTGACTATACCCAGTGCGTTTACTCCTGCAACAGAAAGAAGCCGGCCGATAGCCGTGACATTGCTCGAAATACGCCCTTTGAATGCGCAAAGGGTGCCAGGAGTTGGAGAAAAAGAAAAATCTTTTTGATAAAGTATTTAAGTTGCCCGACGATCGCAGATCCCTCATTTTTTCACAATCGTACTCAGTGAGCGCCTTTTCCAAGTACTGGATGTGCTTGTTGACAACTTCCTGCAAGCATTCAAGGTTTAATAAAAGGTCATGCGGAGGTGGGAATCGGCGTAAAATGAAGCGCTCATCGTACCATACCTGGGTTGTTTTTATGATTGTACTTGGCCTAGTTGCCGGTTATTAGGAACGTTTAGGCGTAGGGAATGCGTTAGAAAATATGAGACGCAAAAAGAAACGTCCAAAGTTTCAATCTCCCTGGTGAAGACGCCACCAGCTGCAAGCGCAGAGGATATTATTTATTTATTTATTTATTTATTTATTTATTTATTTATTTATTTATTTATTTATTTATTTATTTATTTATTTATTTATTTATTTTGCCTGAAATGCCCGTTTAGGGGTACTACATGAGGGATGGGCTGTTACTTCAATTGATAAGGTGATCGATCCAGTCCTTGAATTTGGTAGGGTCAGAATGGTGCTTGGCGCCGGCGAACAAGCTATTCCAGTGTGTGGCCGTTTGCACGAAGAATGAATCGAGATGGGCTGAAGTACACGCAGCTGGAGGATAAACTGTCTTGCCATGCATTGTGCGGCATGACGTCCGGTGGGCGGGAGCGATAGCAGATGAAGGAGGCGATGCGTGATATAATTTGGGAAAAAGGCAAAGGCGAGAGATTTTTCGTCGCGACGCTAAGGTTTTAAGATCGGCGCGTCGTTTGAGGCCAGATAGGCTAGTGCAATATTTATAGTCTGACTAAGTTAATCTTGGAGAAACTTGGAGGCTCGCTAAGAGGGTTCAACTTAAACTGAGAACGACCCAGCGGGCAATGGAGCGGAAAATGATAGGTGTAACATTAAGGGACAACAAGAGAGCGGAGTGGGTCAGGGAGCAAACTGGTGTTAAAGACATATTAGTAGAAATTAAGAACAAGAAATGGACGTGGGCAGGGCATGTAATGCGAAGGCAAGATAACCGCTGGTCATTAAGGGTAACAGAGTGGACCCCTAGAGAAGGCAAGCGTTGCAGGGGGCGGCAGAAAGTTAGATGGGCAGATGAGATCAAGAAGTTTGCGGGGATAAATTGGTCACAGTTGGCACAGGACCGAGATAATTGAAGAATAATGGGAGAGGCCTTTGCCCTGCAGTGGGCGTAGATAGGCTGGTTATGATGATGATGATGAAGTTAATCTTATCGCACGGTTTTGAACGGCAAGTGTGTATAAATGATTAGATTGATAGGGGTCCCAAATTCCGCATGCGTACTCTAGCTTAGCTGAACTCGTGTTAAGTAAGGTTTGATCGCTAGTGAAGGGGGAGCAAGTTTTAAATCTCGTCGCATGTGCACAGTTAGTGTCGTTAGAAACATGTGAAACGTGCGATGAGCAAGAAAGATCGGCAGTTGATTTATTGTGAGGTTCAACGAGCCGGCTCTACACAGGCGTTGGGGGACGCCGTAGTGGAGGGCACGGGAGTAATTTTGACCACCCGGGGATCGTCGACGAGCGCCGAAATCTCGAACACACGGACGTTTTCCCGCTTTCTCTCCATCAGAAAAGCGGCCGCCGCGGCCGGGAATCGAACCCGCGTCCTTGGGTTCAGCAGCACAAGATCGGAAGTTAGTTTTATGGCTATAGGTATTTCTAGGTGCTCACCGAAAGAATTTTGCAACTGCAAAGGGTGTACTTAAATGCTTGGCGTGACTGCTTGCGAGGAAATGAGATGAGTACATTTATTTTTCAATCGCATAAACCAATTTTCGCACAATGTTTGAATGAGGTGTAGATCTGACTGAAGAATTGCAGAAACGAAAAAAATACGTAGAGGTGAAATAACGAAATCCTCAGCGAATGGTCGGATATTGGACTGAATATTAGTACGAAGGTCATTAATCTGAAATAAAAACAGTACAGAGACCAAGGACACTGCCTTGTGGAACTCCAGGGAGAACGGAGGACATATGGGAAGCAGTACTCTTAGTGTAAACAAACTGTTAACGGTTAGTCCAAAAGTCACGAATCCAATAAAAATCTTAAGGTTTAAAATTATGCGGGGTACGCTCGTTTAAAACAAGCGTTTGGGTTGCAGTTTACCAAAGGCTTTTGCAAAGTATAAGAAAAGGACGTCTACCCGTGTGTTACTATCCATGCTAGAGCCTATATCGTTCACATATAGCACGAGTTGCGTGTCACAGGAAAGCCCTTTCTGGAAGCCGTGTTGGTGAGGGTGAAAAAAATTTGTTCGCAACTAGGAACTTTACAATATGTGAGTAGATTATGTTTTATGATTGTCGAGCAAACACAAGTTAAGGAAATGGGACAGTGGTTTGAATCGGAATTTGAATTACTTTTTTTTTGGCACAGGGACAATTCTGCCCACCTTCCAGTCCAGCGGCCCTGTTTCCCGCATGCAAGAGATTGCTGAAAAATATGCGCCAAAATTATGCTTGAGACATGTTTTTGTGTTTTCGACTATTTTTTTAATTGCTTCTGTCTATGCCAGAGGAAGTTGATAGTGACAATGATTCTATAACTTTCAAAATTCCGTTAGGTTCAAACGCTAATAATGCTATGATGTCATGGTCGAAGAATGGGAAGTCGGATTACTCACTCACAGGTTCTTTGGCAAACACGGAGCGGAAGGTTTGGTTTAGAATTCGGGCAACATCATGGGCTGGTACAGGGTGCTTATGTTCATCTGCTAACGACAGCGATTTGGGATGGTCGGTGTTAATGGCCTTCCAGGGTCGTTTGGGTTATTACGCTCATTTCTGGCAATGTGGCATGAAAAAACACCGTCTAGTATTTTAAGATTGCGCAGTGAACGTCTTGTCCGCGCACAATGTTTGATCCATGCCTGTGGACTGTCTGCCTGTTTAGCCGACCGGAATAGTCTTTTCCTTTTATTGCTGAGTCATTTGAGTGACGAGTTGAACCAGGAGAAATACTTTTTATCTTTGACGGTAATGGTGGAAACGAGTTTATCAAATTCTGCATTCTCTTTTTGAAGAGGTACCAGTTGTACTCGAGAGTGCGCTGCGAGAAATCATCGAGAAACCACTCACAGAATGTTGTCAGGTCCACGTTGATAGCCTCGTAGTTTCCTTTATCATATAGCGTGATTGTTTTTTATTATTTTTTTGATGATGGAGTAAATGAATACCAATTGTAGCATGGAATATTGCGTGATCACTTAGGCCAGCTAAGTGAGTAAGGGACCCGTCGCAGTGGCTCAGTGGATAAGGCGTTGCGCTGGTGAGCACGAGGGGGTGGGTTCGATTCCCAGCCGCGGCGGCCGCTTTTCCTATGGAGGCTAAAAGCAAAAACGCCCGTGTGAATGAGATTTCGGCGCACGTTAAAGATCCCCAGATGGTCAAAATTAATCAGGAGCCCTCCACTACGGCGTGCCTTATCGCCTGCGTTGCGTCGGCGCGTTAAACCCTACAATCAATAACTCAATAAGTGAGTAAGGTGCGAATGCTATCAGCATGCGAAGTTACAAGGTCAGGTATGTTTGAAGAATAACAGGGTTTTCGAGTTGGCGCAGAAACAAGTTGTGGCAAGCCCAAAGTTAGACACGTGTTGACAAAATCGCTTCCGATGTTTGTTGAATTCATTTTGATGTTAGGGCGAGGGCGGACCACGTTATCGTTGGGAAATTGAAGTCGCCGTGTGTAAGCAAGCGTGCACTGGGATTTTATATGAAGAGTCAGTTTAAGGCGCTGTGAGATTTTGTGATGAATGAAGGATCAGCGCCAAGGGGACGGTAACATGCACCAATAATTAAGGGGGTAAAAGAACTGTTGCTTTTGATAAATAGGAGCAAAAAGGTGGAATTGACATTAAGACGGCTTCACTGGGGTAGTTAGTGAGCTGCTATAAGAACACCGCTACCTCATTGGTATCGTGGAAAAGTCGAAAGGTATTAGGATGTAGAAAGCAAGACACAAGTGCTGTGTCGGATATTGAGAACTGCAGACATGTTTGTGTTAGTGCGATTAGTTCGAATTCACTGCAGGAACCACACCATGAACCCCGGTACCTCAGCGGCACTCCACGCTATTATCTACTTTACCACTGCAATCTCTTTCGACTTGACGGCTAGAAGTTATTTCACCAGTGCAGCACAAGTGGCCGTGGTAAGGTAAGCACAAATTAAAACTGGGGCAAATTAACCTCCGAATTTAGAACTAGGAACTCAGTCTTCTTGGGTCTTGTTAGAGAGAATCTGTCTCCGTTGTGAACAATATTTCGGACGCTCCTCGGGTCACGTCGGCAAAAATTTCCACGTGCTTGCTCCCTGGTTGGTATACAATGATCTGTACCTCTCAATCTTGAAACGAAATTTTGCGGAAATTCGCCACTAAGGGGACTGTGTCATTCCGCCGAGTTTCATTTGGCTGCGATAATTAGTTACTTTACAGTGAAGTTGTAACTGTCAGAGAATTCCCGGCTGCAGTCACTTCACAGCCGTCTGCGATAGGTAACGTTGTTGCAACAAACGGTTGTACCTGTTGTTTTATCGATACTATTCTCAAACAAGTTATAACCTACATAACTTAGAATTAATTCCAAGGCAGTTGTGTGTGCGTGTCTTTATTCCATCAATATACTAGTTATGCACCAATGCAGCTTCGTTGGTCTTCTGTCTTCACAGTAGTGCAAAAGCTTTTATTAGATGCGACGCATCTCTTGCTCGGGTGTATGTCCCTCCATTGTCGTTGTCGCGCCGTTGTCCGCACGCTCACTGCACATGCGCAAACTCTCCTCCGTTCTTCCCGCCAACAGCTGTGTGCAACGCGCTCTCTCTGTCTCATTATCATAACAGCTGCGCGCGCTTCGCTGACGCTTCACTCTCGCATTTGTTCTCGCTGCGCATGCGCAACTCTCCTCCGTTCGTCTCCTCTCCTTCAAGTGCTGAATATAAAGCGGTGAGCGCGCTGCGTTCGTTCAGTCAAGTGCGTTCGCTTGACTGCGCTTGACTTTGTTTTTGCTTCGCTTGACGACGACGACTCCGTTGCTTCTTCCGATGTAGTGCGATGGAAGCAACAGTCCAGTCAGCGAGTTGTTTGACACAATCGAGTACCAGCATCAATCCAAACGCCGATGGCAACTCTGTCATGTCGCGTACGCATGTGCATTAAAAGTGAAATTACGCCCGTCTTCCCGCGTATGAGAACACCCGTATGTAATGGAATGCACCATACGCGTTCACAACGCGTTTCACGCGACTTAGAGAATCAATCCTATGGAAACGTCAAATTAACCCCCCCCCCCCCCCGCCCCCCGATGTGTCGCATCACATCAGGGTTCCATCGCGGGAAGATGGGCATAATTTTTTTTTATCTACCGCTGGACCGAAAAGTGGTGCTTGAAACCACTGCAGAAGTGGCGTTACCTGAGGCGTTTTTTGTTCATCCAACGCTGTAGAGACCACCTGAGGCTAGCACTCGCTGTAGTTAAGCATTGAGGAACTCTGGTTATACAAATCTACAGCTGTAAAGCATCGCGCGCAGGAGCCTCGGAAGGAACGATGCGAGAAATGTGGGGTTCACTTCGAGGCGCCTTTGTTTACACTCATGTGTACAAGCGACAGAGACTAGACGAGGGCACAAACAAACCGACGTTAGAATATTTTCAAATGGCCACGGTTGGTGCCGGAGCGCCCACAAACAAATAACGCTAACTTACATGTCGCGCGCCTGCGCCTACCTGTACGTGGCCCGAAGAATGGCACGGTCCCCACAAAGAAGGCGGGTAGCGTTGATATCCGTACGATGGCGGCGACGTAGAGGCCGTTGAAGATGAAAGGACTCGCCATCCAAACTTGGTGTTAGCTCGTTTTTTCTATGTCTTAATTACCCTTGACCTGCCTTTCGTTAGCGGCGCATTAGTTCGGGAAAACGCGGGCTGGTGGCCGAAGAATGCCCAAGCTGTTCCGCGTCTGTGGTACCACGGCGTAAATCCTCTCCTGTCGGCCGATGTCGCTGGGGAAAACACATAGAGCACATCGGAAAATATATATCTCACTTTCAGAATCTTGTTACCACCAGTATCGTGTGTAAGCCAACGGAAGAGAGGAGGAGGTTGATAACTAAAATACGCAAATGGATAAACATAAATATTGGTATTTAATTTCATACTTCACCCGCGCAATAATTTCGGCCAAATTTCTCTTCTCGTACGGGAAAAAAAATGTTAGCCTTGTATTGGGAAGATACGGAAAAAATACCTAACAAGAACTGCAAAATATGCACGACTATCATTCAGCGCCTCAACAAATGACATTAAAAGAAAGCATGAAGAACACACGCTTTGTGTTTGCGGAAATCGCTCAATAAAGACGACTGTGTATTCTTTTGCGACCAATGTTATTAACATTCTTTAAAAGTTGCCTTTATGTCTTCTTTTCTTTTATCACTTCTTTGTCGGTGCGAGTGGCTTCCTTTTAACTTCGGTCATACGGAATTCTCCAGTGGTTTGCCGTTCGAGCAGGGTGAGTGCCCGGTGAGTTCCAGGTATTTCTTTATTTTTGTCCCCGGTGAAGTACGTTTTCGAGCAGCCGTAGCGTGCAATAAGAGGGCTCATTAGCAAATCTGTTCGGAAAGCCAGACTCTGGCAGAAAAAAGAAGACGGTCTCTTATATTTTGTGGCAAGCGGTTTGTTTGCCACGTCTCCGTCTCCCTTTGTCTTTCTAAGAAGTGTGCTCGCGTGAAACATCGTTGCGCCTCATCTCCCATCTCTTCGAAGAGACGAGTTTCTTTGAGATCCCGCTGGATTATTTAAGAGTAGTTAATCTCCAGATGGGCCATTTGGCAAAAATGGCCCGAACAGCCAAGCTTAAAATAAAACCCGTGTCCGCAGCGTAAAATATGCTTGCGGATATTCCTTGAAGTAGGATCAACTGATATGATCAACCTATACACAAAAAATTAAGCTTTGAACATGTTAGCGTTAAGTGCGATCTCCAAAAAACATGTCTCCATGCGAACTTACGTACTCGCCCAGAAAAAGCCTGAAAAGTGAAGCTAGAGATATGGCATTCTACAAACATTAATAGCACGCCTTGTGATATCGTACATTAACACCAAAAATGGTTCGAGCATTGCTTTGTGTCTTTTAGATTAGACTGCATTGATGCAGCACAACGCCGATTTAACATTAGTAAAAAGTACGCCGTGGTCAGAAAGGTGCTTTTGTATGCGGAAAATGCGTGGAAAAGGCGTATAGTTGGGTCTTCCTTTTATACGTTCTGTCTCGGCAGCGCTGCTTCCGGCGTGAAACTTGAAAGTACGTGGACATTTTCATTTAAGGCGACGCCTGCCTCAACAAAGCGCATTTTATTGACTTTATTGCGTAAACAATAGACGGGCATGTCGGCCAAATTTCCCCGGCATTATGCTCACTTTGCATTGCTTGGTCAGCACTGCGAGTGATAGCAGAGAACAGAAAGACAGAGTGGAGGGAGCGCGGAAAGTGGAGAAAACTGCCTTCGCAACGTTGGCAAGTTGCCTTAGCGACGACAAGCCGAAGCGTGGCTCGTCAGCTTCATCACCTCAAGGGGCCGCCTCTTGCCGGCGCTTGGGTGCTCTTAGGACAGAGTCTGTCGCGAGTGCAGGTGTCACAAAACGGTGGGATGGGAAGCCGGCAACGTAATGCCGATACTGGCAGGCACCAAAAATGGCGACAGGCAACTACTGACGCTGCTAAAGCTAGAAAATTAGCACTGAGACTGTTAGATCGCTACGACCAGCTGACATGGTGTTCGAGGGACGTGCCAGGAACGCCGCCGTGCGGACACCTAAAGCCGCATCAAGACCTGCACGTCACGCCGAACCTCGAGTTCACAAAAGAGAGATAATAAATTTATCGAGATCAAGAGGCCAGATGTCCTGGGCTAAGACAGGTAAAAATGTAGGAGTAGAAAGGTAAGGAAAGAGAAGTAAAGCAGATGTTCACCGTTCACGCAAAGTTCTCTGTTCGTGCAAAGGCTATGGGGTTCACATTGTGCAATATGGGGTTCACATTGCAGTGATTTCTTTTTCACTTTTCGCACAAAGTTAAATCGGGCAGATGGAGCGTGTGTGGTGCATTCTAGGAGAGCCGGACGGACTGCTACACCAGCTTGAAGAGACCATTCTCAAGAGCGCGTTATTCCGTAATCATGTCGAAGGTTGTTGAATCTTCCCGCACCCGACGTACCTGTTCGGATTCGAATCTAGGTACCCGGCCAATTGCTTAAGGGGAACTCACGTAATCCCTGACCTATGGGATTTGGTAATTCACGAGGGCTCAGAACGCATCGGGTGCCGTTACGAAGGGTTCCACAAATTCATAGAAAACCTCGTAGCGGCCTAGTTTGTTTGTTAGAAATATATCACTTCTTTACTGAGATAACAAATAAGAAACCTATTTTGTTTTATCGAGTTTTCCCAAGCTGGCACTAGCAGTCTATCAAGCAAAACATTTATTATATACTATCAGTAGAGAAGTGACATGTTTCTAAAATAAGCAAATCAGGCTGTTTTGAACGTTTATATGCATTTCTAAGGCTTTTCGTATTGTTTGCGATGGTTTTCATGTACGTGGGTCATGAAGTAGTAACTCCAATACGAATGTTAACAGGCGAGTCCCCCTTAAAGCTGTGCGCAGCCTCTGCCAAAGGTGAAACAGAGCCGAATGAAACAAAAAATTACGCCCACCTCCCCTCGCGGGAACCCTGGTGTGATGCGACGCTGAAGGGGGGTTCCATTGGCGTTTCCGTCGGGACGATTAGTCGAATTGCGTGAAACGCGTAGTGAACGTCCATTGCGTTTCCATAACCTCGTTGGGTTTCCGCGAGAGGAGGTGGGCGCAAGCGCAAACGCGGACGACCGTCGACTGAGAGACCGGCCAGAGCGCAGCACTCCGTGTATATGCGCAGCGCACCCGAAGGAGAGGAGATCGCGGGAGAGAGAGTACTGCACATGCGCACAGCGCGCAGCGCCGCGCGCAGCGCCGCCCACCGCCGGAGTGACAGTGCGCTGCGCCACGCGCCCGCAGATGTTGAGAGAGAGTGTTAGCTATCGGAGAGCGCAGAGGGGTGAGCGGGAGAGAGACGCAGCTGCGCGGACGCGGACGCCGACGCACGCAGGACAGGGCCGCCGGCACGAGACGCTCCTCTCAGCGTCGCATCTAATAAATTTGTTGTACCATCGCAATCCCAGAGTGGGCTGTGGTGCAACTCGGACTCTGCAGGGGCTGTCCATTTGTATACAACGTGAGAGGGTTTGGGCAGCATTAGCGTAGACTTTGTACGTAAGCTTGAAAGAGGATCGAGAAGGTCGACGACTCCGTCCGGGGTCGCATCTGGCATACGTTTCTTCTTAGTTTCTTCAGATTCCGAAGCCGAAGTTGCCAATTGGACTTGAAATACGAGGTTGGTGCGTTGGGAAACGCGGGAGGTGCTTGAAGTCGTTCCCTGGCAGCAGCAGCCGTAGCATGTGCCAGAAGGTTCCCATGTGCACCCATGCTGTTCCCCGGTGTCCAGGCGATGCTAATCGTGAAGTCTTCTGCTTGTAGGTCACGTAAAGAAGTCAGTATGCGTGTCGCCATGCTATTGGATGAGAACACATGGTTCCCCTCCCGAAGTTCGACGTGGCAGTCAGTGATTTTTCTGAACTTATTGGTGGAGGGGGTGGAGGAATGATCGCCAATGTGCCCGATCGCTCCCAAAATTCCAATGAGTTCCAGTTTCCTAAGGGTGCATCAACAGATCTTCAAATTATTTTGTACAGCCGAACTGTGCTATATAGGTTCCCATTGATTTTGCATTCTGGCGTACGCCGTGAAGGGAAATAAATACCGCAAAGCATCTAAATTTTACCTTCAGTTTAGCCCCAGACTGTTAGAGCACGAGCCATTCGCCATTCAGGAGCGGGGAAGCTGCGGTGACACAGAATTACGAACAAAGGTACGAACTCACCACCGGTGGACTAAGATATATTTTTGTTTCCTGCTACTCCATTTCTAGTCCTGGAACGACACCAGCTCCTAGAGAGGAACGCGGGCCGTACTGCAGAGAAAAGTAGCCATGACGACAATGCCAACATAGCGTCACTGTTATCGCGTGCTCGATAACCAGAGTTCAAATTCCTGCCCCTCTGGATGCCCCATCAGCAGCAGCAGCAGCAGCAGCAGCAGCAGTAGTCTACAAGCGAGTAATAACGCAAAGGAACAAAGACACACGGACAAACACCTCACGGTTGAAAGACGCGTGGTGTCTGGGGATCATGCACCAGCGCGGTCGGGTACCGCCACCTTAGAAGAGCTGGAGTAAACTAGCCACGCACGTGAGTGGAGCGTAGACAAGCAGAAGACAAGGATTTTTGCCGATAAAAAAAAACTAATGCACGGGGCCTTCGCCGTTAGCAGCATCCCTGTAAGAATCAGCGTGAATCTATGTAGGCCTAACCCCAGCTGATGTTTCAATTCTAAGAAGTGTTCCAATGACTACTAGATCAACCCAGGAGAAGCTGTGTGTTCCAGATGCAACTCTGTCGACCACTTGGCGGAGACATGCCACGCTCGGTAATTGCGCGCTATCTGCAAACGTACAGTGTGGGATGTTCGTAGGAGTATGGGCAGGTTGGTGGTTTATATAGGTGGGGTGAATGATATTGAGGAAGCTAAAGTGGGATCATGTGTTTGCCTGTAGTCGCCGTCGCTCCAATTAACGGGCTCCGCGAGAGCTGATGTCGCTGCCGAAGTCCCCCGGTATCTGTCGTTGCGTAGCCTTCAGCGCCGAGAAAATTATATTGAAAAGGAAGCATCAGAAGGAATATGCCTTCTTTTTTAAGAAACCACTCACTAATAACGGTTGTGGGTTCTTTTCCTTCCAACCTCTTTTAGCTTCTTATAAGATGTATTTACGAGTACTTTTTTCCTCGTGATTATCGGTGTGAGTGGCTTCATTTAATCCCCTCTCATGAAGAATCTCGTAATGACCTGCCGGACGAGGAGGTTGAATGGCCGGTGAGTTCGAGGTTATTTTTTTTATTATTATTCAGCCTTCCGCGTTGTACGTTATCGAGCAGCCGTAGCCGGCAATTAGAGGGTTCATTAGCAAATCTGTTCCGAAAGCAACTTTGTCCGAAAGCAAGACTTTCGAGGGGAAAAAAGAGACGGTGTTCGAGGCTTCGGGATGTTCGATTTCTTTGCCGTATCTTCGTCTCCGTATGTTATTCTAGGAAGTGTGCTCGTGCGCAACCTCGTTTTCGCCTCATCACTTGTCGTCTCGGGGAGCGACGAGTTTCTTTGTGAATTTGCTATGGCCGGACCACTGCACTGTTCAAGACTAATTACCTTCCGATAGACCATTTGCTTAAATCGGTCTAAATAACTGAGCTTAAAATGAAAACCTGGGACTGCCGCGTGAAGCACGTTCGTGGATAATTTTTAACTTGTATCTTCTAATATTATCAACGAATACACCAAAATAAAAACTTGTTCATTATGGCTCTCAATACGCTTGCCAAAGAATATACCCCCATTCAAATTAGCTTGCGAACACGCGCAATAAAGAAAAAGCCAGGTGCTCTACAAACCCTAATTAGGGGCTTTGTAATATTGTGCACTAGCACGGACAACGGTTCAAGCATTGCTTTGGGACTTTAAGAACACACAACGCAGCTGCAGCACGGTTTCCATTTGATATTTCTGAGAGTTTAATGTTCAAAAAGGTTCCTTTTCTGTACGGGGTGTGGATGGGTAAATCTGTAGGGTTGAGCCTTTTTAAGAGCGAAGCTGTTTAGCAATTTGTTGATACCGGCGCTTCACAAAACTAACTAAAATAGCACAAAGAAGAGAAATAACGGGCACCTGTAGAATTCGAACCTGTGTCCGGTAGACCAACGGTGTTGAGTCAGTCGTCTTGCCTGCTCTGCTACTTTTTTTTTTCTTTGTTACACGGAGAACACGCTCAAGCATGACTGTAAAAGGACTACATAGACAAGCAAACAAAATAATACATTGAATTAAAAAAAGCGTAAATACATAGATATTCAGGTAAACACAAAAAGCGTTCAAAAGACGGAATCAGACGTTTCGCCCGACGAATTATACATGCTATGTACAAACGCCACAGTTTTCCGGAAATACTATGACTTAGTTGATCTTGGCAGCTCTGCATGCCTATCACATAAGCGACATCGCCGCAGAGTGTACAAACCAATCAACACAAACATGTCATGCGGTGGCTCACCAGGATAGCCGAAAAGCGAAAATAGGACTGAGATAGGCGTGTTATCCATGTCTTTTCTGAGCGTCCGCTGAGTGAGTACCCGAGACTCAAACGGTTACTCACTTGACTGTGACTGTGGGGAGAGGAATAACGCCACATACTCGGCACAGAACATGTGATGGGGTACACGTTGCACCTCGGGCGCCTAGTTTAAGTGTGAGCGTTCCGTTCTTTCGCTCGCTCTGCTTCTTCGACTTGCTTCTGCTTCGCCGCTATAGCAACAAAGATGGAGTAAAAGTCGCTGCAGCAGCGAAGAAGAATCAAATAGACTGCAATTGCGGACTTAAACCGTCGTGATGATCGTGAAGGTTGCGTACAGCTTCGTCACCTTCGAGTCTTTCGCGTTAGTGTGAGGTTCCTTCAATATTTCGTTCTTTCTGGGAGGCGCTACCTGCGACAAGATACCTCGAAGTACTGGACGTTTTTTATTTATTTTATTTAATACATACTGCAGACCACAGTTGCAGTTCCGGCAGGACTAGCACTTGAATAGCACAATATTACAAAAAGAGCAAAAGGGACAAAAAATGAGACGGCGGACATTCCATTGCCAATCCCAGACACAAACAACAACAACAATAACAAAAACACGGCTATATAGAAGCTAACGAGTATGGCTCGGGTTTTTATTAAAGCAACGCTATAAAGAACATTTCATCGCTTTTTTATTGCGTGAACAATTGCTAGGGCATGCCGGCAAAATTTCCCCGCACCCTGTTCATTTCGCGTTGCTTTGTGAACACTGCGATTGATAGGAGAACACAGAACCACACAATGGAGCGACTGCGTGAAGAGGAGAACGCTGCCTAGTGCAGAGAGCTACGTTCGCTATGCTGGCAAGTTACCATATGGCTTGCCAGCTTCTTCCCCTCAACGGATTGACTTCCGCAACCGCTTATATGCGTCGTAGAATCGAGTGCTGGCGTTAAAGGAGAGAGAGAGAGAGAGTTAACATGTTTATTGCCAAAAGCAATGGGGAGGAGTCGTCAATGGGGAGGAGTTGAGCTTTCCCCGCCTCAACAGCCCTCAACACCAGCAGGCGCTGGTCATTGAGGTCGGAGCTGGTCAGAGCTCTCTCCCAAAGCTCGCGAGAAGGAATGGAGGGATTTCGCGAATGTAGTGGGGCGTGCGCACAGCCCCCTACCATATGAAAGAGCGTCCCGGGGGCTCCGCAGAAGCGGCATAGCGGAGAATATACGGTGGGGTGCAAGATATGGCATTTAGTGGGATGGGGGAAAGTATTCGTCTGGAGTGCACGAAGCTGCCGTTCCTCCTCTTTCGTTAGGTGTTTATGCGGTGCTGGGTGGGTGATACGTCCCAACTTGTAGTGCTGCGTTATTTCGGGATACGTGATCAGTGGGGTTGGCCTCTCTTGCTCGCTTCCCAGGGCCCGGCGGGATACCTCTCGGGCCAACAGGTGGGCGGTTTTGTTGCCCGAGACGGCAGAGTGGGCGGGTGCCCATGTGATCATGACAGATCTGTCTGGTGGACGCTGGCAGATGATTTGGTGGGTTTTGCGGTGAATTCGTCCGGTGAATTGAATGCGTGCCGCAACGAGAAGTTGCGGCACGCTTGCTGCGAATCTGTGATGATTACGATGGCGGTAGTTTGCGTTATGGCGAGAGCGATGGCCGCTTCTTCAGCTTGGAGGAAGGAATTGAATTATGGCGACAAAATGCTCACACTGGTTCGCGACAAATGGGGAGACGGGCATCCAATCTCGCTGCTAAAACGAGAATTGCTGCCTGTCAGTTTGGTAGTCTACACTGTCTGGTGTCTTCCTTCCTTTTTCACGTCTTTATTACCATTTTATCCTCCCTTTCCAAAACACCAACTAACCCCCAAAACAGCTTACGTTCTGAAGTTTTTTGCCGTAAGGGAGACTTCGGTGTAATTAATTTTGTCGTAACAGGAGTTGACTGTACATATGATATGTTATCAATTGAACACATTCGTGCGCACTTGATGTAACAAATAAAACAGCGTCCCCTGGAAGGCGGCAGAAATAATAGACCGATATAAAGAACCGAAATACGTTTCGTTATGAGTCAACGAACGCATTACGACACGGGTCTAACTTCTTGGGAATCAAGCTGGTCTCTCGCGCCAAACAAGACGGCAGTTGCGTCGTAAAACGCCAAACGCTGTAACCTGTAGCCGATTCATTCTTCCTTGGGGTGCTAGGCCAGCTTCCGTGTGGCCGATTGTGAACACCCCTTTCGATACTTCACAGTTCAAAGCCAAACTGATAGCCTGCCGTTGATCATAATGTTTCGAGGCGACTCTATGTAGAAAGCAGGTGAAAGCAGAAATGAGTTGAAAGTGAGTCGTCAGCCAAGCGGCAGGAAAGAATATTACCCACGGCAGTTAAAGGGGCCCTGAAAGACCTTTTGAGCACACTAAATTGACTAGCGCAATCGTTAGATTGGGTCGTCAACATCATCTGTGCCTAGTATTACTCTTTTACAACCAGCGGAAAGCTCACACTTTTGTTGCAAAGTTTGACACTTTTTTCTCACCCTTCCCTTCGTGTTTTTGGACGCCGCCATCTTCACATGTCTACATCATCGATTCCCAGATGTTCGTCATGAGCTAGACATCCTGCTATTGGGCGGCTTTTTCACGCACTTCCGGCAAAGAGATGAGTCGTCTGCTCAGCGTCGGCTCGCCGGCTGATCTGCCAGCGGAGTGCCGGAGTGCTTGGACATTTTACGACAAACGAAACAAGTGTAAACAAACGCTTAACCGTTTGTATTGAACGCAACAGGTCCATAACACGACTTGGATATTCTCCTACCTGAGTACGTTCCATAAAGAAAGCGTTGAAGCCCCGTGGCACTTCTTTCTTACAATCGCAGAGAACGCCCTGAGCTGAATGCCCGGGTTTGACGCATACATTTTATTCCAAACAATCCAGAGATGCGTTTCGAACGAACACAACGTCACAACAACATGCGTTGCAAGTCCGAACCGCGATTGACAGATGATGGGTTGCCTCCTTCTGCCCCTCGTAAATTCGGCACTCACCTCGCGCGCGGTTTGCGGGGACGAACAGCAAGTCACTTACTTCTGGCGCACAAGCCGAGATGGCTTTTAGCCACGCACACTGCATATACCCCATGCGAGGTTGAGTCGTACGCCACTCGAGAAAGATAATCCAGACCATGGGAAGCACTATCCACCCGCAGAAGCATAACGTCGCATTTCATCGCGAAACAAAGGCGTCCAGAACACACACACCATCGCCTCCTGTAATGCCAAACGCATCTCGCACTTCCAAATGGGAGTGACTAGTATGCCTGCAGAGCCCATTTGCCGCGAGGTGGGGCCCCAAGCTGAACCGGGATCACGCAACCGTAACTGACTTCTAGAGCGGTTTGTGCCTTGTTGCCAGGGCAACCGATGTTTGAGATTGTCAAAGAAATGGCGCTCGCTCCAGCGCTAGAAAGCTCAGAGCCGCGGCGGAGCATGTTTTGCCAACGTTGCCGCTCTCCAGCACGCGTCGCCCGAAGCTGAACTGGCATTTTGTGCACGGGTTCTGTATCGGTTTAAAATGTCTTTTTCACATTCCGCTGGCAAGAATTACCACCGCCACAAAATAAGACCCGGCACCAGAGGGGCCACATTTGATACGGCGCTTTTTGGATAAACAGTGCGCTGTGCATCCTAGGGAGCGAGCGCACGATCCCACCGTGCGGCTGCGAGTTCGCCGCCGATAAAAAGTAACGTGCCGCCGATTGCAACTCCAGTTTCCAGTAACGTACACCGCGAAAGGGCAAGGCCAGGCCGCCGCACACATGCGGCCAGATTTTTCGTTCGCTTTTCCAGCCTTGAGCGGAGTGCGGGATTCATGGTCTCAACAAAGCTTGCCCGTAGCAGACGGCAGTGTGGGCAGCGCAATAGCGGAAGTACGTCACCGCCGAGGAGCGCAGCATCATGGGAGGGAAGGCTCTCTCGCCGTCAACAGCGGAGAGTAAGTTGAAAGGAGGAGGAAACGCGGCGCGACGATAATGCGCGGTTTTTGATTAACGATTTCTCAGCTAATACTCATCGCTTTAACAAACTTTTTGCGGGAGGAGATTGTTAATACATTGCTTTAATTGGTTACATGTACATCCACGCATCGGCGGAAGGTATTTCAGGACCCCTTTAAGGCTGTTACATGCTTTGAAGCAAATATATGCAGAAACTTAACGACTTCTTTACTGGTACATAACATCTGTGTCTCTTCGTTTTCGTTTCTTTTTTTTTTTCTTGTGACACGGATTACTCTAACCGGCTCTTTTTCTGCTACACCGCGTTTGCATGCGTCCATTTTTTGCTTCCTTTCCTACGTTTTTTGGCGCAAAACACTTGAGCAGGCAGACCGGTGACACGCGCCACTGCTTCCAAGAATCGAAGTTCCGCGCGGCTTCGGTGCACATGTTCTACTCGCATGCCGTCACGTTCACCTGCCTCGATCCGTGCATCGCTTTACCCCTGGTTGCATCATTCAAAACCTGCCTAGAAAGTGCAGTGGCAACGTTCTGGGACGTTACAGTGGAGATCCGGATAAAATTTCTATTTGAACTCAAATTTGTTCTTAATTCGCACTTTACAGCACCGGCTGTTTCCTGTACCGGACAACAGCTACAACAACAACGACGACATTTTCTCGCATACGTTCTCCGCCTTAAAACAAACTCTAATAAAAGCCGACGAGAAAACAACCATGACAGCCGCTGACGCGTCCCAGCGGACAAAAAAAACGAGAATGGTATGGACGCGGAACAGTCGCTCATATGTCATTTAAGGTCAGAGAAGACACCTCCACATCGTCTTGCCCGGAGAACACCACGGAAACGAACGATTATAGGCCACACCACTAACCGCAGGCGTGCCCAGGGTTCTCCGTTTGTGGGAGCTAATAGGCACCGCTTGGCCTTCCTTCATTAACCCCTGCCTCCTCCTGATCCCCAGCGGTATTCACAAATTAGACGCTCTTGACCAAAAATAGGACCCCAACATGTCCACTTTCAACTAGTTTGCTAGTTAGCTCACGTTATTACTAACTTACTTTATGGCAATATTAAAGCTTTTGTAGTGTCAACACTTTTTATGTGCCTTTCTGTGCCTTGCGCTACACACGCGAGTTATGCTCAAAAGTAAAAAAACTGCTTTTTTTTTCCTTGCCCAGGTTTTTGTTAATCAAGTGCAGATCAATATTTGGATGATATTCGACGCCTTTAATCGCGCTTCCTGAATATAGCCGCCTTGACGTCCTCGGTTTCAGCGGATAAACTCTTACAAAACTGCCTTCGTAGGAAGCATCTTATTAGTAGACTATACAACAAGCCTCGCAACCTGTGGAAAAAAAGAAAGTAAAAAAGCGACAACTTCCTCCTCACAAAAGCCTGGCTTTGTCCCCTGGCTTTCCAAGGAGAAAGTTGGTAAGTAAACTGTTCTTTGACTGAAATATGGGGGCACCTCAGCGGCCATTATCGCTAAAAATGTGGTTGACGCTTCTTTCATAGGAATTGGCAAAACACAAACGGGAAATGTGCCTTCACAGGAGTGTTTCAATGTTTATTGTGCATCCATACGAACTTGAACATCGTTATTTATATTACGTCGGTATGGCACCGTTAGACGCATCAACGTTAGACGCTGGATTGCACGCGCCGCAACATTGCGTAAATCCGAGTAAAACCACAGCCCCTTGAAAACTGTGAGAACGAAACCGAACCGAAACCGAAAGCAGTAGGTGGTGGAGGATGCCTCCATTCACCCGCGTCCCGCGCACACGAACACACTGGCATCGAGGAGCCAACTGTCGGTGCTCATTAGCGTCATGATGAACTCCTTCGATTCACCTCCCCTATACGGCGGCACCATCTGAATGAAGAAAGTAGTGGGAAAGATATAAGGCGCGTGCGTAGGCCTACTTGCGATTCAATTCATAGTGCAGTAGGCATAGCGCTGTGTACCTGCCGTAGCGACGAGAGAGTTCGTGGCTCAAATACGGGCGGAGCCGCGTCAACAGAACTTTCTCTGGCGATGTCATTTCCGTGACATAATAGACGTCATTGCGATCTTGGTGTACCCGGGCATACAACACTTCATCTTGAAAACAGCCGCTTTCGTGTTAATTAGGTGTATTATGAAAACCCTGCGATCTAAGGGCTTACCAGATGGATCTAACCAAACGAAGCTATAGGGCAGAATTTGCACCCCCATAAATGCCACCCCGCGCGACGCATATGCCACGAACACATGAGCAGCTAGTTGCCGATCACGTGTACATCGCTGGCCGGCAGGACTCACAAGGCTTATAGACAAGGGATATAAAGAGAGCAGCTCAGCACCTCACAGCTTCTGAAGCCATCCACTTGTGTAGTACAGAATGGCTCTTCAACTTATTATAACAATTTCCTCAACAGTACCGAACGACATAGCAAACTGGTGCACTTGCTAAATTGGAAGCGGAAGCTTTCACTGTAGTCTTCTCTTATTACTTCATCAATATTAGTCTTAGTTTTGTCTCTCGCGGCTACAGGCGGGTCGCGCGGCCGCTGAAGACCGTTCGTTTTCTAACATCGTCCCCGCAACAATAGCAACTATCCAGTCTCTGTTTTCTTTGACAGGCCTTTTGTTCACCATTTACAGCCTGTATTACTCGATGTATTTATACTAATTCAGGCACCCTGCTGCTTTTAGGAGCTCTATCACCACTCGCTGATCCATATTCAAAAGATGCCATACCAACGTTTGAAGTATCTCAACACGTTGTTCTACACGCCATCTTACGACTTCTCTATCACACTTCCTAGAGGAAATACGTCATCGCCCATTAGTACATGGCGATCGCAAAGCTGCTCACAAGCTTCCGCGAAACAGGTTTGTTCTTGGACTGAGGGAAATCAAAAGCATACGGGTATTGATGTAGATAGTGGCTTCTCTAAACATTAACACACTACGGTGCACGTATATGCATTCTGCAAGCCGAGCAAAATAAGAAATTGAACATCCAAAGTACTATTTCCAGCTCCTTAATACTAATATTATAGGTCAACGATCGTAAATAATGATAAAAGGGTGTGGAGACTGGCAAAGTATGTTCTTGCTTTAAGACGAGAAGCTCAAAGCTATCATTTCATTTTCTAAACCTAAGCGCGGAGGCCAGCGATGTTGTTCCACTGCTAAAGGCAGGCGGTTATTGGTTCATTTTTGGGTTTTCGTGTAATGAATGGATGTACTCAAAACTAAGCTTTGATTAGTCGGAAACAAGAAAGTCGGCTCAAGCGTTGTGTTGCTGCCTACACGTTTCTTTCTAAAATTTGTATACTAACCCTGGGCATCCTGAACATTCCTGGAAATAGGAAACACAGCGCTGTTCAGGACGTTAACCTTCCAATATTTTTTTTTATGCCCTTCATACCTTACAGTGGCAGAACATGGTCACTCCAACAAGAGAACTTGCGCCTGCCTGGTATAGGCATTTGACGCGCTAACGTTTTGAGAAAGCAATAATAGGTATTCCAAAATAGCCGTATTCCCATGTTCTTACAAATATGAGAACTCTGCTATCGATTCATCTGATTCTGACTCAATTCGCGAGACGTACGCATCCTGCTGTGCTGTGGTATATTCTGCTTCTTGCAAGAACAAATACACTTGCGCTTCTGACTCTGACTCTGCAAGTGTTTGCGACCTCGTCGCTTTAGAAAAATGTCTTGTACAGATTTACACAGCGTTTTTTGGTAAGGAAAGCCTTTACCACCGCCATTACGTGCGCATAATACTGCGCTAGGGTCTGCTTTGTATTTCCGGGCTTCCAGCGGGTGCATATATCAAAGGCTTACTTCACCCTGCGGCCTATCAACGCTTTCGTAATGAGTCTTTTGTGGATTCAAAAATTCTCTGCCTGACGCTCACTCCACGGCTACTGTGTTCCGGGCGTGTTCCCACTACTCAGGCCGTAAGAGCGACTTAGCCACTCGTGAAAGCACGTCGCATGCGTTAAGCCTGGTAATGTGCACACCCCGAGTAGGTGAGGGGTGGGTTGAATAATTCCAGCTGCAGATTAAAAGATGCCATCAAGTTCGCGTGCAAGACATTATGTACAATGGATTTACCCTTGGGTGCCTTGCGACTTCGTAAAAGTAGTGCGCTTTAAACGCAAGGGGAAAAGCCCTACAGTGTTCGTACTGCCTGCGCAACAGTCGTGTCGTAAGTTCTAGGCGGATATAGTGGAATTTTACATAATTCGTTTTGGGCTGACACGCAAGTGACGTCACTTTCTGTACTTGAGGATTAGGCCAATAACCACATATCATAGTACACGTGTACCGGGACGCAGAGAGCTAAATGTGAGTGACATACTCCCTTTGAATAGACTATACATTCCGAATTTGGTGAAGGCTATCCAATGGCAAAAATTTGATTTTCGACCTGGATGAGGTAATTGAATATACTGAGGGCCACTGCCAGATAAGAATTAGCTTCTTTTCGGAAACGAATATCAATTTCATTATGATTTTTACAATTATTTGTGGATAAATTATTGGATGAATGAATGGGTGTAGGTACGAACGGGCGCGACGACGGGTGGGTGGACAAGTGGACGGACTGATAGATTGATTCTTTATTTATTTATCTGACGGGCGGGCCCCTTTTTCATGCCAATAATTTTAGAAAGCTCAATAACAAATATGTGACCAATTTACGAAAATAGTATAACTAGAAATACAAAACGGAAGTAAAAAGTCTTGATTTTTCGGGAAGCTTTGTAGCACGGGCGATAGACGTGTCAAAGAATTCACGTAAAAGGGGATCAGAAATTCCTTTTCTCTTCGGCACTGACATTGGTCATCCTTAACGAAGACACATACACAAACCCTTTGATTTTAACTGTGCTGACGTTGAAGAGTGTGCCTATAAATAACTAATCTAGCTAGAATGCATATCCAAGTGAGAAGAGGTGCTACGCTTACGACTGAGTGACGCTGTGGTCCTTATAGATTATGGGTTTTAACGCGCCGAAGCTGCACAGATCATAAGGCGCGCCGTAGCGGAGGACTCGGGATAAATTTTGAAAACCTGGAAATCTGTAACTTGCGCCGAGATCTCGAACACATGGACATTTTCGCTTTTCGCGTCCATCAGAAAAGCGGCCGCCTTGGCCGCGAATCGAAGCCGCGGCCTTGGGCTCAGCAGCACAATGAATGCCTTAGCCATTGAGCCACCGCGGTGGATGACTCTCACGCTAATCCGCCTACAATCTTTTAAGCACATATGCATTACTGGGAAGACATCATTGCAGGGGCAATAGAAGTCATAGGCTCTAAGACATTCTTTTTATTTTTTATATACGCTACGCACACGTGACTGGGTAAATTATAGCCGCTGGCGCGAGACCCGAACATCACAAACGTATACAAATTTGTTTTAAAAGGATAGAGGGGCTCTAGTATTGATTCGTGCGGTCGTCCACCACAGCGCTGAAGAGAACGCCTTATTGAGAACGCATCATTCGATGTGTAATGTACGTGCCCTGTGTGTCTCGCAGTAAACAAACGCTCCTTGTCAGGGGACTAGCAGCGCGCGTCTAGGACCCTTTCGATTAAGCTCAGGTACTCGAGTCATCCTGCAGCTCATGGTAACTCCCTCGGTAGACGCACCTGCCCCTCAGCGGCTTAGGCTAAAAATCCTGTCGGCGTCTTTCTTTTGCGTGCACCTTTGATGGTAAAGACGCATGCATAACGAGGAGGCTCATTAGCCAAAGGCGAGCCACTGCGGGCTCATGCCAACGCGCCGCAAACATGTGCGCTCGCTCTGCTAGCGACAAGTTTTCCCTTCACAAGCGTGGACCGAGAAATACAGAGAAAAAGCGTTACCTGCTGTGTCTCCTGCCAACTTAAGCGGGCTTTGGAAAGACAGAGAGCAAAGAGAGCGGAACTAGTGAAGGTTGGCTTGCGAAGGCTGTCTACATCATGGCACGCCACCTTCCAAAATGGCTTACTTTATTGAAATATGGGTGCACTACGAGGGGAACCCCAACTAGACCGATAAACGCTTTCGCTGTTTCATTCGTGGCTGGAAGAATTGCGAAAGCTGTAGTTGTCGACAGCACAGACCGGCACCGCGGGATAAGCTCTGCGGAGCAGCAGGAAGGCTCTTCGGTTCCTGCCTCTATTTTTCCGCTTTGTTCTTCTAAAGTGACTACAACCAGTGCGTTTACTCCTGCAACAGAAAGAAGCCGGCCAATAGCCGTGACATTGCTGTAAATACGGCCTTTGAATGCGCAAAGGGCGCAAAGAGCTGGAGAAAAAGAAAAATCCGTTTGATCAAGTATTTAAATTGCCGACGCGAGCAGATCCCTCATTTTCGCACATTCGTACATTGTGTCCCCCTTTTTCAAGTACCGGATGTGCGTATCGGCAACTTTCTGCAAGCATTCAAGATGTAATAAAAAGTCATGCAGAGGTAAGAATCGGCGTAAAATGAAGCGTTCATCGCACAATACCTGGGTTGTTTTTTATTATTGTGCTTGGCCTAGTTTCCGATTATTAGGAACGGTGAGACGTAGCGAGTGCGTAGGAAAATATGAGACGTAAATAGAAACCTCTCAAAGTTTCCATCTCCCTGGTAAAGACGCCACCAGGTGCAAGCGCAGAGAATATTAAAGACGATAGTCTTTCTTGGGCTACTTACGCCCATTAATTTTGGTCTGTCTGTATTTCTGTGTCTCTGTTTGTCCGTCTGTCCCTGTAACTCGATTCAGCCACCCTGCCAAAGTAAAATGCGTACTGCGCAATAGTCTTATATACTCACAGCCAAATTTAAACGTCTAAGCCCGGTTTTATGTTCATATACTTGTCAACTTTGTTGAACAAAAACAAGACATTACGCAAATATAAGACAGGAAATTAGTACACAAGGGATATTTACAGTGTTCCTTTATTAAAATATTCCTGGATGCTTGGTTTTTCGATAGCAAATGATATTCTACATCTACTGCAGAACAACGCCTGCCGCCTGCTGTTGCCCGCACCACCTCCTGACGGCATATGGGAAATCACGCGTTAACAGGAAAGAAAGGTTACACTAGCTAGGTTTCACGTTCTACTTGCAACGCACGTGGAGCACTGACACGCGGTTTTATAAACCTTGAAGTCGGCCGCATCCACCCACGCGCGTCTTCGCCTTACTGCAGCGCTGGCATCGAGGAACGCCGCTTGTAGCAGTGGAACGCGGTAAATTCAAATCGCCTTGAGCAAACCTTTAGTGTGTTTACCTTGGGATGAGCGCGACGGAATAGGAACAGCATGAGGGGTGAGCGGGAAACCGAAGGAGGGCATTTCCTTGGCAAATGTCTACAAAGACTATCGTCTTTTGACGACATTTGCTGCGAAAGGAGCAGATACGCGGCCAATTTTTTTACTCATTCATTCATTCATTCATTCATTTATTTATTTATTTATTTATTTATTTATTTATTTATTTATTTATTTATTTATTTATTTATTTATTTATTAACTTGTTTGTTTACTTTATTTATTTATTTATTTATTTATTTATTTATTTATTTATTTATTTATTTATTTATTTATTTATTGGGGGACGAGAAGGAAGAAGAAGAGTCATCGCTCTGCCATCGCGATGGCTCTTGGAAACATTCTAGATTTGGCAAAATTATGCGCCTTACCACGTGAGTGCGCATTTAAGTGTACTCTTAAATGCTCAAAAATTCATCCCGACTAAGCGATTTCCTCTCTTGTGCATAGATCGTAGTGAAAGGCCGTGCAATGGACATTAAGCCTAACCGCTCCCGGTACACCATTTCCGTCTGAGGCCTCGGCTGCGCTCAACCCAACGCAACTAATCTCTCCGGGCCACGCAAAACGCAAGCGAACGGAGTAACCCTCGCATTTGCATGAGGACCCGCGTGTTCGCATCGCCACGGATCTCCAAGCGCATTGGTCATCAGCGATGATAATGCCAGAGGTTGATAACAACTCCAACCTGTGGAAAAAAGTTGATCACCGTCGCAAGCGACGCACCCGCCCCGTGCAAGCCCAAGAGCGTGTGGACATCGGGAGCCACGTTCTCACTATTCGACCCAAGGAACGATTTGACGTCAAGACCCTCAGCGCATAACTGCTGTACAAGTCTATTGCTGCTTTATGGGAAAACCACGACCTACAAAAGCACTTGACAATCAAGGTTAGCGAACAGGTTAACACGGTTATAGTACACACTTGTGATTCAGCACAGGCAGGCAAATAATTGCGACTAAAGGCACTGCTCATACCCGGACGTACCCTTCCACTTCCAGTCACGGTGAACCAGGCACCGGGACATGGCATGTCTCGTGAAGTCATGCATGACTGCGACAAGGGATAAACTAGTGCATCTCTCATGAATGCATTTACCACGGAAAGTGTGAAAATTCTAGCGGCGAGACTGATGGGCAAATGTGGCTCTGCCCTCGTCACGTTTGAGTCTTCTCGACCTCCTCGCGTTGTCAAATATTGGAGAACACTCAGGAAACTGATCCCCTTCAAGATTAAGTCATTTGTGTGCTTCCGATGCCATGGTCCCGGGCACAAACAGGACATATGACCAAATGACCAAAAGCTGTAGCCGTCTGCCCCACGTGTGGCACTGTTCCGGCTGAAAGTCCAGATGAGTGTCCCAACAAAGGAAAGCCCTTCTGCGCATACTGCAATGAAGGGAGACACCTCGTCACGGACCCAAGGTGTCCGAAACGAGAAGCTTTTAACAGGCAAACAAACACCACCAGCAAGGGTAGGTCCCGTATCCGCAACTCTAAATGGCGGCTCACAGCAACAAAGTCGCACCAGAGGACTGGCAAGAGTTCTTGCACATCATCCTCACTTGCCAGGTCAGCGTCGTTAAAAGAAACTACTGAGGTCTCACAGGATGGGACATACGTCTCTGCCGCTCGCAAAGCAATGATTTCACACATGCCTTCTAACACTATACGCCGGGCCAAGATGAGATTGACCAGGCATTGCAGGAATTGGCACTAGAAGAAACTCAAGCTGAGCGGGACTATGCGTCGACAATCAGGCACTTGCAAAAACAAATTTCAGAACTCCAAAAATCTTCTGAAACTGTGAAGTCCCAGTTTGCCAACCAAGCCAAGGAACGTAAAGACCGCCGCTTGGTGGGGCAACGCAGAGAGGAACAATTGCGGAAAGAGCGGGACGACATCGAGCCGCATGACCGACTTCAGCCACGATCCCCTGACAGTACCACCCCACTTTCCCAATCTGAAAATACTGCCAGAAAACTGAACTGTGTGGACAGTGTATCCAGTACCACCAAAGAAGGAAGTGTTCATTCCACCATACATTTGGAGCAATTTCTTGCAGCCATGCAGAGTCAGCAACAACTAACAATACAGCAGCTTATGGAGCAACAACAGTACATAATGCAGCAATTCATAATTCATGCAGCAGGTACTTGATCGGTTGCCAAAGCTCCCTTCACCCAATCAAACGTAGTCTAAATGAGCCGAAACATCGGCCTCAACAACACCTGTACCTCTAATCTGGCTTCAACCACTATGTCAAGATGTCCGGACGCCCTCCATTGGAACTGCTGCAGCCTGGAGACATGCGCCAATGAACTGAACCTGCTGTTTGGCCGTATCGGGCACCCCGCTATCCTTATACTGCAAGAGACAAGGGGTACTCAATCAAGAATTACAGGCTACGACGGTTACTTTCAACCTGCTATCGTGCACACCGCGAGATACGGCAGTTCGGAAAGATTGGTTCAGGCACAAGCCGTAGTGTTTGTTCGTCGTGATGTGCCTCACACGGCACGGAACTCAGCTGCATTTTGTACAGATTACCAGGAGGTGGTTGCAGTAAGATGCAAACTGACACCACGCAAGACAATGCTAGCAATATCGGTGTACATACGTCCAGACACAAGTGTGCGCAGACGAGCAAATTTAGCGTGGCTACGGGATCTTCGTGCGCAATATCCGCGTGACGCCATACTCATGTGGGGACTTCAATGCCCAGAATCGTGACTTGGGATATGCTCGGGAGTCCGTTCGTGGGCAGCGCCTTAGCGACGAACTGAGGCTGCTGGCCTTGTACTGGCGAACGACACCGCTTACCCAACTCGACATGGGCTACACGCGGGCCAGCAGGACACATCCCCTGGCTTAACGTGGAGCACACCTGGTCTTGCGCGTGAGTGGCGAGGGCTCGACACCATAGGTAGCGACCATTACCCAATTTAGTTGGAGCTTAATATTGCAAACACAAAAAAGCATACGCGCCACACAAATGCTGTCAATTGGGACGAATTTCGCGCTAACTTTAAGCGTTACGAAATGAACATGCCATTCCACGTCAACATTTTGCGTGCAGCGGAAGACTCAATCCGGCATATCTCTGTCAACGGGAACCTGCCCACGCCCGATCAACATCTACTCAACCTGCGGAATACTAGGCAGCAGCTGCACCATGCTTACCTCGCTGGTGGAAGGCGGTACGCGGACCTTCTCAAGCTACGCGACAAGACGGCGCAAGCTCGACGTTACGCAAAGCAACTTGCTCGCGAACGATGGCTCGACCACTGCGCCTCCTTCGGAGAAAGAACGGGCTTTCTAAAACTCTGGCAAACGTTTCGATCCATCAACGGTGAGCGCAAACATAGAAACTCCGTGCAAGCAATCCTTCTTAAGGAAGGCATCACCAGTGCAGAATTTGAGGATTTGGCTGCATCTACGTTTTTCCCCACGCCTCGTACACCACCGGTGCTTCACCTATACCAAAAACGTACCCCAGCCAGCGATGACGGTGTAGAGTCTCCATTTACGCTACAAGAATTGCTGCACGCTTTACAGACCGTGAATGAGCGCAGTGCGCCTGGAAAGGATCGCATCACCTGGCAGATGCTCCGAAATTTAGACCGCACTGACAAGCAGCAATTACTAGATAACTTAAATCACGCTTGGATGTCAGGTACCCTTCCGCCCGAATGGAAGCACTCCGTCGTAATACCTATTCTTAAGCCTGGCAAGTCCCCAACACAGCTGAGCAGCATGCGGCCAATTACACTGACCTCGACCCTTTGCAAGCTTCTTGAGAGAATGGTTCTTACACGTCTCAATTACCACCTCACCTCGAGGAACAATGCATCCATCCAGCGCAAACGGGATTCCGACCAAACTATTGCACACACGACAGCCTCTACCTCGTGCGACGTCTGGCAAACAAGCGCCGCGGCCGGCGAACCGGCGTACCGAGCATCCTGGTCACCGTAGACCTTCGCAAATCGTTTGGCACAGTCTCTCACGAAGCCATCATTCAAGCACTGGAAGAAGCTCGTCCTGGAACACGAATCGTCAACATGGTAAAAGCGTTCTTGCATGACCGCACATTCGAAATATGTAGCGGGCGGAGCCAACCGCTTCACTACACAAATAGGGTAGGAGTGCCCCAAGGGGCAATCCTCTCACCAACCTTATTCAACCTAGTGATGAGAGGGCTTGCAATTGCCTTCACGACCAAGCTACGGGCATTCGTTTTACTATGTATACCGATGATGTCACTATCTGGACTAACCCAGGGCAGCATGCCACAATAGAACAAGCAGTAACTGCCGTTCAAACTGCCCTGGATGCTTTATTCGCTTACCTTCCACAGACTGCATGCACCCATCAGCTGAAAAAACTCAGTACATTCTCCTAGGAGGGTCACAGGAAGAAAGAGACAAAGTGAGTCTGAAGCTGGGGGATCAACTGATCATCAGATCACCTACTCGCCAGGTTCGCACCTTGGGCGTACCGTTTCACGAGAACGGGGGTGCCGACGCATGGCTTAAAGAGCTCGCGCTTGCATGGATGAAGATCCTGCACCTCATAAAGAGGATTTCCCATCACAGTGGGGGTGCGGGTACGAAGGTCACCCGCATGTTAGTAGTATCACTTCTAACTTCCCGCACCTGCTACGGAGCCTCGTGTTTTGACCTAACTCAGGCTCAAACCAAACAACTAGAGGTGTTGCACCGAGCCTTCATGCGTGTTATTACGGGCCTTCCTTGGCACACGCGGGTAGAAGAGCTCCATCGTTTCTTTCGTCTTCCTGCAATAGCTGCGACTATCGAAGAGTGGAGGCGTAATCACTCAAGGCGCCGCACATGGACTCTTTCAGGTCAACGTTTACTATTGCTGGACTCCCCCGTGCACCATACCGACTTGCCAAACATTCCTCCAAAGATTCCACTATGGGAGTATGAAAATGTCTTCCGGCTCAATCCTACTACTCCAAAGATTACCAAAGCATCCCACACTTTCCAGCGATCCGCTCAGGCTGCCCGTGCCGATGCCGATCCTGGGGCCATTTTCACATATGCCTTCTGGGATTCTATCACCCACCGCGCAGGCATTGCTTTCTACCACCCTCAATGTGACGTGCGCCGTGGCCTGGTGCTCCAGTACAATGATCAGGAGTGCCCCACGTCTTGTGAACTGGAGTTGCGCGCTATTCACATGGCCCTGGACTTTTTATCGCAACAAGAGTCTCAAGGCGCCTTTCCCCCAGGGACGCGCCTCTCCATTTACACAGATTCCCTTCAGGCCATCAAAAAACTACAGCAGATTCCACGGCACGGCTGCCTAACTCATCAATTTAAGAGCAGTTGCCGTGAACTTTCTGCACAAAACAATGTGGACATATATGTGACCTCGGTTCCCGGACACGCGGGTGGCTTCGGAATTGAGGCCGCTCACTCTTTGGCAAGCTCGCGTCTCAACTCCCGCTTGCCGTCGCTGGAACACGGGTTCACAACCAACCGGCCACTCCAGGACCCCGACGACCAGCGTGACTTCCTGAAGCGACGCGGACGGCAAGTGCTCCTCGCATCAGTACCTCTTGACCCCCATCCATTGCCGAGCGGACTGCCGCGTGCTGCTGAGGTTTTTATCAATAAGGCTCGAGCTGGAGCGGCACTCACCGATGACGTCATTGCTAAATGGCGAGCCTACATCCCTCGTCGTGGACGCCAGCAACCTGAAGACGCTGCGCCCTCCCATCCCGACGTCACCTGTCGAACATGCGACCTTTGGGTACGCCCCACTATGCAGCATCTTGTATGGGAGTGGCCCGGACTTGAGGCTATTCGCGCACGCCATCGCCACCAAGTTCCCGCGTTCGAGTACTGGATCTCGCCACCACAGCACACGCACGTAGCCCGAGTCCTGCGTTCCCTCTGGGACTTCGCACGCGAGGCTGACATTCTGAGCCGGACCTAATTTTACCCCCTTCTTTTCCGCCCTACCATTCTTATAGGCCTCTGCACCAGCCTTTTCCCTAATAAAGTTACATTTATTTATTTATTTATTTATTTATTTATTTATTTATGTATTTATTATTTATTTATTTATTTATTTATTTATTTATTTATTTATTTATTTTGCCTTAAATGCCCGTTCAGGGGTACTACATGAGGGATGGGCTGTTACTTCAATTGATAAGGTGATCGATGCAGTCCTTGAATTTGGTAGGGTCAGAATGGCGCTTGGCGTCGGTGAACAAGCTATTCCAGTCTGTGGCCGTTTGCACGAAGAAGTGGGCTGAAGTACACGCAGCTGGAGAATAAACTGCCTTGCCATAGATTGTGCGGCATGACGTCTGGTGGGCAGGAGCGATAGCAGATGAAGGAGGCGATGCGTGATAGAATTTGTGAAAAAGGAAAAGGCGGGAGATTTTTTGTCGCGACGCTAAGGTTTTGAGACTGGTGTAGCGTTTGAGGGGCAGATACGCTAGTGTATTATTTATAGTCTGAGCAAATAAATCTTATCGCACGGTTTTAAATGGCTTCAAATGATGTATCATTAGATTGATAGGGGTCCCAAATTCCGCATGCGTACTCTACCTTAGGCCGAACTCGTGTTAAGTAAGGTTTGATCGCTAGTGAAGGGGGAGCAAGTTTTAAATTTTGTCGCATGTGCACAGTTAGTGTCGTTAGAAACATGTGAAACGTGCGATGAGCAAGAAAGATCGGCAGTTGATTTATTGTGAGGTTCAACGAGCCGGCGCAACACAGACGATGGGGCACGCCATAGTGGAGGGCACGGGAGTAATTTTGACCACCCGGGGATCTTTGACGTGCGCCGAAATCTCGAACACACGGGCGTTTTCGTGTTTCCTCTCCATCAGAAAAGCGTCCGCCGTGGCCGGGAATCGAACCTTCGTCATTGGGCTCAGCAGAACAAGATCGGAAGTTAGTTTGACGCCTATGGGTATTTCTAGTTGTTCACAGAAAAAACTTTGGAACTGAAAATGGTGTACTTAAATGTTTGGCGTGACTTCTTGCGATGAAATGAAATGAGTACATTTTATTTTCAAGCGCATTACCCACGTATCGCACAATGTTTGAATGAGGTGTAGATCTTACTGAAGAATTGCAGAAACGAAAGGTACAAGTAGAGGTAAAGTAACGAAATCATCAGCCAATGGTCGGATATTGGACTGAATATTAGTAGGAAGGACATTAATGTAGATTAAGAACACCAGAGACATATTTAGGTATAAAAATTCTTCTGCGTTTTTTGCCAGATTCAGGACTAGACAAAACTTTGTAATTCTTCCATTGTGCGCATGGCTACGTCTGTACGCGTTTGCGTCGTTGTGTACGCTTTGACTCCTTTGTCTTGTTAGGCGCTCTGCGCTTCCTGGGCTCCATTCACTCAATTTTTCTTTTCTTTTGCTTAACTTTATTTCGAGTTTTTTCCTTGCACTACGTTCCATGCCATTTTTATTTAACTTTTCTTTTCTCTCTATTGCTGCGTTCCTGATCTCTCACATTAACTTCACTGCATTGTAATCATCCCCATCTGGCGTAGCAAGCACTGCCGCTAGCAGAGCTGACCTCTCAGCCCACATTAAAGAGTACTCTCTCTCTATATATATATATATATATATATATATATATATATCTTCAGAGACCAAGGACACTGCGCTGAGGAACTCCAGAGAGAACGGAGAACATATGGGAAGCAGTTCTCTTCGATTAAACAAACTGTTAACGGTTAATCCAAATGTCACGGATCCAATCTAAACTCTCGAGGTTTAAAATTAGGCGGGGTGCGCTCATTTAAAAGCAAGCGTTTGGGCTGCACTTAACCAAGAGCTTTTGCAAAGTATAAGAAAAGGATGCCTACCCGTGTGTTAGTATCCATGCTAGAGCTAATATCGTTCACATATAACGCGAGTTGCGTGTCACAGGAAAGCCCTTTCTGGAAGCCTTGTTGGTGTGGGTGAAAAAATTTGTTCCCAACTAGGAATTTTACAATGTGTGAGTAGATTATGTTTTATGATTGTCGAGAAAACACATGTTAAGGAAATGGGACCGTGGTTTAAATCGGAATTTGAAGTACTTTTTTTTCCCACAGGGATAATTCTGCCCACCTTCCAGTCCAGCGGCTCCGCTTCCCGCATACAAGAGATTGCTGAAAAATGTGCGCCAAAATGATGCCTGAGACATGTTTTTGTGTTTTCGAGTATTTTTTAATTGCTTCTGTCCATGCCAGAGGAAGTTGATAGTGACAATGATTCTATAACTTTCAAAATTCCGTTAGGTTCAAACGCTAATAATGCTATGAGGTCATGGTCGAAGAATGGGAAGTCGGATTACTCCCTCACAGGTTCTTTGGTAAACACGGAGCGGAAGGTTTGGTTTAGAATTCGGGCGACATCAGGGGCTGGTACAGGGTGCTTATGTTCATCTGCTAACGACAGCGATTAGGCATGGTCGGAGTTAATGGCCTTCCAGTGTCGTTTTGCGTTGTTACTCTCATTTCTGGCAATGTGGCAGAAAAAAAGACTGTCTACTATTTTGAGATTGCGTAGTGAACGTCTTGTCTGCGCACGATGTTTGGCCCGTGCCTGTGGACTGTCTGACTGTTTACCCGACAGGAATAGGCTTTTTCTTTTATTGCTGAGTCGTTTGAGTGACGCGTTTAACCAAGGAGAAAACTGTTTATTTTTGACGGTAATGGTGGAAACGGTAATGGTGGAAACGGTGATGGTGGAAATCCTGCATTCTCTTTTTGAAGAGGTACCAGTTGTATTCGAGAGGGTGTTGCGAGAAATCGTCGAGAAACCACTCACAGAATATTGTCAGCTCCTCGTCGATAGCCTCGTAGTTTCCTTTATCGTATAGCGTGATGTTTGTATTATTTTTTGATGATGGAGTAAATGAAGACCAATTGTAGCATGGAATATTGCTTGATCACTTAGGCCAGCTAAGTGAGTAAGGAACCCGCCGCGGTGGCTCAGTGGCTAAGGCGTTGCGCTGCTGAGCACGAGGTGGCGGGTTCCATTCCCAGCCGCAGCGGCCGCTTTTCTTATGGAGGTGAAAAGCAAAAACGCCCATGTGAATGACCTTTCGGAACACGTTAAGGATTCTCAGATGGTCAAAATTATTCCGGATCCCTCTACTACGGCGCGCCTCATCGCCTGCGTTGCGTCGGCGTGTTAAACCCTATAATCAATCAATCAATAAGTCAGTAAGGGGCGATATGCTATCAGCATGCGAAGTTACAAGGACGTCAACTATGATGAATAATCGGGTTTTCGAGTTGGCGCAAAAGCAAGTTGTGTCAAGGCAAAAGTTAGATACGTGTTGACAAAATCGCTTCCTATGTTTGTTGAATTCATTTTGACGTTAGGGCGAGGTCGGACCACGTTATCGTTGGGAAATTGAAGTGGCCGCGTGTAAGCAAGCGTACACTGGGATTTGATATAAAGAGTAAGTTTAAGGCGCTATCGAATTTTGTGACCAATGAAGGATCAGCGCCAGGGGGCGATGACATGCCCCTATAATTAAGGGGGAAAAGAACTGCTGCACGTGATAAATAGATGCAAAAGGGTGGAGTTGACATTAAAACGGCTGCACTGTAGTAGTTGGTGAGCTGCTATCAGAACACCGCTACCTCATTTGGTATCGTGGAAAAGTCGAAAGGTATTATGATGCGGCAAGCAAGACACATGTGTCGGAAATTGAGAACTGCAGCCATGTTTGTGTTACTGCGATTAGTTCAGATTCACTGCAGGAACCACACCATGAGCTCCGGTACCTCAGCGGCACTCCACGCTACAATCTACTATACCACGCCAATCTATTTCGACTAGACGGCCAGAAGTTATTTCACCAGTGCAGCACAAGTGGCCGTGGTAATGGAAGCACAAATTAAAACTGAGGCAAATTAACCTCTTATTTTAACACGAGGAACTCAGTCTGCTTGCGTCTTGTTTGAGCGAATATGTCTTGCTCTCCGTTCTGAACAATATTGCGTTCTCGCCTCGGGTCGCGTCGGCAAAAATTTCCACGTGCTCAGCGCTCCTTGGTTGGTGTAAAATGATCTTGAAATGACCTCTCAATCTTGAAAAGAAATTTTGCGGAAATTGGCCATGGGGGACTGTGTCATTCCACCAAGTTTCATTTGGTTGCGATAATTAGTTCGCAGTTAAGTTGTAGCTGTCAGAGAATTTCCGGCTGCAGTCAGTACACAGCCTTCTACGATAGGGAATGTAGATACACCAAACGGTTGTACCTTTTGTTTTATCTACACTATTCCAAACCAAGTTATAACCTACATAAATTCCGAGGCAGTTGTGTGTACGCGTCTTTATTCTATCAATATACTAGTTATCCACCACTACAGCTTCGCTGGTCCTCTGTCTTCACAGTTGTGCAAAATCTTTATTTTTTTATCTGAGGCTGGACCCAAAAGTGGTATCTGAAACCCCTGCAGAACTGGCGTTCCCTGAGGCATTTCTTGCTCATCTAACGCTCTAGCGAACACCTGAGGCTAGCACTTGCTTTAGTTAAGCATTGAGGAACTCTGGTTATACAAATATACAGCGGTAAAGCATCGCGCGCAGGAGCCTCGGAAAGGAACGATGCGGGAAATTTGGGGTTGACTTCAAGGCGGCTTTATTTACACTCATGTGTACAAGCGTCAGCGACTGGACGAGGGCACAGAAAAACCGAGGTAAGAATATTTTCAAATGGCCATGGTTGGTGCCGGAGCGCCCACAAACAAATAACGCTAACTCACATATCGCGCGCCTGCGACTATCTGTACGTGGCACGTAGAATGACACGGTCCACACAAAGAAGGCGGGTAGCTTTGATATCCGTACGATGGCGGCGACGTAGAGGCCGTTGAAGATGAAAGGGCTCGCCATCCAAACTTCGTGTTAGCTCGTTTTTTTCTATGTCTGAAGGACCCTGGACCTGCCTTTCGTTAGCGGCGCCTTAGTTCGGGAAAACGCGGGCTGGTGGCCGAAGAATGCCCAAGCTGTTCCGCGTCTGCTGGTACCACGGCGTAAATCCTCTCGTGTCATCCGATGTCTCTGGGGAAAACGTGTAGAGCACATGGGAAAATACAAATCTCAATTTTAGAATCTTGTTACCAGCGGTATTGTGTGTACGCCAACGGAAGAGAGGAGGAGGTTGGAAACTAAAATACGCAAATAGATTAGCATAAATGTGAGTATTTAATTTCATACTTCACCCGCGAAATAATTTAGGCCAAATTTTTCTTCTCGTACGGTAAAAAAATTGTTAACTTTGTAATAGGAAGAAAGGGGGAAAATACCTAACAAGAACTGCAAAATATGCGTGACTATCGTCCAGCGCCTCAACAAATGACATTCAAAAGAAAGCATGAAAGGAAACACGCTTTTTTTTTTGTTCTCGAAATCGTTCAATAAGGACGACTGTGTATTCTTTTGCGACCAATTTTATTATGACTCTTCAAAAGCTTCGTTGATGTATTTTTTTTATCACTTCATTGTCGGTGCGAGTGGCTTCCTTTAATCTCCGGTCATACGGAATTTTCCAATGGTTTGCCGGACGAGCACGGTGAGTGCCCGGTGAGTTCCAGGTATTTCTTGAATTCTTTCTCCTGCGAAAAAAGTTTTCCAGCAGCCGTAGCGTGCAATAAGAGGGCTCATTAGCAAATCGCTTCGGAAAGCCAGACTCTGGCGGAAAAAAAGAAGACGGTCTCTTATACTTTGTGGCAATCGGTTTGTTTGCCACGCCTCCGTCTGCCAATGTCCTTATAAGAAGTGTGCTCGTGTGGAACATCTTTTGCGCCTCATTCTCCAATCTCTTCGAAGAGACGAGTTTCTTTGAGACCCCGCTGGATTATTGAAGAGTAGTTAACATCCAGATGGGCCATTTGGTAAAATCGGTCCAAACAGGCAAGCTTATAATAAAACCGGTGTCCGCAGCGTAAAATATGCTTGCGGATATTCCTTGAAATAGGATCAACTGTTATGATCAATCTATACACAAAAATTAAGCTTTCTACTGATAGCTTTCAGTGCGATCACGCAAGGCAATGCCTCCATCCGGACTTACGTACTCGCACAGTAAAAGTTTCAAAAGTCAAGCCAGAGATTTGGCATTCTACAAACATTAATAGCAGGCCTTGTGATACTGTACATTAACACCAAAAATGGTTCTAACATTGCTTTGTGTCTTTCAGAATACACTGCATTGATACATCACAACGCCTGTTTAATATTAGTAAAAAGTACGCCGTGGTAAGAAAGGTGCTTTTGTATGCGGAAAATGATTGTGAAAGACGTATGGCTGGGTCTTCCTTTTATACGTTCTGTCTCCGCACGGCTGCTTCCGACGTAAAACTTGAAAGTACCTCGACATTATCATTTAAGGCGACGCCTGTCTTAACAAAGCGCATTTTATTGACTTCATTGCGTAAACAATCGACGGGCATGTCGGCCAAATTTCCCCGGCGGCACTCTGTTCATTTCGCATTGCTTGGTCAGAACAGAACGACAGAGTGGACGGAGCGCGTATAGTGGAGGAAGCTGCCTTTGCAGCGTTGGCAAGTTGTCATAGCGACTACAAGCCGAAGCGTTGCTCGCCAGCTTCTTCACCTCAAGGGGCCGCCTCTTGCCACCGCTTGTGTGCTCTTGGGACTAAGTCTGCAGCGAGTGCAGGAGTCACAAGAAGGTGGGATGGGAAGCCGGCAACGAAATGCCGATACTGGCAGGCACCGAAAATGGCGACTGGCAACCACTGGCGATGCTAAAGCGATAAAATTAGCACTGAGACTGTTAGAGCGGTAAGACCAGCTGACATGGTATTCGAGGGACGTGTCAGGAACGCCACCTTGCTGAGATGTAAAGCCGTATCAAGGCCTGCAAGTCACGCCGAACCTCGAGTTCACAAAAGAGAGAGAATAACTTTATCGAGAACAAGAGGCCAGATGTCCTGGGCGAAGACAGGTAAAAATGTAGGAGTAGAAAGGTAAGGAAAGAGAAGTAAAGCAGATGTTCACCGTCCACGCAAAGTTCTCTGTTCGTGCAAAGGCTCGCTGTTCATGTGAAATTGACAGTGCACTAATTTCTTTTTCACTTTTGGCACAAATGAAATCGGGCAGATGGAGCGTGTGTGGTTCACTCCAGGGTAGTCGGACGGACTGCTACACCAGCTTGAAGAGACCATTCTCAAGAGCGCATTATTCGGTAATCATGTCGAAGGTTGTTGGATCTTCCCGCACCCGACGTACGTATGCGGATTCGAATCTGGGTACCCGGCCAATTTCTTAAGGGAGACTCGCCTAATCCCTGACCTATTGGATTTACTAAGTCATGAGCAACGGGCTTAAAACGCATCGGGTGCCGTTACGAAGGGTTCCACAAATTCATAGAAAACCTCGTAACGGCCTAGTTTGTTTGTCAGAAATATATAACTTCTTTACTGAGATAACAAATAAGAAACGTATTTCGGTTTATCGAGTTTTCCCAAGACGGCACTAGCTTATATATACTATCAGTAGAGAAGTGACATGTTTCTAAAATAAGCAAATCAGGCTGTTTTGAACGTTTATATGTATTTCTAAGGCTTTTCGTATTGTTTGCGATGGTTTTCATGTACGTGGGTCATGAAGTAGTAACTCCAATACGAATGTTAACAGGCGAGTCCCCCTTAAAGCTGTGCGCAGCCTCTGCCAAAGGTGAAACCGAGCCGAATGAAACTAAAAATTACGCCCACCTCCCCTCGCGAGAACCCTGGTGTGATGCGACGCTGAAAGGGGGTTCCATTGGCGGTTCCGTTGGGACGATTAGTCGAATTGCGTGAAACGCGTAGTGAACGTCCATTGCGTTTCCATAACATCGTTGGGTCACCGCGAGAGGAGGTGGGCGCAAGCGCAAACGCGGACGACCATCGACTGAGAGACCGGCCAGAGCGCGGCACTCCGTGTATATGCGCAGCGCACCCGAAGGAAAGGAGATCGCGGGAGAGAGAGTAGTGCACATGCGCACAGCGCGCAGCGCCGCGCACAGCGCCGCCCACCGCCGGAGTGAGAGTGCGCTGCGCCACGCGCCCGCAGATGTTGAGAGAGAGTGTTCGCTATCGGAGAGAGCAGAGGGGTGAGCGGGGGAAAGACGCAGCTGTGCGGACGCGGACGCCGACGCACGCAGGACAGGGCCGCCGGTCAGAGATGCTCCTCTCAGCGTCGCATCTAATAAAATTGTTGTACCATCGCAATCCCAGAGTGGGCTGTGGTGCAACTCGGACTGTGCAGGGGCTGTCCATTTGTATACAACGTGAGAGGGTTTGGGCCGCATTAGCGTAGACTTTGTACGTAAGCGTGAAAGAGGATTGAGAATGTCCAGGACTCCGTCCGGGGTCGCATCTGGCATACGTTTCTTCTTAGTTTCTTCAGATTCCGAAGCCGAAGTTGCCAATTGGACTTGAAATACGAGGTTGGTGCGTTGGGAAACGCGGGAGGTGCTTGAAGTCGTTCCCTGGCAGCAGCAGCCGTAGCATGTGCCAGAAGGTTCCCATGTGCACCCATGCTGTTCCCCGGTGTCCAGGCGATGCTAATCGTGAAGTCTTCTGCTTGTAGGTCACGTAAAGAAGTCAGTATGCGTGTCGCCGTGCTATTGGATGAGAACACATGGTTCCCCTCCCGAAGTAGGACGGGGCAGTCAGTGATTTTTCTGAACTTATTGGTGGAGGGGGTGGAGGAATGATCGCCAATGTGCCCGATTGCTCCCAAAATTCCAATGCGTTCCAGTTTCCTAAGGATGCATCAACAGATCTTCAAATTATTTTGTACAACGAGAACTGTGCTGTATAGGCTCCCATTGATTTTTAATTCTGGCGTACGCCGTGAAGAGAAATAAATACCGCAAATCATCTAAACCTTACCTTCACCTCAGCCCCAGACTGTAAGAGCACGAGCCATTCGCCATTCAGGAGCGGGGAAGCTGCGGTGACACACAATTACGAACAAAGGTATGAACACACCACCGGTGGACTAAAATATATTTTTGTTTAGTGCTACTCCATTTCTAGTCCTGGAACGACACCATCTCTTAGAGAGGAACGCGGGCCGTTTATCAGTGAAAGGTAACCGTGACGACAATACCAACATAGCGTCACTGTTATCGCGTGCTCGATAACCAGAGTTCAAGTTCCTGCCCCTCTGGATGCCCCATCAGCAGCAGCAGCAGCAGCAGTAGTCTACAAGTGAGTAATAACGCAAAGGAACAATGACACACGGAGAAACACCTCACGGTTGAAAGACGCGTGGTGTCTGGGGATCATGCACCAGCGCGGTCGGGTACCGCCACCTTAGAAGAGCTGGAGGAAACTAGCCACGCACGTGAGTGGAGCGTAGACAAGCAGAGGACAAGGATTTTTGCCGACAAAAAAAACGAATGCACGGAGCCTTCGCCGTTAGCAGCATCCCTGTAAGAATCAGCGTGAATCTATGTAGGCCTAACCCCAGCTGATGTTTCAATTCTAAGAAGTGTTCCAATGACTACTAAATCAACTCAGGAGAAGCTGTGTGTTCCAGATGCAACTCTGTCGACCACTTGGCAGAGGCCCGGTAATTGCGCGCCATCTACAAACGTACAGTGTGGGACTGTGGTAGCAGCATGTTGGTGGTTATAAGGGATATGCAGAAAGCTAAAGGGGGGGGGGGGGGGGGGCATGTGTTTGTCTGTAGTAACCGTTTCTCCAAATAACGGGCTCCGTGTGCGCTGATGTCGCTGCCGAAGTCCCCCTATATCTGTCGATGCGTAGAATTCAGTTGCTAGGAAATTATATTGAAAAGGGAGCATCAGAAGGATTATCCCTTCTTCTTCAAGAAACCACTCACTAGTAACGGTTGTGGGTTCTTTTCCTTCCAGCCTCTTTTAGCTCCTAATAAGATGTCTTTACTAGTACTTTCTTTCTCTTCATTAACGGTGCGAGCGGCCTCTTTTAATCTCCGCTAATGAGGTTGAATGCTCGATGCGTTCAGGCCATACTCCTTCATTCAGCTTTCCGCGATGTACGTTATCGAGCAGCCGTAGCCTGCAATTAGAGGGTTCATTACCAAATCTGTTCCGAAAGCAAGGCTTTCGTTCGGGAAAAAAGGAGACTGCGGTCGATGTTTCGGGATGTTCGGTTTCTTTGCCGTATCTTCGTCTCCGTATGTTATTCTAGGAAGTGTGCTCGTGCGAAACATCGTTTTCACTTCATCACTTGTCGTCTTGGGGAGCGACCAGTTTCTTTGTGAATTTGCTATCGCCGGACCACTGCATTGTTCAAGACTAATTACCTTCCGATAGACCATTCGCTTAAATCGGTCTAAATAACCGAGCTTAAAAGGAAAACCTGGGACTGCCGCGTGAAGCACGTTTGTGGATAATTTTTAACTTGTATCTTCTAATATTATCAACGAATACACCAAAAATAAAAACTCGTCCATTATGGCTTTCAATACGCTTGCCATAGAATATACCCCCATTCAAATTAGCTTTCGAACACGCGCAATAAAGAAAAAAGCCAGGCGCTCTACAAACCCTAATTGGAGGCTTTGTAATATTGTTAACTAGCACGGAAAACGGTTAAACAAATAGCTTTGTGACTTTAAGAACACACAACGCTGCTGCAGCACCGTTTCCATTTCATATTACTAAGTGTTTAATGTTCAAAAAGGTTCCTTTTCTGTACGGGGTGTGGATGGGTAAATCTGTAGGGTTGAGCCTTTTTAAGAGCGAAGCTGTTTAGCAATTTGTTGATTCAGGCGCTTCACAAAACTAACTAAAATAGCACAAAGAAGAGAAATAACGGGCACCTGTAGAATTCGAACCTGTGTCCGGTAGACCAACGGTGTTGAGTAAGTCGTCTTGCCTACTCTGGTACTTTTTTTTCTTTGTTACACGGAGAATACGCCCAAGCATCCCTGTACGAGGACTACATAGACAAGCAAACAAAAGAATACACTGAATTTAGGAAAAGCGGAAATACATAAAAATTCAGGTAAACACAAAAAGCGTTCAAAAGACGGAACCAGACAGGTGGTTCGCCCGACGAATTATACACGCTATGTACAAACGCCACAGTTTTTCGGAAATACTTTGACTTTATTGACCTTGGTGGATCAGCATGCCTATCACATAATCAGTGGCGTAACTAAGGGGGGGCAAGGGGGTACAAGTGCCCCGGGCGCCACTTCGTAGGGGGCGCCGAGCTAGGTCCTCCCAACATGTGCCCGAGGGAAGCAAGCGGCACCGGATTACCGTACGTCACCGCAGCGGGGCGGCATTGCCGCAAAACTCGCTGTTGAAGAGAGCGCCAGTATGGGCTTGTTTGCACGACATTGCAGCAAAAGGAAAGGGGCTGAGGAAGACAAGGACGACAAGAGAGGGTCACACATGGGGCACAATGTCGGGGGACACACACGGGGGGCTAGCGCCCCGCGCAGCTCCTGTCCGTCCTTGTCTTCCTCAGCCCTCTTCTTCTGCTGCAATGTGGCTATTCAAGCAGGTTCTTTCCTTTCTGCTTTCTGCTTTCCTTGTCACGAAGCGGCGCCACCGATGTGTAAATACTTAGGTACGGAGTGCAGAGGACAACCCCAAATGATACCCAGTGTGTGTGTGTGCTGCATCTATGCATGTGCTTTCTGTTTTCTTTTGTATCCCAGAATCGGGCGGGGGGGGGGGGTGGCGCTCTTAAATTTTGCACCCTTACAATTACATTAATCCTTTGCAGGTATTCTTAAAACGCGAGGTGAACTACATGCAGTAGATTTTAGGGATCCTCTTTTATATTCACACCAAACCATTATGGTCGTGTTCATCAAAACCTGTACCCGCCGCGAATGCTCAGTGGAAGGCGTTGCGCTCCTGAGCTTGCGCGGTTGCGTTCTATTTCCTGCCGCAGCCCTGAGCTAGCACATTAGAATGGCTAGGTTCCGCTGTCCCACCCTTCGAAAGACGCTCCTCGCCGTTTTCTTTCCGCCGACTCACGGCCGGGCCACCGCGGCGGCATCCACCGCTCTAGCCCTGCCGTGGCCGACACTGCTGCGTTCGTGACGCCGCCCCGCGAATTTTAGGTAACGGTTTGCAGAATCTCTGGTTTCACTCTTTGTACAGCCACGTGTGTGAATCCAAGTGACGTCGCATGGGCAATCGTTGTGGGTGTCGTTTAAGGCTTTGCTTTCCAACCCCCTTCACAGCTTGGATTGGAGCCAATTTTTTTTTCTTGGCATCTTGCTGACGATAAGCACGAGCACTGGCGTCACAAACGGCAGTGATATGCGACGACGAGACAACAGGGATTGCCGGGATGAGTTTTTTAAAGCATCATTAGCATTAATAAAAAAATGTGGGCATAGTATGCAGATAGGAAGTTTGCAATAAATCATTTGAGAAATACATTTCATGGTCCTATTTTATGGGAAGCGACAGAAGAACCTGTGATCGACAAGGTCCATTTCTTCATTCACTTTCCAAAAACAGCCAGATGGCCTTTTTCAACATAGATGACGATAATAGTAATAATAATAATAATAATAATAGCCATCACTATCATTATTATCATGAGGGGCGCGAAAATATATTTGCCATGGGCGCCATCCTATCTAGTTACGCCACTGCACATAAGCAACATCGCCCCAGAGCGTACAAACCAATCAAGACAAACATGTCATAGGGTGGCCCACCAGGATAGCCGAAAAGCAAATATCGGACTGAGATAGGCGTGTTATCCATGTCTTTTCTGAGCGTCCGCTGAGTGAGTACCCGAGAGTCAAACGGCTTATTCACTTGACTGTGACTGTGGGGAGAGGAATAACGCCACCTACTCGACTCAGAACACGTGATGCGGTACACGTTGCACCTCGGGCGCCTAGTTTAAGTGTGAGCGTTCCGTTCGTTCGTTCGTTCTGCTTCTTCGACTTGCTTCTGCTTCGCCGCTATAACAACGAATATGGAGTCAAAGGCGTTGCGCCAGCGAAGAAGAAGGAAATAGGCTGCAATCGTGGGCTTAAACCGTCGTGATGATTGTGAAGCTTGCGTACAGCTTCGTCACCTTCGAGTCTTTCGCGTTAGTGTGAGATTCCTTCAGTTTTGTCGTTCTTTCTCAGAGGCGCTACCTCCGACCTGATACCTCGAAGTACTGGACGTTTTTCTTATTTATTTTATTTTATACATACTGCAGACCACAGTTGCTGTCCCGGCAGGACTAGCACTTGAATAGCACAATATTACAAAAAGAGCAAAAGGGACAAAAAGTGAGACGGCGGACATTCCATTGCCAATCCAAGACACAAACAACAACAACAACAACAGAAACATGGCTATACAGAAGCTAACGAGTATGGCTCGGGTTTTTATTAAAGCAACACTATAAAGAACATTTTATCGCTTTTTTTATTGCGTGAACAATTGCTAGGGCACGCCGGCAAAATTTCCCCGCATCCTATTCATTTGGCGTTGCTTTGTGAAAACTGGGAGTTATAGGAGAGCACAGAACCACACAATGGAGCGACTGCGTGAAGAGGAGAACGCTGCCTTCGAGAGTGCAGAGAGCTACGTTCGCAATGCTGGCAAGTTACCATGTGGCTCGCCAGCTTCTTCACCTCAACGGGTTGACTTCCGCCACTGCTTATATGCATCGTAGAATCGAGTGCTGGCGGTAAAGGAGGAAGGAATTGAATTATGGCGACAAAATGCTCACACTGGTTCGTGACAAATGGAGCGACGGGCATCCAATCTCGCTGCTAAAGCGAGAATTGCTGTCTGTCAGTTTGTTAGTCTACACTGCGTAGGGTCTTCCTTTCTTTGTCACGTATTTTTTTTTACAATTTCATCCTCCCTTTCCAAAACACCCCAAAACTGCTTTCGTTCTGAAGTTTTTTGCCGTAAGGGAGACTTCGGTGTAATTATTTTGCCGTAACAGGAGTAGACTGTATATATTATATGTTATCAATTGAACACATTCGTGCGCACTTGATGTCACAAACAAAATAGCGTCCCAGGGAAGGCAGCAGAAATAATAGACCGATATAAAGAACCGAAATACGTTTCGTTATGAGTCAACGAACGCATTACGACACAGTTCTAACTTCTTGGGAATCCGGCTGGTCTCTCGCGCCAAACCAGACGGCAGTTGTGTCGTAAAACACCAAAGGCTGTAAACTGTATCCGATGCATTCTTCCTTGGTGTGCTAGGACAGCATCCGTGTGACCGATTGTGAACACACATTTCGATACCTCAAATTTCAAAGCCAAACTGATAGCCTGCCGTTCATCATACTGTTTCGAGGCGCCTCTACGTGGAAAGCAGGTGAAAGCAGAAATGAGTTGGAAATGAGTCGTCAGCCAAGCGGCAGGAAACATTATTACCCAGGGAAGTTAACGCTGCTACATGCTTTGAAGCAAATATATGCAGAAACTTAACAACGACTTCTTTATTAGCACATACTATCTGTGTCTCTTCGTTTTCGTTTCTTTTTTTTTTTCATATGACACGGATTACTCCAACCGGCTCTTTTTTGGCTACACCGCGTTTGTATGCGTCCGTTTTTTGCTTCCTTCCCCACGTGTTTTGGCGCGAAACATTTCAGCAGGCAGGCTGGTGACACGCGCCACTGCTTCACAAGAATCGAAGTTCCGCGCGGCTTCGGTGCACTTGTTCTACTCGCATGCCGTCACGTTCACGTGCCTCGTTGCGTGCATCGCTTTATTCCTGGTTGCGTCATTCGAAACCTGCCGAGAAAGTGCTGTGGCAACTTTCTGGGCCCTTACAGTGGAGATCCAGATAAAAATTTTATTTGAACTGAAATTTGTTTTTAATTCGCACTTTACAGCACCGGCTGTTTCCTGTACCGGACAACAGCTACAACAACAACCACGACGCTTTCTCGCATAGGTCCTTCGCCTTAAAACAAAATCTAATAAAATCCGACGAGAAAACAACCATGACACAGACGCTGGCGCGTCCCAGCGGACAAAAAAAACGAGAATGGTATGGACGCGGAACAGCCGCTCATGTGTCGCTTAAGGTCAGAAAAAAGAACGCCTCCACATCGTCTTGCCCGGAGAAGACCACGTAAACGAACACTTATAGGCCACATCACGAACCGCAGGCGCGCCCAGGGTTCTCATTTGGGGGAGCAAATAGGCACCGCTTGGCCTCCCTTCATTAACCCCTGCCTCCTCCTGATCTCCAGCGACAATATTAATGACATCACCCTGGACGTACAATCAGTGATGAGAATGTTTGCAGACGACTGCATCGTTTATAGAGTAATAAACTGCAAAAATGATCGGGGCGCAGTTCAAGACGACTTGGACAAGATAAATACATGGTGTGAAAAATGGCACATGCAACTTAATTTGGAGAAAAAAATGCGCATGACACTTTCTAGAAAGAAGGCTGAAGCTTCACCTTCCTATACTGTAAACAAGAAGGTTTTAAAAATAGTCTCTGAGTACAGGTATTTGGGCGTATTTTTCACACCCACTCTGTGTTGGCACCGTCATGTTGACTATGCGATAGCTAAGACGTGTAGATCCCTGTGGTTCCTGCGGCGAAACACGCGTGAGTTTCCCCAGTCCACGCGGGAATTACTGTACAATTCATGCGTATGGTCGATACTTGATTACGCGAGTAGCGTATGGGACCCGCCCACTGCCCTCGATAAAGATAAATTGGAAAAAGTGCAAAACATAGGCGCCCGTTATGTCCTGGGAAACACCAAGAGCCACAACTTCAGCATGACGCGCTGCAAGCAAACTTTAGGATGGGAACAGTTGGTCACACGCCGGGCTAAGCAGCGTCTGAAGCTTTTCCATGATATATACTTATCTCGAACTTTTATTCCTCGTGACAGTTACATTTTTCCACCTTATTACGTGTCTGGACGAGTCGATCACATTTACAAAGTGCGGGAGTACCGATGTAAGACAGCAGCATTCAGTAATTCTTTTTTTCCCTAAAACGGCTTTCCAGTGGAATCGGTTGCCTTCAGCGGTCATTGTCGCTGTTGGTAGTGATTCATTTTTTCCTTTGTTAGAGAATGCTGAATTGTTCAGTTGATGATGGGTGTTTTGTTGTGCTGTATGAATATTGTATTTGTTTTCGTCTTACTGTATGCTACCCGCTAGAACTTTTCGTACATTTTTTTCAATCTGCGTTACATTGTGTATTGAGTGTACTTGCTACTAGCTGATTAGGCTGTACTGTACTTACTGCAAATTGAGCTTGTGTTCTGTCTTGTAATCATGTTGTATTCCCCCCACTGTAATGCCTTATGGCGCTGTGGGTATCAAATAAACAATAAATAATTCACAAATTAGACGCTCTTGACCAAAAATAGGACCGCAGCATGTCCACTTTGAACTAGTTTGCTAGTTAGCTCACGTTAATACTATCTTACTCTATGACAGTTTTAAAGCTTTTGTAGTGTCAACACTTTTTACGTGCCTTTCTGTGCCTTGCGCTACACACGACAGTTATGGTCAAAAATAAAAAAAAATGCGTTTTGTTCCTTGCGCAGGTTTTTGTTAATCAAGTGCAGATCAATAACTGGAGGATATTCGACGACTTTAATCGCGCTTCCTGAATATAGCCGCCTTGACGTTCCTTGGTTTCAGCGGATGAACTCTTATAAAATTGCCTTCGTAGGAAGCATCTTCTGAGTCTACTATACAACAAGCCTCGCAACCTGTGGAAAAAAATAAAATAAAAAAGCGACAACTTCCTCCTCACAAAAGCCTGGCTTTGCCCCCTGGCTTTCCGAGGAGAAAGTTGGGAAGTAAACAGTTCTTTGACTGAAACATGAGGGCACCTCAGCGGCCATTCTCGCTACAAATGTGGTTGACGCCTCTTTCATAGGAATTGGTAAAACACGAACGTGAAATGTGCCTCCACAGGAGCATTTAAATGTTTATTGTGCATCCATACGAACTTGAACATCGTTATTTATATTACGTCGGTATGCCACCGTTAGACGCATCAATGTTAGACACTGGATTGCACGCTTCGCAACATTGCGTAAATCCGGCTGAAACCACAGCCCCTTGAAAACCGTGCGAACTAAACAGAACCGAAACCAAAAGCAGTAGGTGGTGGAGGGTGCCTCAATTCACCCGCGTCCCGCGCGAACGAAGACACTGGCATCGAGGCGCCAACTGTCGGCGCTCATTGGCGTCATGATGAACAACTTCGCTTCGCCTCCCCTAGACGGCGGCACCATCTGAATATGAAAAGTAGTGGGAAAGATATAAGGCGCGTTCGTAAACCTACTTGCGATTGAATTCATAGTGCAGTAGGCATAGCGCTGTGTACCTGCCGTTGCGGCGAGAGAGTTCGTGGCTCAAATGCGGGTGGAGCCGCGTCAATTAAACTTTCTCTGGCGATGTCTTTTCCGTGACGGAAATGACGTCCATGCGATCTTGGTGTACCGGGGCATAAAACACTTCATCTTGAAAACAGCCGCTTTCGTGTTAATTAGGTGTATTATCAAAACCCTGCGCTCTAAGGGCTGACTTATCAATCTGTACAAACGAATGTATAGGGCGGACTTTGCACCCCCCTAAATGCCACTCCGTGCGCACGCATATGTCACGAACACATGAGCAGCTAGTTGCCGATCACGTGTACATCGCTGGCCGGCAAGGCTCACAATGCTTATAGACAAGGGAATAAAGCGAGCATCTCAGCACCTCACAGCTTCTCAAGCCATCAACTTGTGTAGTACTTAATGGCTCTTCAACTTATTATAACAAGTTCCTCAACAGTCCCGAACGACATAGCAAACTCATCCACTTGCTAACTTGCAAGCGGAAGCTTTCACTGTAGTCTTCTCGTATTACTTCATCAATAGTAGTCTGTGTTTTGTCTGTTGCGGCTACAGGCGGGTCGCGCGGCCGCGGAAGACCGTTCGTTTTCTAACATTGTCCCCACAACAATAGCAACTATCCAGTCTCTGTTTTCTTTGGTTTTATTTTGTTCGCCATTTACAGCCTGTATTACTCGATGTATTTATACTAATTCAGGCACCCTGCTGCTTTTAGGAGCTCTATCACCACTCGCTGATCCATATTCAAAAGATGCCATACCAACGTTTGAAGTATCTCAACACGTTGTTCTACACGCCATCTTACGACTTCTCTATCACACGTCCTAGAGGAAATACGCCATCGCCCATAAGTACATGGCGATCGCAAAGCTGCTCACAACCTTCCGCGAAACAGATTTGTTCTTAGACCGAGGCAATTCGAAAGCATATGGGTATTGATGTAGATAGTGGCTGCTCTAAACATTAAGACACTACGGTGCACGTATATTCATTCTGCAAGCCGAGCAAAATACGAAATTGAACATCCAAAGTACTATTTCCAGCTTCCTAATAATAATATTATAGGTCAACGATCGCAAATTATCAGAAAAGCGTGTGGAGACTAGCAAAGTATGTTCTTACTTTAAGACGAGAAGCTCAAATCTATCATTTCATTTCCTAAACTTAAGTGCGGAGGCCAGTGATGTTGCTCCATTGCTAAAGGCAGGCGGTTATTGGTTCACTTTTGGGCTTTCGTGTAATGAATGGATGTACCGAAAACTAAGCTTTGATTAGTCGTGAACCAAAAACGCCAGCTCAAACTTGTCTTGCTGCCTACACGTTTCTTTCTAAAATTTGTATACTAACTCTAGGCTTCCTAAACATTGCTGGTAATAGGAAACACGGCGCTGTTCGCGACGTTAACCTTCCAATATTTTTTTCTGCCTTTCATATCTTACAGTGGCAGAACGTAGTCACTCCAACAAGAAAACTTGCGCCGGCCAGCTATGGGCATTTAACGCGCTAACGTTTTGAGAAAGCAAAGATAAGCATTCTAAATAGCTGCATTACCATTTGCTTGCAAATATGAGAACTTTGCTATCGATTCATCTGATTCTATCTCAATTCACGAGACGTACGCATGCTGCTGTGCTGTGGTATATTCAGTTTTCTGCAAGAACAAAAACACTTGCGCTTGTAACTCTGACTCTGTAAGTGTTTGCGACCCCGTCGCTTTAGAAAAATGTCTTGTAGAGACTTACACAACGTTTTTTGGTAAGGAAAGCCTTTACCACTGTCATTACGTGCTCATAAAACTGCACATTCCCGAGCTTCCAGCATATATCAAAGGCTTACTTCACCCTGCGCCCGCTCAACGCTTTCGTAATGAGTCTTTTGTGGATTCAAAAATTCTCTGCCTGACGCTCACTCCACGGCTACTGTGTTCCGGGCGTGTTCCCACTACTCAGGCCGTAAGAGCGACTTAGCCACTCGTGAAAGCACGTCGCATGCGTTAAGCCTGGTAATGTGCACACCCCGAGTAGGTGAGGGTGGGTTGAATAATTCCAGCTGCAGATTAAAAGATGCCATCAAGTTCGCGTGCAAGACATTATGTACAATGGTTTACCCTTGGGTGCCTTGCGACTTCGTAAAAGTAGTGCGCTTTAAACGCAAGGGGAAAAGCCCTACAGTGTTCGTACTGCCTGCGCAACAGTCGTGTCGTAAGTTCTAGGCGGATATAGTGGAATTTTACATAATTCGTTTTGGGCTGACACGCACGTGACGTCACTTTCTGTACTTGAGGATTAGGCCAATAACCACATATCATAGTACACGTGTACCGGGACGCAGAGAGCTAAATGAGTGTGACATACCCCCTTTGAAAAAACTGTACATTCCGAATTTGGTGAAGGCTATCCAACGGCAAAAAATCGATTTTCGGCCTGGATGAGCTAATTGAATATATTGAGGGCCGCTGCCACAGAAGAATTACCTTCTTTTCGTAAACGAATAACAATTTCATTATGATGCTTACAATTATTTGTGGTTAAATTATTGGATCTACGAATGGGTGTAGATGTGAACGGGCGCGACGACGGGTGGGTGGACAAGTGGACGGACTGATAGATTGATTCTTTATTTATTTATCTAACTGTCGGGCCCGCTTTTCATGTCAATAATTTCAAAAAGCTGAATAGCAGATATGTGAGCAATTTAAGAAAATAGTATAACTAGCATATTGAAAACGGAAGTAACAAAGTCTTGATTTTACGGCAAGCTTTGTAGCACTCGCAATAGACGTGCCAAAGAATTCACGTAAAAGGCGAGAAGAAATTCCATTTCTCTTCGACACTGACTTCGGTCATCCTTGAGGAAGATACATACACAAACCCTTTGATTTTAACCGTACTGACGTTGAAGAGTGTGCCTATTAATAACTAATCTAGATAGAATGCATATCCAAGTGAGAAGAGGTGCTCTGACGACTGAGTGACGCGATTGTCCTGATTGATTATGGGGTTTAACGCGCCGAAGCTGCACAGATTATAAGGCGCGCCGCAGCGGAGGACTCCGGATAAATTTTGACCACCTGGGAATGTTTAACCTGCTTCGAAATCTCGAACACATGGGCATTTTCGCTTTTCGCCTCCATCAGAAAAGCGGCCGCCGTGGCCGGGAATCGAACCCGCCGCCTTGGGATGAGCAGCACAATGAATGCCTTAGCCATTGAGCCACGCCGGCGGATCACTCTCACGCTAATCTGCCTACAATCTTCTAAGCACATATGCATTACTGGGAAGACATCATTGCAGGGGCAATAGAAGCCATCTTATGTGGAAAATATTGAGGCCCTAAGACATTCTTTTTATTTTTTATATACGCTAAGCACACGCCACTGGGTAAATTATAGCCGCTGGCGTGAGACCCGAACATCACTAACATATACAAATTTGTTTTAAAAGGATGGAGAGGCTTTAGTATTGATTTGTGCGGTCTTCCACCACAGCACTGAAGAGAACGCCTTATTGAGAGCCCGGTGCAATCTCAGTGTGCAGCGATGTGTAGTGTACATGCCCTGTGTCTCGCAGTAAACGAACGCTGCTTGTCAGGGGACTAGCAGCGCGTGTCTAGGGCCCTTTCGGTTAAGCTCAGGTACTCGAGTCATCGTGGAGCTCATGGTAACTCTCTCGGTTGACGCACCTGCCCCTCAGCGGCTTAGGCTAAAAATCCTGTCGGCGTCTTTCTTTTGCGTGCACCTTTGATGGTAAACACGCATGCATAACGAGGAGGCTCATTAGCCAAAGGCGAGCCACCGCGGGCTAATGCCAACGCGCCACTAACATGTACGCTCGCTCTGCTAAAGAGAAGTTTTCCCTTCACAAGCGTGGACCAAGAAGTACAGAGAAAAAGCATTACCTGCTGTGTCTCCTGCCAACTTAAGCGCGCTTTGGAAAGACAGAACGCAAAGAGAGCGGAACTAGTGAAGGTTGGCTTGCGAAGGCTGTCTACATCATGGCACGCCACCTTCCAGAATGGTTTACTTTATTGAAATATGGGTGCACTACGAGGGGCACCGCAACTCTACCGATAAACGATTTCACTGTTTCATTCGTGGCTGGAAGAATTGCGAAAGCTGCATTTGTCGCCGGCACAGACCGGCACCGCGGGATTAGCTCGGTGCAGCAGCAGGAGGGCTGCTCGGTTCCTGCCTCTATTTTGCCGCTTTTTTAAGTGCGAATAAGCGACCCCAAACCATCCACCGCCGGCGGCGTTGGCGTCCGCAGTGCTCCTCTATATTTGAAAAAGAAACAGCATCCGGCGCCAGGTTTCGATCCGAGGACTTTGCGGCCGCAGCGCGACGCTCTACCGACCAAGCCACAGACGCTTTTTTTTTTCTTTATTGCACATTGAACAAACAGTCCCTACAATGTCTACAATGCTGTTCTAAAACGCATCAGTGTCGGTTTAAAACCCGCTCACCGAACTTCGGTTGGCGAAAACTATTATAAACATCGAAAGAAGACAATTCCTCCAAAATGGGTAGCCACGTAAGCTCCGGGCACTGCATATTAATGACTTCCTTCAGCATACTGACATTCTGAGCAAAGTACTTGCTGACAGTCTTCGCGTCAGCATCAGAGTGGCGCACCGCCATCCGACTCAGCCAGATGGCGTGTAGGCCCAAAAGCATTATCAGGTCATATGGCACACTGTCATGTTTGTCTACGGGAATGAAACGGATTCCATGCGGTGTCACAGGCAAGTCTTTTTTCAGAGTACGCTGAAGAACGTCCCAAAAAAAGACGGCATCCCAGCAGTCTAGGAAAACGTGGTCTATTGTTTCGGGTTTTTTACACAAAAGACATACTGTTGTCCATGGCACAAACAACCCTTTCGACGGTGACATCAGTGTTAGACGCTCCTTATATCTTTAACGCATTCAAACTACGTCGTCAGCGGCGTGCGTTGGCGACTCAGCGGCGTTATAGCGGCTTGATAACTGCGTGGTGTACACGTGATACTACAAACCCGATGGAAGAGATGGAAGAGAAGGCGGCGAGGCGGTGGGCTGCGGGGGCCGAGCGCAAGCGCCGCAAGCGGGCCGACAACCGTGCATTCGCACTTTCACATTCTCCCCCTCGGGGAAATGCGGGGAAATTTTTCTTATAAAGTGACTATACCCAGTACGTATACTCCTGCAACGGAAAGAAGCCGGCCAATAGCCGTGACATTGCTGTAAATACGCCCTTTTAATGCACAAAGGGCGCTAAGACTTGGAGGAAAAGAAAAATACTTTTGATCAAGTATTTAAGTTGCCCCACGAGCGCAGATCCCTCATTTTTGCACAGTCGTACTTTGTGACCCCCTTTTCCAAGTACCGGATGTGCATATTGGCAACGTTCTGCAAGCATTTAAGATGTAATAAAAAGTCATGCAAAGGTAAGAATCGTCGTAAAATGAAGCGTTCATCGCACCATACCTGGGTTGTTTTTTTCATTACTGTGCTTGGCCTATTTGCCGATTATTAAAAACGGTGAGACGTAGCGAGTGCGCAGGAAAGTATGAGACGTAAATAGAAAGCTCTCAAAGTTTCAATCTCCCTGGTAAAGACTGGTGTAAGCGCAAATAATATTAAAAACGATAGCCTTTCTTGGACTACTTACACCCATTCATTTTGGACTGTCTGTCTGTCTGTCCGTCTGTCTCTGTAACTCGATTCAGCCACCCGGCCAAAGTAAAATGCGTACTGCGCAATAGTCTTATATACTCACAGCCAAATTTAAACGTCTAAGCCCGGTTTATATGTTCTTACTTGTAAACTTTGTTGAACAAAAACAAGCCATTACGCAAATATAAGATAGGAAATTAGTAAAAAAAGGGATATTTACAGTGTTCCTTTATTAAAAAATTCCTGGATGCTTGGTTTTTCGATAGCAAATGATATTCTACATGTACTGCAGAACAACGCGTACCGCCTGCTGTTGCCCGCGTAACCTCCTTGCGGCATATGCGAAATCACGCGGCAACAGCTACGAAAGGTTCCACTAGCTAGGTTTCACGTTCTGCTTGGAACGCACGTGAAGCACGGCAACGTGCTTTTATAAACCTTGAAGTCGGCCACGTCGATTCACGCGCGTCTCCGCCGTACTGCAGCGCTGGCATCGAAGAACCCCGTCTGTAGCAGCGGAACGCGGTAAATTCAAATCGCCTTGAGCAAACGTTTAGTGTGTTTACCTTGGGATGAGCGCGACGGAACCGGAACAGCATGAGAGGTAAGCGGGAAAGCAAAAGGGGGCATTTCTTTGGTAAATGTCTACAAAGACTATCGTCTTTTGACGACATTTGCAACGAAAGGAGCAGATACGCGGCCAATTTTTTACTTATTCATTCATTCATTCATTCATTCATTCATTCATTCATTCATTCATTCATGCATTTATTTATTTATTTATTTATTTATTTATTTATTTATTTATTTATTTTTCCTGAAATGCCCGTTTAGGGGTACTACGTGAGGGATAGGCTGTTACTTCAATTGATAAGGTAATCGATGCAGTCCTTGAATTTGTTGGGGTCAGAAGGGTGCTTGGCGTCGGTGAACAAGCTATTCCAGTCTGTGGCCGTTTGCACGAAGAATGAATCCAGATGGGCTGAATTACACGCAGCTGGAGGATAAACCGTCTTGCCATGGCCTTTGCGGCATGACGTCCGGTGGGCGGGAGCGATAGCAGATGAAGGAGGTGATGCGTATTTGGGAAAAAGGCAAAGGCGAGAGATGTTTCCTCACGACGCTAAGGTTTTAAGATTGGCGCGTCGTTTGAGGCTAGATACGCTAGTGCAATATTTATAGTCTGACTAAGTTAATCTTGGAGAAACTTGGAGGCTCACTAAGGGGGTTCAACTTAAACTGAGAACGACTCAGCGGGCAATGGAGCGGAAAATGATAGGTGTAACATTAAGGGATAAGAAGAGAGCGGAGTGGGTCAGGGAGCAAACTGGTGTTAAAGACATATTAGTAGAAATTAAGAAGAAGAAATGGACGTGGGCAGGGCATGTAATGCGAAGGCAAGATAACCGCTGGTCATTAAGGGTAACAGAGTGGATCCCTAGAGAAGGCAAGCGTTGCAGGGGGCGCCAGAAAGTTAGATGGGCAGATGAGATCAAGAAGTTTGCGGGGATAAATTGGTCACAGTTGGCACAGGACCGAGGTAATTGGAGAATAATGGGAGAGGCCTTTGAACTGCAGTGGGCGTAGATAGGCTGGTGATGATGATGATGATGATGAAGTTAATCTTATCGCACGGTTTTGAACGGCAAGTGTGTATGAATGATTAGATTTATAGGGGTCCCAAATTCCGCATGCGTACTCTACCTTAGGCCGAACTCGTGTTAAGTGAGGTTTGATCGCTGGTGAAGGGGGAGCAAGTTTTAAATTTCGTCGCATGTGCACAGTTAGTGTCGTTAGAAACATGTGAAAGGTGCGATGAGCAAGAAAGATCGGCAATTGATTTATTGTGAGGTTCAACGAGCCGGCTCTACACAAGCGTTGGGGGTCGCCGTAGTGGAGGGCACGGGAGTAATTTTGACCACCCGGGGATCGTCGACGAGCGCCGAAATCTCGAACACACAAGAGTTTTCGCGCTTTCTCTCCATCAGAAAAGCGGCCGCCGCGGCCGGGAATCGAACCCGCGTCCTTGTGTTCAGCAGCACAAGATCGGAAGTTAGTTTTATGGCTATAGGTATTTCTAGGCGCTCACCGAAAGAATTTTGGAACTGCAAATGCTGTACTTAAATGCGTGGCGTGACTGCTTGCGAGGAAATGAGATGAGTACATTTATTTTTCAATAGCACAACACACTTTTCGCACAATGTTTGAATGAGGTGTAGATCTGACTGAAGAATTGCAGAAACGAAGGGAACACGTAGAGGTAAAATAACGAAATCATCAGCGAATGGTCGGATATTGGACTGAATATTAGTAGGAAGGTCATTAATGTGAAATAAAAACAGTACAGAGACCAAGGACACTGCCTTATGGAACTCCAGGGAGAACGGATGACATATGGGAAGCAGTACTCTTAGTGTAAACAAACTGTTAACGGTTAGTCCAAAAGTCACGGATCCAATAAAAATCTTAAGGTTTAAAATAATGCGGGGTACGCTCGTTTAAAACAAGCGTTTGGGTTGCAGTTTACCAAAGGCTTTTGCAAAGTATAAGAAAAGCTCGTTTACCCGTGTGTTACTATCCATGCTAGAGCTGATATCGTTCACATATAACGCGAGTTGCGTGTCACAGGAAAGCCCTTTCTGAAAGCCGTGTTGGTGAGGGTGAAAATTTGTTCGCAACTAGGAACTTTACAATGTGTGAGTAGATTATGTTTTATGATCGTCGAGCAAACACAAGTTAAGAAAATGGGACAGTGGTTGGATTCGGAATTTGAATTACTTTTTTTTTTTTTGCCACAGGGATAATTCTGCCCACCTTCCAGTCCAGCGGCCCTGTTTCCCGCATGCAAGAGATTGCTGAAAAATGTGCGCCAAAATGATGCTTGAAACATGTTTTTGTGTTTTCGACTATTTTTTTAATTGCTTCTGTCTATGCCAGAGGAAGTTGATAGTGACAATGATTCTATAACTTTCAAAATTCCGTTAGGTTCAAACGCTAATAATGCTATGATGTCACGGTCGAAGAATGGGGAGCCGGATGACTCCCTCACAGATTCTTTGGTAAACACGGAGCGGAAGGTTTGGTTTAGAATTCGGGCGGCATGATGTGCTGGTACAGGGTGGTTATGTTCATCTGCTAACGACAGCGATTTGGGATTGTCGAGGTTAATGGCCTTCCAGGGTTGTTTTGGGTTATTACGCTCATTTCTGGCAATGTCGCAGAGAAAAACATCGTCTAATATTTTCAGATTGCGCAGTGAACGTCTTGTTCGCGCACGATGTTTGGCCCATGCCTGTGGACTGTCTGACTGTTAAGCCGACCGGAATTGTCTTTTCCTTTTATCGCTGAGTCGTTTGAGTGACGAGTTGAATCATGGGGGAAGGCTGCATATCTTTGACGGTAATGGTGGAAACGGGTTATGAAATCCTGCATTCTCTTGTTGAAGAGGTACCACTTGTTTTCGAGAGGGCGCTGCGAGAAATCGTCGAGAAACCACTCACAGAATCTTGTGAGCTCCTCGTTGATAGCCTCGTAGTTTCCTGTATCGTATAGCGTGATTGTTTTTTATTATTTTTTTGATGATGGAGTAAATGAATACCAATTGTAGCATGGAATACCGCGTGATCACTTAGGCCAGCTAAGTGAGTAAGGGACCCGTCGCGGTGGCTCAGTGGATAAGGCGTTGCGCTGCTGAGCACGAGGGGGTGGGTTCGATTCCCAGGCGCGGCGGCCGCTATTCCTATGGCGGCTAAAAGCAAAAACGCCCGTGTGAATGAGATTTCGGCGCACGTTAAAGATCCCCAGATGGTCAAAATTAATCCGGAGCCCTCAACTACGGCGTGCCTCATCGCCTGCGTTGCGTCGGCGCGTTAAACCCTACAATCAATCAATCAATAAGTGAGTAAGGTGCGAATGCTATCAGCATGCGAATTTACAAGGTCAGGTATGTTTAAAGAATAACAGGGTTTTTGAGTTGGCGCAGAAACAAGTTGTGGCAAGCCCAAAGTTAGACACGTGTTGACAAAATCGCTTCCTATGTTTGTTGAATTCATTTTGATGTTAGGGCGAGGGCGGACCACGTTATCGTTGGGAAATTGAAGTCGCGCGCGTAAACAAGCGTACACTGGGATTTTATATGAAGAGTAAGTTTAAGGCGCTATGAGATTTTGTGATGAATGAAGGATCAGCGCCAGGGGGACGGTAACATGATCCTATAATTAAGGGGGGAAACGAACTGTTGCACCTGATAAATACAAGCAAAAGCGTGGAGTTGACATAAAAACGGCTGCACTGAAGTAGTTGGTGAGCTGCTATCAGAACCGCTACCTCATTGGTATCGTGGAAAAGTCGAAAGGTATGATCTAGAAAGCAAGACACAAGTGCTGTGTCGGAAATTGAGAACTGAAGCCATGTTTTTGTTGGTACGATTATGTCATATTCAGTGCAGGAACCACGTCACGAGCTCCGGTATCCTAGCAGCACTCCACGCAATTATCTACTATACCACTGCAATCTCTTTCGACTCGACGGCTAGAAGTTATTTCACCAGTGCAGCACAAGTGGCCGTGGTAAGGGAAGCACAAATTAAAACTGGGGCAAATTAACCTCAAAATTTAACACTAGGAACGCAGTCTGCTTGCGTCTTGTTTGAGCGAATTTCTCTTGCTCTCCGCTCTGAACAATAATGCGTACGCGCCTCCGGTCGCGTCGGCAAAAATTTCCATGTGCTCGCTCCCTGGTTGGTGTACAATGATCTGTACCTCTCAATCTTGAAAAACAATTTAGCGGAAATTGGCCACTAAGGGGACTGTATCATTTCGCCTATTTTCATTTGGCTGCGATAATTACTTACTTTACAGTGAAGTTTTAACTGTCAGAGAATTCCCGGCTGCAGTCAGTACACAGGCGACTGCGATAGGTAATGTAGTTACAACAAACGGTTGTACCTGTTGTTTTATCGATACTATTCTCAAACAAGTTATAACCTACATAACTTAGAATTAATTCCAAGGCAGTTGTGTGTGCGTGTCTTTATTCCATCAATATACTAGTTATGCACCAATGCAGCTTCGTTGGTCTTCTGTCTTCACAGCAGTGCAAAAGCTTTTATTACATGCGACGCATCTCTTGCTCGGGTGTATGTCCCTCCATTGTCGTTGTCGTGCCGTTGTCCGCACGCTCACTGCACATGCGCAACTCTCCTCCGTTCTTCTCCTCTCCTTCAAGTGCTGGATATAAAGCAGTGAGCGCGCTGCGCCCGTTCAGTCAAGTGCGTTCGCTTGACTGCGCTTGACTTTGCTTTTGCTTCGCTTGACGACGACGACTCCGTTGCTTCTTCCGATGTAGTGCGATGGAAGCGACAGTCCACTCAGCGAGTTGTTTGACACAATCGAGTACCAGCGTCACTCCAACCGCCGATGGCAACTCTCTCATGTCGCGTATGCATGTGCATGAAAAGTAAAATTACGCCCATCTTCCCGCGTATGAGAACACCCGTATGTAATGGAATGCACCATACGCGTTCACAACGCGTTTCACGCGACTTGGAGAATCAATCCAATGGAAACGTCAAATTAACCCCCCCGATGCGTCGCATCACATCAGTGTTCCCTTGAAGGAAGGTGGGCATAATTTTTTTTTATCTACCGCTGGACCCAAAAGTGGTGCTTGAAACCCCTGCAGAAGTGGCGTTCCCTGAGGCGTTTTTTGTTCATCCAACGCTGTAGCGAACACCTGAGGCTAGCACTCGCTGTAGTTAAGCATTGAGGAACTCTGGCTATACAAATCCACAGCGGTAAAGCATCGCGCGCAGGAGCCTCGGAAGGAACGATGCGAGAAATTTGGGGTTCACTTCAAGGCGGCTTTGTTTACACTCATATGTACAAGCGTCAGCGACTGATTAGGGCACAAACAAAGCGAAGTTAGAATATTTTCAAACGGCCATGGCTGGTGCCGGAGCGCCCACACACAAATAACGCTAACGCACATGTCGCACATATCGCGCTAACGCACACGTCGCTAACGCACATGTCGCACGTAGAATGGCACGGTCCCCACAAAGAAGGCGGGTAGCGTTGATATCCGTACGACGGCGGCGACGTAGAGGCCGTTGAAGATTAAAGCGCTCGCCGTCCGAAGTTTGTCTTCGCTTGTTTTCTTGTATGTCCGAAGGACCCTTGACCTGTATTTCATTAGCGGCGCCTTAGTTCGGGAAAATGCGGGCTGGTGGCCGAAGAATGCCCACGCTGTTCCGCGTCTGTTGGTACCATGGCGTAAATCCTCTCGTGTCGGCCGATGTCTGTGGGGCAAACGTGTAGAGCACATGGCCAAATATAAATCTCACTTTCAGAATCCTGTTACCACCGGTATTGTGTGTAAGCCAACGGAAGAGAGGAGGAGGTTGGAAACTAAAAAACGCCAATGGAGTAACATAAATATTGGTATTTAATTTCATACTTCACCCCCGCAATACTTTCGGCCAAATTTCTCTTCTCGTACCATAAAAAAAATTCTTAGCTTTGTAATAGGAAGAAAAGGAAAAAATACCTAATAAGAACTGCAAAATATGCGCGACTATCATTCAGCGCCTCAACAAATGACATTCAAAAGAAAGCATGAAAGGGAACACGCTTTCTTTTTGCGGAAATCACTCAATACGGACGACTGTGTATTCTTTTGCGACCGATTTTATTATAACTCTTTAAAAGCTGCCTTTATGTCTTCTTTTCTTTTATCACTTCATTGTCGGTGCGAGTCGCTTCCTTTAATCTCCGGTCATACGGAATTTTCCAATGGTTTGCCGTTCGAGCAGGGTGAGTGCCCGGTGAGTTCCAGGTATTTCTTTATTTCTGTCTCCGGCGAAGTCAGTTTTCGAGCAGCCGTAGCGTGCAATAAGAGGGCTCATTAGCAAATCTCTTCGGAAAGCCACTCTGGCAGAAAAAAGAAGACGGTCTCTTATATTTTGTGGCAATCGGTTTCTTCGACATGGCTCCGTCTCCCTATGTTCTTCTAAGAAGTGTGCCAGTGTGGAAGATCGATTGCGCCTCATCTGCCATCTCTTCGGAGAGACGAGTTTGTTTGAGACCCCGCTGGCATATTCAAGAGTAGTTAACCTCCAGATGGGCCATTTGGTAAAATCGGTCCAAACAGCCAAGCTTAACATAAAACCGGTGTCCGCAGCGTAAAATATGCTTGTGGATATTCCTTGAACTTGGATCAACTGATTACCTATACAGAAAAATTGAGCGTTGTACATGATAGCTTACCGTGCGATCACCAAAGGAAATGTCTCCATCCGAACTTACGTACTCGCACAGTAAAAGCCTCAAAAGTGAAGTAAGAGATATGGCATTCAATAAACAAGAATAGCAGGCCTTGTGATATTGTACATTAACACAAAAAATGGTTCGAACATTGCTTTGTGTCTTTCAGAATAGACTGCATTGATACAGCATGACTTTTGCTTAATAGTAGTAAAAAGTACGCCGTGGTCAGAGAGGTGCTTTTGTATGCGGAAAATGCGTGGGAAAGGCGTATAGTTGGGTCTTCCTGTTATACGTTCTGTCTCGGCAGCGCTGCTTCCGGCGTAAAACTTGAAAGTACCTGGACACTTTCATTTAAGGCGACGCCTGCCTCAACGAAGCGCATTTTATTGACTTTATTTCGTAAACAATAGACGGGCATGTCGGCCAAATTTCCCCGGCACTCTGTTCATTTCGCGTTACTTGGTCAGCGCTGCGAGTAATAGCAGAGAACAGAACAAGGGCGTGGATGGAGCGCGGAAAGTGCAGAAAGCTGCCTTCGCAACGTTGGCAAGTTGCCATAGCGACGACGAGCCGAAGCGTGGCTCGCCTTCTTTTTCACCTCAAGGGGCCGCCTCTTGCCAGTCCTCGTGTGCTCTTAGGACAGAGTCTGAAGCGAGTGCAGCAGTCACAAGAGGGTGGGATGGGAAGACGGCAACGAAATGCCGATACTGGCAGGCCCCAAAAATGGCGACAGATGACCACTGACGCCGCTAAAGCGAGAAAATTATCACTGAGACTGTTAGAGCCCTAACACCAGCCGACATGGCGTTCGAGGGACTTGTCAGGAACGCCGCCTTGCGGACATCTAAAGCCACATCAAGGCCTGATCGTCACGCTGAAACTCGAGATCAGAAAAGAGATAGAATAAATTTATGGAGATCAAGAAGTCAGATTTCCTGGGTTAAGACAGGTAAAAATGTAGGAGTATAAAGGTAAGGAAAGAGAAGTAAAGCAGATGTTCTCCGTTCACGCAAAGTTCTCTGTTGGTGCAAAGGCTTGCTGTTCATGTGGGGTTCACAGTGCACTAATATGTTTTTCACTTTTCGCAGAAAGTTAAATCGGGCAGATGGAGCGTGTGTGGTGCACTCTAGGGTAGTCGGAAGGACTCCTACACCAGGTTGAAGAGACCATTCTCAAGAGCGCATTATTCGGCAATCATGTCGAAGGTTGTTGGATCTTCCCGCAGCCGACGTACGTGTTCGGATTCGGATCTAGGTACCCGGCCAATTGCTTAAGGGGGACTGACGTAATCCCTGACCTATGGGATTTGCTAATTCATGAGGGCTCAAAACCCATCGGGTGCCGTTACGAAGGGTTCCACAAATTCTTAGAAAACCTCGTAACGGCCCAGTTTGTTTGTTAGTAATATATATCACTTCTTTGATGAGATAACAAATAAGAAACGTATTTTGGTTTATTGAGTTTTCCCAAGATGGCGCTAACAGTTTAGCAAGCAAAACAGTTATTATACAGGGTGTCCCAGCTATCATGCACCAAGCTTTAAAAAAAGAGCAATGGCGTTACTCGAAAAAAACCTACTGCGTAATGTTTGCAGTACTGTGGAGAAGCGGACAGTAATTTTTTCGTTAATGATACTTCACTAATTAATTGTAATTAATTTTCGAACTGGAGAAGTAGTCTTAATCACTGAAGTGTCAATGAGGCATTTGTAGGTACCCACGAAGGGCATCTAACTGCGGTATTTTCAGCGACGAACTAATTGCGTACTTATTTATTCGGACTGATAAAGAAAACCCGCGAAATATGAAAAATACCACGTGACGGCGCCTCCGCGCGCATTAGCGCGCATCGTAAAGCAATGCCCTCAAACAGGCGGCCTCCGAGTTAACCAGAATGAAATAAACAAAAGAACGAAAGAAGAAATCGCGACCGAATTTGTGCCTTATCTGCACACGCGCACCGCGAATCTTGCTATTGCTGCTCTTTCGATGCATGCCATTATCAAGGTGATGCGCTGTCCTTTCAGGCGGGTGACAGGCGAAGCAGTTGCTTCCAATCAGCCTATTTGGGGACGCTGCTTTACAATGCGCGCGGAAGCGCCGTCACGTGGTATTTTTCATATTTCGCGGGTTTCCTTTATCAGTCAGAATAAATGAGTACGCAATTAGTTCGTCGCTGAAAACACCGAAGTTAGATGCCCCTCGTGGGTACCTACAGGTGCCTCATTGACACTTCAGTGATTGGGACAGTACTTCTCGAGTTAGATAATTAATTATAATTAATTAGTGAAGTATCATTAACGAAAAAATTACTCTCCGCTTCTCCACAGTACTGCAAACATTACGCACTAGGTTTTCTTCGAGTAAATCCATTGCTCTTTTTTAAAATCTTGGTGCATGATAGCTGGGACACCCTGTATACTATCAGTAGAGAAGTGACATGTCTCTAAAATAAGCAAATCAGGCTGTTTGGACGTTTATATGTATTTCTAAGGCTTTTAGTGCTGTTTGCGATGGTTCTCAATTACGTTTGTCATGAAGTAGTAACTCCTATAGGAATCTTAACAGGCGTGTCCCCCCTGAAAGCTGTGCGCAGCCTCTGCCAAAGGCGGAACAGAGCCAAATGAAACTAAATAAATTTGGTGTACCATCGCAATCCCAGAACGGGCTGCGGTGCTGCTTGGACTCTGCAGGGGCTGTCCATTTGTATACAACGTGAGGGGTTTGGGCCGCATTAGCGTAGACTTTGTTCGCGAATATTACCCCCAAGCAAGAAAGAGGCTTGAGAAGGTCAAGGACTTCGTCTGAGGTCACATCTGGCATACCTTGCTGCTTAGTTTCTTCAGATGCCGAAGCCGAAGTTGCCAATTCCACTGGAAAGAGGGGGTTTGTGCTTTGGGAAACGCGGGAGGTGCGTGAAGTCGCTACCTGGCCGCAACGTGTGCCAGAAGGTTACCATGTGCACCCGTGCTGTGCCCCGGTCCCCAGGCGATGCGAATTGTGAAGCCTTCTGCTTGTAGGTCGCGTAACAAAGTCAGTATGCGGGACGCCGTGCTATTAGGTGAGAACACATGGTTCACCTCCCGAAGAGCGACGTGGGAGTCAGTGATGTTTCTGAACTTCTTGGTGGAGAGGGTGGAGGAATATTCTCCGATGTGCCCGATTGCTCCCAAAATTTCAATGAGTTCACTTTCCTAAGGATTCATCCACAGATCTTAAAATGATTTTTTTCAGCTGAGCTGTGCTATATATGCTCCGATTGATTTTTATTCTGGCGTACGCCGTGAAGGGAAATAAATACCGCAAAGCATCTGAACCTTACCTTCAGTTTAGCCCCAGACTGTAAGAGCACGAGCCATTCGCCATTCAGGAGCGGGGAAGCTGCGGTGACACAGAATTACGAACAAAGGTACGAACTCACCACCGCTGGACTAAGATATATTTTTGTTTCCTGCTACTCCATTTCTAGTCCTGGAACGACACCAGCTCTTAGAGATGAACTCTGGCCGTACTGCAGTGAAAATAAGCATGGGCGACTATGCCAAGATATCGTAACCATTATCGCGTGCTCGATCACCAGAGTTCAAGTTCCTGCCCCACTGGATGCCCCATCATCATCATCAGCAGCAGCAGTAGTCTACAAGCTAGTAATAACGGAAAGGAACAAAGGCACACACAATTGCCTCCCGGTTCAAAGACGCGTGGTGCCTGGGGATCGTGCACCAGCACGAACGACTAGCGCCGCCTCAGAAGAGCCGGAGGAAACTAGCCACGCACGTAAATGGAGCGCAGACAAACGGAGGACACGGATTTTTGCCGACAAATAAAAAACGAATGCACTGAGCCTTAGCCTTTACCAGCATCCCTGTAAGAATCAGCGTGAACCTATGTAGGCCTAACCCCAGCTGATGTTCAAATTTGAAGAAGTGTTCCTATGACTACTAGATCAACTCACGAGAAGCTGTGTGTTCCAGATGCAACTCTGTCGACCACATGGCGGAGACATTCCGCGCTCGGTAATTGCGCGCTATCTGCAAACGTACAGTGTGGGATGTTCGTAGGAGTATAGGCAGGTTGGTGGGATAAATATAGGTGGGGTGAATGATATGCAGGAAGCTAAAGTGGGATCATGTGTTTGTCTGTAGTCGGCGTCGCTCCAATTAACGTGCTCCGCGAGAGCTGATGTCGCTGCCGAAGTCCCCCGGTATCTGTCGTTGCGTAGCATTCAGCGCCTAGAAAATTATGTTGAAAACGAAGCATCAGAAGGAATATCCCTTCTTCTTCAAGAAACCACTCTGTAGTAACGGTTCTGGGTCCTTTCCTTCCAGCCTCTTTTAGCTCCTAATAAGATGTCTTTACTAGTACTTTCTTTCTCTTCATTAACGGTGCGAGTGGCCTCTTTTAATCTCCGCTAATGAGGAATCTTCAACTGACCTGCCAGACGAGGAGGTTGAATGCTCGATGCGTTCAGGCTATACTCCTTCATTCAGCCTTCCGCGATGTACGTTATCGAGCAGCCGTAGCCTGCAATTAGAGGGTTCATTACCAAATCTGTTCCGAAAGCAAGACTTTCGTGGGGGAAAAGAAGAGACGGTGTTCGAGGTTTCGGGATGTTCGGTTTATTTGCCGTATCTTCGTCTCCCTATGTTATTCTAGGAAGTTTGCTCGTGCGAAACATAGTTTTCACCTCATCACTTGTCGTCTTGAACAACAACGAGTTTGTTTGTGAATTTGCTATCACCGTACCGCTGCATTGTTCAAGACTAATTACCTTCCGATAGACCATTTGCTTAAATCGGTCTAAATAACGGGGCTTAAAATGAAAGCCTGGGACTGCCGCGTGAAGCACGTTTGTGGATAATTTTTAACTTGTATCTTCTAATATTATCAACGAATGCATCAAAAATAAAAACTCGTTCATTGTGGCTATTAATACGCTTGCCAAAGAATATACCCCCATTCAAATTAGTTTACGAACACACGAAATAAAGAAAAAAGCTTTCTATCTCTACCAGCCAACGGCTCTTCCGTTGCGTGCGGGACAAGAAAGATCCTGGCCAATCCCCCAAGTGGGTATTCGCCACAAACTGCGCAGGAGGCCGCCTGGTTCTTGCTGCGGCAGGAAACTAAACATCCCCCTCGCGAGGGGTACGATCAAATGCAGAGCATTTCCGGGGGCGCACGACGTTAAGTAGTTTGCGTTACGTTAATGTTGTTGCACTTGTTGCTGTTGGTTGTTGTATTGCAATTAAATGAGGAGACCTAATTACGTGGTCACGTGACATCATTTATTAGCAGGTGGGTATGACATCATTTATTAGCAGGTGGGTATGATTATTGTGGCGCAGTAGGAAGAGCACCATGCACCTCGCGTTCCGCCCACAGGTAGTGAATGCGTTGTATCAGCAGCTTCTTGACGTAGTTTGAATGAGTCAAGGATATAAGGCGCGTTTGTAGCCCTCCATTCTGTGTCGGCTTTGTGGCGCAGTGGGTAGTGCACCATCTACCTTGCGTTCCGCCCGCAGGGTCGTGGGGTCGAAACCAGGCGCCGGTAAGTATTATTTTTTTATACAGGGTGTCCCAGCTATCATGCACCAAGATTTTAAAAAAGAGTAATGGCGTAACTCGAAGAAAACCTAGTGGATAATGTTTGCTGTACTGTGGAGAAGCGGACAGCATATTTTTCGTTAATGAGACTTAATTAACAATTGTAATTAATTATCTAACTCGCGAAGTACTGCCCTAATCACTAAAGTGTCAATGAGGCACTTGTAGGTACTCACGAGGGGCATCTAACTGCGGTATTTTCAGCGACGAACTAATTACGTACACATTTATTCTGACTGATAAAGAAAACCCGCGAAATATGAAAAATACCATGTGACGGCGCGTCCGCGCGCATCGTAAAGCAACGCCCTCAAACAGGCTGCCTCTGAGTTAGCCAGAATGAAATAAACAAAAGAAAGAAAGAAGAAATCGCCACCGAGTTTGTGCCTTATCTGCACACGCGCCTTATCAAGGTGATGCGCTGTTTCTTCGGGTGGGTAACACCGGAAGCAGTTGCTTTCAATCAGCTTATTTGGGGACGCTGCTTTACAATGCGCGTGGATGCGCCGTCACGTGGTATTTTTCATATTTCGCGGGTTTTCGTTATCAGTCAGAATAAATGAGTAAGCAATTAGTTCGTCGCTGAAAATACCGCAGTTAGATGCCCCACGTCGATACCTACAAATGCCTCATTGACACTTCAGTGATTAGGACAGTAATTATCTTGTTCGATAATTAATTAGAAATAATTAGTTAAGTCTCATTAACGAAAAAATTAGTCCCCGCTTCTTCACAGTACTGCAAACATTATCCAATAGGTTTTCTTCGAGTTACGCCATTACTCTTTTTTTAAAACTTGGTGCATGATAGCTGGGACACCCTGTATAGTGTAGGGGGAGGGGTGCGGACGATGATGGACAACTAGAACGGGTGACATCGTGAGTTAAAGAAATGCTCTGCATTTAAAAGCCAGGTGCTCTACAAACCCTGATTAGAGGCTTTGTAATATTGTGCACTGGCACGCAAAACGGTTCTAGCATTGCTTTGGGACATTTAAGAACAGACAACGCTGCGGCAGCACAGTTTCCATTTGATATTGCTAAGTGTTTAATGTTCAAAACAGGTTCCTTTTGTGTACGAGGTGTGGGTGGGTAAATCTGTAGGGTTGAGTCTTTCTAACAAGAAGCTGTTTAGCAATTTGTTGATTCAGGCGCTTCACAAAATTAACTAAAATACCATAAAGAAGAGAAATAACGGGCACCTGTAGAATTCGAACCTGTGTCCGGTAGACCAACGGTGTTGATTAAGTCGTCTTGCCTACTCTGCTACTTTTTTTTTTGTTACACGGAGAATACGTCCAAGCATGACTGTACGAGGACTACATAGACAAACAAACAAAATAATACCCTGAATTTAGGAAAAGCACAAATGCCTAAAAATTCAGGTATACACAAAAAGCGTTCAAAAGACAGAACCAGACAGGTGGTTCGCCCGACGAATTATACACGCTATGTACAAACGCCACAGTTTTTCGAAAATAGAATGACTTTGTTGATCTTTGTGGCTCAGCATGCCTATCACATAAGCGACATCGCCACGGAGTGTACAAACCAATCAGCACAAACATGTCATAGGGTGGCACAATAGAATAGCCGAATAGAAAAAATCGGACTGAGAAAGGCGTGTTATTCATGTCTTTTCTGAGCGTCCGCTGAGTGAGTACCCGAGAGTCAAACGGCTTACTCCCTTGACTGTGACTGTGAGGAAAGGAATAACGCCACCTACTCGGCACAGAACACGTGATGGAGTACACATTGCACCTCGGGCGCCTAGTTTAAGTGTGTGCGTTCAGTTCGTTCGTTCGTTCTGCTTCATGAAATTGCTTCTGCTTCGCCGCTATAACAACCAAGATGGAGTCAAGGGCGTTGCGCCAGCGAACAAGAAGGAAATAGGCTGCAATCGTGGACTTAAACCGTCGTGATGATAGTGAAGGTTGCGTACAGCTTCGCCACCTTCGAGTCTTTCGCGTTAGTGTGAGATTCCTTCATTTTTTTTCGTTCTTTCTCAGAGGCGCTACCTCCGACATGATGCCTCGAAGTACTGGACGTTTTTTTATTTATTTATTTTATTTAATACATACTGCGGACCACAGTTGCGGTTCCGGCAGGACTAGCACTTGAATAGCACAATACTACAAAAAGAGCAAAAGGGACAAAAAATGAGGCGGCGGACATTCCATTGCCAATCCAAGACATAAACAACAACAACAATAACAAAAACCCGGCTATACAGTAGCTAACGCGTATGGCTCGGGTTTTTATTAAAGCAACACTATAAGGAACATTTCATGGCTTTTTTATTGCGTGAACAATTGCTAGGGCATGCCGGCAAAATTTCCCCGCACCCTGTTCATTTCGCGTTGCTTTGTGAACACTGCGAGTGATAGGAGAGCGCAGATCCACACAATGGAGCGACTGCGTGAAGTGAAGAACGCTGCCTGACAATGCTGGCAAGTTACCATGTGGCTCGCCAGCTTCTTCACCTCAACGGGTTGACTTCTGGACTTCTGCCACCGCTCATATGCGTCGTAGAATCGAGTGGTGGCGGTAAAGGCGGAAGGAATTGAATTATGGCGACAAAATGCTCACACTGGTTCGCGTCAAATGGAGCGACGGGTATCCAATCTCGCTGCTAAAACGGAAATTGCTGCCTGTCAGTTTGTTAGTCTACACTGTGTGGGGCCTTCCTTTCTTTGTCACGTCTTTTTTTTTACAATTTTATCCTCCCTTTCCGAAACACCCCAAAACTGCTTTCGTTATGAAGTTTTTTGTCGTAAGGGAGACTTCGGTGTAATTAAATTTGTCGTAACAGGAGTTGACTGTATATATGATGTGTTATCAATTGAACACATTCGTGCGCACTTTATGTAACAAACAAAACAGCGTCCCAGGGAAGGCGGCAGAAATAATAGACCGATATAAAGAACCGAAATACGTTTCGTTATGAGTCAACAAACGCATTACGACACGGGTCTAACTTCTTGGGAATCAGGCTGGTCTCTCGCGCCAAACAAGACGGCAGTTGCGTCGTAAAACGCCAAAGGCTGTAAACTGTAGCCGATGCATTCTTCCTTGGGGTGCTAGGCCAGCATCCGTGTGACCGATTGTGAACACACCATTCGATACTTCACATTTCAAAGCCAAAATGACAGCCTGCCGTTGATCATAATGTTTCGAGGCGCCTCTATGTAGAAAGCAGGTGAAAGCAGAAATGAGTTGGAAGTGAGTCGTCAGCCAAGCGGCAGGAAACAGTATTACCCAGGGCAGTTAATGCTGCTACATTCTTTGAAGCAAATATAAGCAGAAACTTAACGACTTTTTTATTGGCACATAGCATCTCTGTCTCTTCGTTTTCGTTTCTTTTTTTTTTTTTTTTGCTTATGAAACGGATTACTCCAATCGGCTCTTTTTCTGCTGCACCGCGTTTGCATGCGTCCGTTTTTTAAGTGCAATGCACTTCTTAGGCGACCCTGAACCTGCGTCCACCGGCGATGTCCGCGCACGTGGAAATGGGCGCGCGCAGCCTGGCCGCTGACATGGCACATACCCACGTGGGAGATTGGCCAGGAATCTCCTCGTCTTCCTTGGCAACGGGGGGAGATGGGCGCGCGCTGCCTGGCCGCTGACATGGCACATACCCACGTGGGGGATTGGCCAAGAATCGGGCGTGAGAAGGGCTAATGCACCTGCTTAAAGGAGTACTGACACGAAATTTCAAAGCTGAGATCCGCTCTAGTAATCAAGTACGACGACAACACAAATAGGTGTCTGTGAATAAATGCATCTTTCTTTCTTTGTAGTTGTGTGTGTGTGTGTGAGATCTCTCTTTCGCGAACATTACCGAACCGCGCAAATTCAACTCGTGCATTCGCACTTTCACATTCTTCCCCTCGGGGAAATGCGGGGAATTTTTACTTCCTTCCCTACGTGTTGTGGCGCGGAACACTTCAGCAGGCAGGCTGGTGACACGCGCCACTGATTCCCAAGAATCTAAGTTCCGCGCGGCTTCGGTGCACTTGTTCTACTCGCATGCCGTCACGTTCACGTGCCTCGTTGCGTGCATCGCTTTACCTATGGCTGCATCAATAGAAACCCGGAGATCCAGATAAAATTTCTATTTGAACTCAAATTTGTTCTTAATTCGCACTTTACAGCACCGGCTGTTTCCTGTACCGGACAACAGCTACAATAACAACAATGACGTTTTTTCGCATACGACCTCCGCTCTAAAACAACATCAAATAAAAGCCGACCAGAAAACAACCATGACACAGCCGCTGACGCGTCCCAGCGGGCAAAACCAATAACAAGAATGGTATGGACGTGGAACAATCGCTCATATGTCGCTTAAAGTCAAAGAGCGCGCCTCCACATCGTCTTGCCCGGAGAAGACCACGTAAACAGATCAAACAAGAACGTTTATAGGCTACGCCACAAACCCCAGGCGTGCCCACGGTTCTCAGGTTGGGGGAGCAAATAGGCACCGCTTCGTCTCCCTTCACCACCGTCTCCTTCTGGTCTCCAGCGGCCTTCGCCAATTGGATGCTCTTCACTAAAAATAAGACTGCAACATGTCCTTTTGGCTAGTTTGCCTAGTTAGCTCACGTTAATATTATCGTACTCCATAACAGTTTTAAAGCATTTCAAGTGTCAACACTTTTTACTTGCCTTTCTGTGCCTTGCGCTACACACGCGAGTTATGCTCAAAAGTAAAAAAAAAATTCTTAGTTTTTCTTAGTTTAACAATGTACCAACTGGCCCGTCAGCATACCCTTCTAAAAAAATGTTTTTTTTTTTTTCCTTGAGCATGTTTTTGTAAACGAAGTGCAGATCAATATTATATGATATTCGACGCCTTTATTCGCGCTTCCTGAATATAGCCGCCTTGACGTTTCTCGGTTTCAGCGGATAAACTCTTAAAAAATTGCCTTCGTAGGAATCATCTTCTGAACCAACTATACAACAAGCCTCGCAACCTGTGGAAAAAAAGAAAATAAAAAAGTGACAACTTCCCCCTCACGAAAGCCTGGCTTTGCCCCCTGGCTTTCCGAGGAGAAAGTTGGGAAGTAAACAGTTCTTTGACTGAAACATAAGGGAACCTCAGCCGCCATTATCGCTAAAAATGTGGTTGACGCCTCTTTCATAGGAATCGGCAAAACACGAACGCGAAATGTGCCTTCACAGGAGCATTTAAATGCTTATTATGCATCCATACGAACTTGAACATCGCGATTTATACTACGTCGGTATGGCACCGTTAGACGCATCAACGTTAGACACCATGGATTGCACGCGTCGCAACATTGTGTAAATCCGACTGAAACCACAGCCCCTTGAAAACCGCGCGAACGACATCGAACCGAAACCGAAAGCAGTAGGCGGTGTAGGGTGCCTCAATTCACCCGCGTCCCGCGCACGCGAAGACACTGGCATCGAGGCGCCAACTGTCGGCGCTCATTAGCGTCATGATGAACTACTTCGCTTCGCCTCTCCTAGACGGCGGCACCATCTTAATGAAGAAAGTAGTGGGAAAGATATAAGGCGTGTTCGTAGGCCTACTTACGATTGAATTCATAGTGCAGTAGGCATAGCGCTGTGTACCTGCCGTTCCGGCGAGATAGTTCGTGGCTCAAATACGGGCAGAGCCGCGTCAATGGAACTTTCTCTGGCGATGTCATTTCCGTGACGGAAATGACGTCGATGAGATCTTGGTGTACCCGGGCATAAAACACTTCATCTTGAAAACAGCCGCTTTCGGGTTAATTAGGTGTATTATCAAAACCCTGCGCTCTAAGCCCTGACCTGGTGGATCTGACCAAATAAAGGTATAGGCCAGAATATGCACCACCATAAATGCCACCCCGCGCGAACGCATATGCCACGAACACATGAGCAGCTAGTTGCCGATCACGTGTACATCGCTGGCCGGCAAGACTCACAAGGCTTAGCACAAAGACAGGGGAATAACGCGAGCAGCTCAGCACCTCACAGCTTCTTAAGCCATCAACTTGTGTAGTACACATGGCTCTTCAACTTATTATAACAATTTCCTCAACAGTTCCGAATGACATAGCAAACTCATCCACTTGCTAACTCTCAAGCGGAAGCTTTCACTGTAGTGTTCTCGTATTACTTCATCAATATTAGTCTTACTTTTGTCTGTCACGGCAACAGGCGGGTGGCGCGGCGGCGGAAGACCGTTCGTTTTCTAACATCGTCCCCGCAGCAATAGCAGCAATTCAGTTTCGGTTTTCTTTGACAGGCCTTTTGTTCACCATTTACAGCCTGTATTACTCGATGTATTTATACTAACTGAGGCACCCTGCTGCATTTAGGAGCTCTATCACCACTCGCTGATCCACCTTCAAAAGATGCCATACCAACGTTTGAAGTATCTCAACGCGTTGTTCTACACGCCATCTTACGACTTTTCTATCACACGGCCTAGAGGAAATGCGCCATCGCCCATTAGTACATGGCGATCGCAAACCTGCTCACAAGCTTCCGCGAAACCGATTTGTTCTTGGACCGAGGGAAATCAAAAGCATACGGGTATTGATGTAGATAGTGGCTGCTCTAAACATTAACACACTACGGTGCACGTATATTCATTCTGCAAGCCGAGCAAAATACGAAATTGAACTTCCAAAGTACTATTTCCAGCTTCCTAAGAAATATATTATAGGGTAACGATCGTAAATTATCAGAAAAGCTTGTGGAGACTGGCAAAGTATGTTCTTGCTTTAAGGCGAAAAGCTCAAAGCTATCATTTCATTTACTAAACTTAAGTGCGGAGGCCAGCGATGTTGTTCCACTGCTAAAGGCAGGCGGTTATTGGTTCATTTTTGGGTTTTCGTGTAATGAATGGATGTACCAAAAACTAAGCTTTGATTAGTCGTAAACAAAGACATTCGGATCAAACTTGTCTTGCTGCCTACACGTTTCTTTCTAAAGTTTGTACACTAACCCTGGGCTTCCTAAAAATTGCTGGTAATAGGAAACACAGCGCTGTTCGCGACGTAAACCTTCCAATATTTTCTTGTGCCTTTCATATCTTACGGTGGCAGAACGTAGTCACTCCAACAAGAAAACTTGCGCCTGCCAGTTATAGGCATTTGACGCGCTAACGTTTTGAAAAAGCAAAGATAAGTATTTTAAATAGCTGTTTTCCCAGTTGCTTGCAAATATCAGAACTCTGCAATCGATTCATCTGATTCTGACTCAGTTCGCGAGACGTACGCATCCTGCTGTGCTGTGGTATATTCTGCTTCTTGCAAGAACAAAAACACTTGCGCTTCTGACTCTGACTGTGCAAGTGTTTGCGACCTCGTCGCTTTAGAAAAATGTCTTGTACAGATTTACACAACGTTTTTTGGTAAGGAAAGCCTCTACCACTCTCATTACGTGCGCATAATACTGCGCTAGAGTCTGGTTTGTATTCCCGAGCTTCTAGCGGGTGCATATATCAAAGGCTTACTTCACCCTGCGGCCGTTCAACGCTTTCGTAATGAGTTTTTTGTGGACTCAAAAATTCCCTGCCTGACGCTCACTCCACGGCTACTGTGTTCGGGGCGTGTTCCCACAACTCAGGCAGTAAGAGCGACTTACCCACTCGAGAAAGCACGCGGCATGCATTAAGCCTCGTAATGTGCAAACCCCGTGTAGGTGAGGGGTGCGTGGACACGTGCAAGCCATTATGTACAATGGGTTCACCCTTCGGTGCCTAGCGACTTCGTAAAATTACTGTGCTTTAAACGCAAGGGGAAAAAAGCCCTACAGTGTTCGTACTGCCTGCGCAACAGTCGTGTCGTAAGCTCGAGGCGGAAATGGTGGAATTTTACATAATTCGTTTTCGGCTGACACGCAAGGCGACGTCATTTTCTGTACTTGGGGATTACGCCAATAACCACATATCATAGTACACGTGTACTGGGACGCAGAGAGCTAAATGAATCTGACATACCCCCTTTGAATAGACTATCCATTCCTAATTTGTTGAAGGCTATCCAACGGCGACAGTTTGATTTTCGGCCTGTATGAGCTAATTGAATATATTGAGGGCCGCTGCAAGAGGAGAATTACCTTCTTTTCGTAAACGAATATCAATTTTATTATGATGTTTACGATTTTTTGTGGATAAATTATTGTATGAATGAATTGGTGTAGGTACGAACGGGCGCGACGAAGGGTGGGTGGACAAGTGGACGGATTGATAACTTGATTCTTTATGTATTTATCTAATGGGCGGGCCCCTTTTCATGCGAAGAATTTAAAAAAGCTGAATAACAAAAATGTGAGCAGTTTAAGAATATAGTATAACTAGCATATTCAAAACGGAAGTAACAAAGTCTTGATTTTACGGGAAGCTTTGTAGCACGGGCGATAGACGTGCCAAAGAATTCACGTAAAATGGGAGAAGACATTTCATTTCTCTTCCGCACTGATGTCGGTCATCCTTAAGGAAGACACATACACAAACCCTTTGATTTTAACCGTACTGACGTCGAAGATTGTGCCTATCAATAACTAATCTAGCTAGAATGCATATCCAAGTGAGAAGAGGTGCTACTCTGATGACTGAGTTACGCGGTGGTCCTGATTGATTATGGGGTTTAACGCGCCGAAACTGCACGGTATAAGGCGCGCCGTAGCGGAGGAGTCCGGATAAATTTTGACCACCTGGGAATCTTTAACCTGCGCCGAAATCTCGAACACATGGACATTTTCGCTTTTCGCCTCCATCAGAAAAGCGGATGCCGCGGCCGGGAATCGAACCCGCGGCCATGGTTTCAGCAGCACAATGCCTTAGCCATTTAGCCACCGCGGCGGATCACTCTCACGCTAATCCGCCTACAATCTTCTAAGCACATATATGCATTACTGGGAAGACATGATTACAGGAAGAATAGAAGCCTTCTTATATAGAAAATATTGAGGCCCTAAGACATTCTTTTTTTATTTTTTCTATACGCTAAGCACACGTCACTGGGTAAATTATAGCCGCTGGCGCGAGACCCGAACATCACAAACGTATACAAATTTGGTTTCAAAGGATGGAGAGGCTCTAGTATTGATTTTTGCGGTCGTACACCACAGTGCTGAAGAGAACGCCTTATTGAGAGCCCGGTGCAATCTCTCTGTGCATCGAAGTGTAGTGTACATGCCCTGTGTCTCGCAGTAAACGAACGCTCCTTGTCAGGGGACTAGCAGCGCGTATAGGGCCCTTTCGGTTAAGCTCAGGTACTCGAGTCATCGTGGAGCTCATGGTAACTCCCTCGGTAGACGCACCTGCCCCTCAGCGGCTTAGGCTAAAAATCCTGTCGGCGTGTTTCTTTTACGTGCACCTTTGATGGCGAACACGCATGCATAACGAGGAGGCTCATTAGCGAAAGATGAGCCACCACGTTCTAATGCCAACGCGCCGCAAACATGTACGCTCGCTCTGCCAGAGACCAGTTTTTCCTTCACAAGTGCGGATGGAGAAGTACAAAGAAAAAGTTTTGCCTGCGCTGTCTCGTTCTAACTTAAGCGAGTTTTGGAAAAAGAGACAGCAAAGAGTGCGGAACTAGTGAAGGTGGGCTTGCGAAGGCGGTCGACATGAGGCCGCGCCACCTTACAAAATGGTTTACTTCATTTAAATATGGGCGCACTTCCAGGAGCCCTGCAACTCTACCGATAAACACTTTCACCGTTTCATTCGTGGATGGAAGCACTGAGAAAGCTGCAGTTGTCGCCGGCACAGACCGGCACGGCGGGATTAGCTCGGTGCAGCTGCAGGAAGGCTTTTCGGCTTCTGTTTCTATTTTGCCGCTTTTTTCTTTTGAATTGACAATACCCAGTGCGTTTACTCCTGCACCAGAAAGAAGCCAGCCAATAGCCGTGACATTGCTCTAAATACGCCTTTTGAATGCGCAAAGGGCGCCAAGACTTGCAGAAAACGAAAAATCCTTTTGTTCAAGTATTTAAGTTGCCTGACGAGCGCAGAGCCGTAATTTTGGCTCAGTTGTGCTGTGCGACTACCAGTTCCAAGTACTGGGTGTCCATATTGACCACTTTCTGGAAGCATTTAAGTTTTGTAAAAAAGTGGGAAAAACCATGGCGGATCTCGCGCACAGGTGTGAATCGATGTAAAAAGAATCTTTCGTCGAAGCATAACTCGGTTGAAACGTGATATTATTTTATATAGTTATTGTGCTTCGCGTAGTTCCCGATTTTTCATAACGGTGAGTCGTAGCGAGTGCGTTCAGAAATATCAGACGCAAAAAGAAACGTCCAAAGTTTCAATCTCCCTGGCGAAGACGTCCCCAGCTCCAAGCGCAGAGAACGTGATACAAGCAGGCTTTAGGGCCCCAAAAATGCAACCATTATCTCGTGTAACTTCGCCACTACAACCTGGCCCCCGCGGGCGCCATATCCGTAGCCCAGCTAGGGTTACGCGGTGTAAGCTCAAACGCAGCGGCACACGATGCCATACCGCAGCAGCAGCAGCCCCTTTCGACCCTGGCTGAAGGGCAAATGAAAGCTTCGCCTCCAAAGTGCCGCATGGTTCCTTTCAAGCAAAGACTGCCTCCCCTGACAAGTTGGCGGCGCTTACGAGCCTGCAATGTTATCTTGGATTATGCACACTGAGGCATTCGTTCCGTGGCATGACGCGTGTGTCGTGCAGCCGGCGAATGCTAGCCGGGCACCTGGCTAAGCCGAACTGTGCCTCGCCATCCGGACACCTTCTTTGAGGTCGGCACACGTTCTTCCGATCCAATCACATGCACTGCCGCTAAGTTATTCTATCACACGGCTGCCGTCTCGACCCTGATCCTGCACTGTGCCCATACAGGGCCAGGGGTTAACGAGGCTGTCAACAAAGCCGCTCGAAAGAGCAGTCCCAAGCAGGACCAAGCAGGCCTGGGCAGGACCAAGCCTCGTCCTCTTACATGGAGCCCGATCAGCCCGCAACAGCTTATGAAGCATGCAAGAGATTACCGCACACCACCACCTCTCCCGCCTAGTGTATACACCCGCTCATCCGGATCTCACTAACGCCGAAGAACGTCTATGGCGCCCACTACAGACAAACACACTGCCAAATCCCTGCATGCCGCACCATGTTATCCCGAGTTCATATCGGTCACCTAATTGCCCTGCATGTGTTACGGAGGACGCCGTCCCCCTTCTCATATGAGCATGACCTGAACACCCATTTCCCTTGATCGGCCTCAGTTGAGTTCTAGGAGGAGGCGCTGAGCAGCTCGGACGTGCACACTCACAAAAGCCTCTCGGATCGAGCTGCCAAGGCCACCGTCAGGCTGCGGCTTCCAGACACCCAACGCACCTAACCAGACGTCCGAAACAAAGTTTTAAAGACTACTTGGTGGAAAACAAAAGTGCTCAAAAAACAGGGACGAAGGAAGACGTAGACAGCACGGCGTAGACAGAAGCGCCGTGCTGTCTACGTCTTCCTTCGTCCCTGTTTTTTTAGCGCTTTCGTTTTCCACCAAGATGAACACATACCAACTAGCCCAACTTTCCGTTCTTCTGCAGAACATTTTAAAGACTAGTCTTGGGCTACTCAAACCCGAAAATATCCTTCTCTCTGTCTGTATGTCCATCTTTTAATAAACGTTTATTTCACAACACACACAAAACCTTACACTACAAACACAGGACACGGAACGTTCATGTAGAGTGCCTACAGGTGTATACAGACACTGACAATGGTCAACACAGTCACGTTAACAGTGTACAGCAAGTGGAATGTTTGAATGATACAAACAATATGTAGCTATGAACGAAAAGAACTGGAATATATTTTAAAAGGCGAATCAGTCATGTCACACTGGATTGAAAGACAGAGCTACTCGCACTTCTTGTACAGAAACCAAAGCACATGACCACTGTCCGTGGAACTCCTCGCTGATTTCAGCTAAGATCGAACAAAGCGTGGCTGGTCTTCTTGAATTTGCTGTAATATTTCATGCCATTCCTTTATTCTAATGTCGAAATTTACCAATATTTTTCCCGGGAAAATTTTTGTCTAACTGTAAAAAATTTTGGAACGCCCAACGTTACCTGCCCCTGCGCCTCCGACAACTTTAGCGACGTCTATCTACGAAAATATTTATGCGAGGCAAATCTTAAATTTTATGCTCAATTTACACCTGGGATAAATTCCTCTAGAAAAGGTTTGTAGCTGACAAAAATGTACATTTTCGGAAATAAAAGGTCTAATCGGGCACAAAGCCCAGTTTTCTCGAACTTTGAGTCGAAATATTACAAAAATTACTTAAGTTACGACCTTCAATATATCCTCACATTAATAAACAGACACACCGAATAATATAATTTCACAAAATAAGGTTGAGATGCAACGGGCACTCAAGTTTTAAGAAAAAGCTGAAACATGCAAAGTGCGCGCGCTAATATAGAAAAACCATATTGATATTTTTAAAATTCTTCCCAGATCTAAGACTTTACATGTACTTGCATTATCAAAAACGTGTTGCATCCCTTTGTCCGTGGAATGCGTACAGCGCAAGCCGGGAAAAGCCCTGCTGGCCCTGCCCTCCACGACACATTGTAATAACAGCGACTTCCCTTAGATTTCCGTAGATTAGATATACTTTGTGTAAAAGGGAAAAAAGGAAAACGATCCCTCGACAAATAAAAGTGATAATGGAACAGAAAAAATGCATTTTAATGTCCACGTTGACACTATAACAACCAATGTGCGCCCAATTTAAAGGGTATAGATTGGGGGAACAAACGACAACACTCGTAGGTTGAGCCCTATGTTTACAAAAAAGCACTCAATAATTTTTTGTAGAACTCGCAAGAGGATGACCGTTAAATTTACTTCGGTAATAAGTAGAAACACCTTGGCTCATATCGATACTGAAGTGTGTACATCGCGAGAACGGTGCCCTGTCAGCCATGCTCTTTGCGGGGTGCTCAGACAGAACAGAGTGATATATGTAGCTACGTCCTCAAAGGGACACTAAATGGTGGAAATAAGTTGGCCTGCACCGATGGATTAAACTGACGCAAAATCTAAATTCACCATTTTCGCAACTCGCAGTTATTTAATAACGCAGAAAATGCCAGAAAAGTGAAAACGGGTGCTGAAGCCCCGCACGCTTTCGGGTACTAATGTTTGTGACGCCACAATATTTCTGCACCATGACCGCTCATCGGAGAAGTATCTGTAAAAGTCTTTCCTAAAATAAACAGTTCCGGGCTGGTTCAGCACCTGAAATAAGCTTAAATTTAAGCTTTCCGCGAGCACACGTAATTTAGGAAACGCAGACAACAGATTTTATAATAACACTGAGAGACAGGCTGCTTCCCTCACTCTCGTCAACCATCATGCTTTCAGCTTCGTTGAAAAAAAACAATTGGTGCGCAACTAGCCAAGTAAATAACCTGCCACGGTGAACGCCAGAGCTTCTGCAAGCGTTATCTCCAGCAGGAATCGGCATAGGGACAAGATGCACTGCAGGTGTTTACGTGACCCGGCCCGCCTGAGTTTCTAATCCGTTCTCCGACCACGGCTATCGGTAAGGCGTGCCCGTGCCCGGTTCGAGCCTTGTCGCCCGTGAAATGGTAGGGTACTTACGATGCGAACTTGTTCTATTCGCTCGCTGCGAGCCGCTGTTGATAAATAATGCGTACAACGTGCGCGCAGAGCTCTACCCCTGTTATGTCTGGGCCAGGCGGAGCCGCTCCGAAGTTCGGCCATTTGGCCACTAAGGCTACTCGAGACAGCTGCGGGAAGCGAGTGTGTATTTCACGCCAGGTTGGCGCGTCGCGAGAGAGAAGAGGATATGGGGTGGACGTGATCGCCGGACGAGCTGAGATGAAGGCTGGCGCTTGAGTATACGCCTAGCTGTGCAGCCGCTCTTGCCCGATATTTGAGACGGCACTTGGCGCTGCTTCGTTCGCGTACGGCGTGAAGCCTGTGTGTCTGGTGTAGGCGGACGCTGGAACGGTGAAAAGCGTTTTTCGTTCGGTCGGTAACAAATCATAAATGCGAAAGCCAGCCTCCTCGGTCAAAGAAGAGCTACTGCTGCCAGGCCGCACCGGTGCCTCGCTCCTATTTTGTGACGCGATGTCTACGTCACGAAAGAATGAAAGGGAAGCGGAAGAGAGAAATGCCAGCCTCCTTTTCGGATTTCCCAGCAAATAACGCATCGTTGCTCGTCGAACAAAAGCTGAGTGCTACGAAGCGCATGATCTTTCAGTTAAAACAACGTTTCATTGAGCCTTTAGTGCTCTTTAAGATTTGAATATATCAGATTTTTTGTACAAAAGACAGAAAATCACAGCTGAGATTAAATTACTCAGAATACACTAGAAAAATGGCAATGTCAACTTTAAGGTTTCCCGCCATAAGCAATCGCAATAATTTCAAAATGGAGTACTGCTGTGTAGCACAGTTGCTTGCCATATAGGTACTTATAGTGTCCTTAAAGGATACACACAGGCCGTTCTGCGATTATCTCACGTATAACTGCTGCTGTCACTTACATTTTGCGCACCGTGTGTCAGGACGGAATGCCGGTGAACGCATGCACTGGTCACCCCTATTCGTTTTTTTAAAGGAAAGCTTTACTACTTTCCTCCAGCGGTTCCGCGGCGGGTGCGCAATGTGACCTTTTGACCGGAGACACACCCCCGGCGACACACCCCTCGAAGCGCATCGCGTGATTCGCCGGGACCGCTCGCCGACAGCGGTCGCCACCGCCGCTGCGGCCGAGGCAGCCGAGCACCCCCGCAGCCTCCCATGCAAGCTGCGCTGGTTCGTTTCGGGCTACGCGACTCGTCTCGCGCCCGGCGAAGTGAAACGGTGCGTTTGCCCGGCCTTCTTCTGTGAGCGTTGCACGGAACCTAACGGCTTTGAGACGTGGTCGGCAATAGAGCTAAATCAAAGGTTAACAAACCGAAACCAAGACTCAACCAGACTAAGCCAAGCTCCTGCTTCGCATATCCAAAGTTAGCTGAGCTAAGCCGCAGCCATTTTTATGACACTTTAGTTAAAAACTTCATTTCGCTCCACGTATGCGAAGTGTGCGCACTTGAACTTCCTCATACCCAGCTTTCTGGCTCAAAATTCCGACCTCTCAGGAACCTAGCAAAACCACTTGAAGAAAGTGATATTTGGCATAAAGTTAGATGTCAACGTGAAGATAAAAGACTAAAAGAGCTTTCCTGGATTCTAAATATTGTTTGTCGAATTCGCTGTCCAATCTTACTCCCCATGCATTTCTATGGGATAGTTTCCATGGCTCAGGAACCTAGTCGCGCAACGTGCGCGACTTGAAACTGTGCACAAAGCAAGTTTTCACCCCAAACATTAGCTGTGCAAAATAATTTTACATTTCGCTAAACAATTACAGAGCAATCACTGTTGAAAGGACTGCCATGAGCAGGAAAGCTGCACATGTAAAAGACGGTTGCGACGTTTTTGGCCGTATAAATTCTAATTCTTCGGATCTTCCTCAGGTCGTGATATGTAACCTGCTGTTTAAAGATTCCCACAGCTTCGTTTCATGTATTCTTTCCAAATGCTACCCTGAGTACTCTAAAAATGCTAAAGGCTTTAGGGCCTTCTATGCAAATTCGCCTGGCGTTCACGTCCCAATAGCATTGATGTGATGGCGCGCTGGAAATGAATGCACAGTTACATTCACTAGCATCTGTACCTGAGTTTCTGGTATTTAGCCTGTGGGCAACATAACCGTGCTAGTTGGCATAGTACGCGCTGGAGTACAGCCTTTGTCAAAATTTTGTGGGCCACGGCGACCGTGGCCGGAGCAGGCGCGCGGCCGAGCAGGGGCGCTGCGCTTGCCGCTGTCAACTGGTTTCGCGGCTAGATAGAGCGACGGGAACATTTGCTCTTGCTTTTGTAGGGTTTCCGGCGCGACAAGAGCTGCGCAAAGTGCCTGAGCTGAAGCGAAGTGCGCCTGCTCTGAGAAACCGGCCTCGCTGCACATATCGCGCTACGAAAGGAAGCGAGAAAGTTCCCCTCACTCTCTTTAGCCGCGCAACCAGCCGGCAGTGGCAAGCGCAGCGCCCCTGCTCGGCTGCGCGCCTGCTCCGGCCACGGTAGCCGTGGCCCACAAAATTTTGACAAAGACTGTACATTTCTTGCTGTCGGTTACACTGACTCAACCAGAGAGGCAAGGAGTAACATATTGTCACGAAGCCAAAGACGACGCAGTTGCCTTGACGGAAAAAACACGTTTATTGTAGCGAACTTGTGCTCCCCTAACAACTCAAAGAATACAGAGGCGGCGAAGCAGCAGTCAACAAAGTGACGTGCGCAGGCGTGTGTCGGTGAATCGAATACCACAGCGTCTGCTTTGCGGGCATTTATCTTTGGATGCGAGTGTTTCTCGAACCGTCGAATTACATCCAGATCACTGTAGATCAAGGAAGATTATTCTAGGCTGTTGACGTTACTTCAAAACTCTCTACCTATCAAAACAGATAACACGTGCGGCATAAAAATAAAGGCTGGAACACGCGCTTCTCTTGGCACACAGATAACACAGACCGACGCAGCCGGTTGGCAAAAACGAAACATAAATAAACAAACGCAATGCATGGTTCGCGGCAATATTAAGCTTGGTTAGCCCAGTGATATAGTAAAGATAGTTTTACTTGTACATGCAGAGTTCTTCCCGAATACACTTTGTCTTGAAGAGTTTTTTAAATGCAGAGCATTTCTTTAACTCACGCTGTCACCCGGCGTTGGCGTGCCTCGGCGTCCGCAACAGCCGCTCCAGGTGCGCCCTCTCCCCCCACTCCTCCTCGCCTGCTCTCCGCTGCTTCTCGCGTGTTCTCTGCGTGCTCGGATCGCGTTCAGCAACAGGTGGGGCGCGCATGCGTCGTAGTTTGGCGCGGGAGCAACAACAGTTGTGGCGTGATCGTGAGGTAGTCGTGACGTGGTCGTGGCGCGGTCGTGCCTTGATGGGGCGGTTCTCGGCGCTCGCTCTCGCTGTCAATTTCTTTCGAACCAGATAAAATCGGGTATGTGCGCCACCCAAAAATGCTCTGCATTTGACCGTGCCCCTCGCGAGGGGGATGTTTTATTTTTTATTTTCGTAAGACTTTCCTCGCCATCACGGATAACCCAGTCTGACTTTCCGTTGAGATTTCCAGCTCATCATTTGTGACGTTTTCCTGCGCCGCCCTATTTGCAGTTACCAATCACTTTGAGTGCCTCACGCGCGTGCGTGCGTGCGTGCGAGTAAGCAAAAGGGGGATCGTTTAGTGGAGGCAATGACACTGTGTTCCCGGCAAACTAAAAAGCAAAATTGTGTGCATGTTGTCGCATTGTAACACATTTTATTTTATATCGCAAATACACCGAATTTTGTATTGCAGTGTGCACAGATCCAGTGTTGTGGCGATATGAAACAGCTCGGTAATTCAGAATGGCATATCCAAACGAAGAGTATCCAGGGATGGCCAAATAGTGAATATGACGTTCGATGTCGCTCGAAGCGAATAGTTATGTGGTAGAATAATTTCAAATAGTATAGTTCGAATAGTAACGTCACAAACTACAAAGAAAAATGAACAAATTGTGAACCGACTAAGAATTAGAAATCACATAGGCGCAGCATTTCGTGAAACCACTACCAGTTGAGTATTTATTTAGAACGTACATGCACAGCTTTCCTTTACTGTAGGCATAAATTTTCGTGACGAAATACTAGTTGCTCCACATCTGCTGAGCACGAGTACTCGGGTTCGATTCCCGGCCGCGGCGGCCGCTTTTCTGATGGAGGCGAAAAGCAAAAACGTCCGTGTGTACGAGATTTCGGCGCACGTTGAAGATCCCCAGGTGGTCTGAATTATTCCGGAGCCCTACACTACGGCGCGCCTCATCGCCTGCCTCGCGTCGGTGCGTTAAACACCTACAATCAATCAAGTAGTTGCTCTACATGGTACGGGAAAACAGCTCCCGCCGGCTGCTCAGGAAAACTTCCATTCACTCCTTGCCTACGTGTCAGGAATTGAAAGGCAGTTTCGTGCCACCTTGGGCCACAGCTGGGTTAATTAGTCTGCCATGGTTCCTCCGCCACTCCAGAGGGTTTTCAGACAGTGGGTGCACAGGGGCGCCCAAGTAGTCTGTGACTTGTCTGTCAAAGATCACGCAGTGAGCTGCCGTATTTACTAGGTTCTAATTTACTAGATTCTAATTTACTAAATTCTAGGAATATTGTTGAACCACCGTTGAACTAAACAAATTGTTGGGCGCCTTTTGTGTCATCTTGCTGTCGTCCTGTCGTCTTGTCGCTTGCGCTGTGGTTCAACATGCATCGCCAACTCGCCCAAGTTTTTACGTATCTGAGACACTGAAAAAAATGTAAATAAGCGATGGATCAACTTAAATTAGAATATTTATTTTCAAGCGCAATTGGTAGTCGCCAAAATATAAAAGTGACACGCAGTTCGCTCCAGACTTAGCGCTACCTAGAAGCTCCGCAAAAAAAAGAGTATTATAGCCAGTAGTATCCGCGGTCGTAGCCAAACAAAGTGCAAGTTACCGGCCGACATATTGAACAGTGTTCCGCTAATTCCACATCGAATCGGCAGTACGACTGCACCGGCTTGGTGCCGCTATGTTAGCAGCAGTGTCGTTTCAGTGCCACCTTTGAAAGGGAAGTGTGATGGCGGCCGAGGGCTCGTAGAACCTCTAGGCAAGGCAACCAATTGCACTGATGACAGAAATTCCCACGATGGCGGGGTCTTGCGCCAAGGCTGGCTTGACATCTCGGAAGGCTTGACCGAAACGTTTGACATTGGCTGCTTATTCGGGAGCGCCTAAAATTTCCAAAATATCGAATACCTGCATTCGGATCGGGGGGAATAACGAATAGAGAGAAGTTCGATCGAATATTCGCCAACATCGAATATTCGCCGACCCCTAGTGTCCCCGCTTTAAGGAACCCGGAGGAAGCCTCTAAAAACTGAAACCGATGAACATCGTTCCCTTTCGTTATAACTACGCGCATTTCCTGAGTACGTAGTAGCAGTGCCACCTTTGTAGGAAAGGGGCGCTATATTTTCACTGATATCAGCACGATGCAAGGTGTTGCTATTCATAACCAAAGTAATTAGCGGTCGACATCGTGGGAGAGTTTCGCAAAAATTGAAAGGGTGCTTTTTTTAAAAACATGGGGCTGAACGTAAGAGTTTTGCCTATTTGTTACCGCAACTATACACTTAAAATATGGCTCACATTGGTTTTTATGGTGCCAACGTGCACATTAAAATTCCATTTTTTTCTGCTCCATTCTAACTTATTGTACGCCTGGAGGGATCATGTACCTTTTATACAAAAACCGTATAATTTATACAAATCTTGGGGAAGTCGCTGTCACTACAGTAAGTCGTCGAGAGCCGGGCGGAGAGCGCTCTTCTCTTCCGCTGTACGCGCTCCATGGTGCGACACGTTTTTTATTATAGTGCAAGTACAGCCTCCCAAATTTTTATTAATATAGTGGGAGCGACGACCGATCGGCATGTCAGCGCCTTATCACGGTGCTCAGCAGCGAAATAGGCGAGAGTACGCGCACGCGCCTAGAACTATCTGCTGTGGGAACGTCGTCTGCTCCGCTGTTCTTCTCAGGGCAACACACCCCCTGTTTTTTCTTATCTTGCAAGGCCGTTTCGCTACCGCCAAAGGTAGCTAAGCAGCGTGAGGCACAAATTTAATCAGGTGCAGTGGCAGGGGTGTACCACTCTCAAGGAAACAGCGCAGCGGATGACATTAGGCCCTATGCGCGTGCGCGTACTCTCGCGTATTTTGCTGCTGAGCACCGTGATAAGGCGCTGACATGCCGATCGGTCGTCGCTCCCACTATATTATTAAAAATTTGGGAGGCTGTACTTGCAAAAGCCTATACTTTTGGAGAATTTTAGAAAAATCGCTTATATGTTTTTTTTAATTTATATTAAAAACTGCACTTCGTGTTTTCTTGTTTTTTCTTCAAACTTGCTTTCACGTTGCATGTTAACCGTGCTTTACACAATGATAATAGCCGGTGTGTTTGTGAGGAGTAAATGTAAGGAGCACACGTGAGTAAAATGTGAATGTTGTAACCCAAGTACTTTTTATAGTATTTAGGTTCAAAGCTGGAACAAAAGTAGGCTCAGAGCCGAATTTGACATTTTATTGCGAAAATTTATGTTCGTGTCAGCAGGAGAACTTTTTTAGAGAAATGTGCACCAGGCCTCAATTTAGCGTAAAATTTACGAACTGCCCCGCATAGATACTATCGCTAAAGACGTCGCTAAAGTTGGTCGAGGCACACTGGCAGGTATAGCGTTCGGGGTCCACGTTGTCGCGTTCCAAAATTTTTACAGTTACACAAAATTTTTCCCGGGGGAAAATATTCGTGAATCGCGACATTAGAATAATCAAGGAAGGATATAAAAACATTTCGAGCGAATGTAAGGCGTCGGCCAGCCACGCTTTGTTCGATCTTCTCTGAAATTACCCTCCTCCTCTTCTCCAAGGAAGACAAGCTCCTCCGATAGGCAAGACAGAACTTTCCGTCGCATGCGCCTTAGAATAGGCCACACAGCCCGACGACGGTAACCGCTTGTAACAGCTTCGCAGTAATTTTGCAGGGGCGGTATTCTCGTAACTGTCCTTTTTTAAAACGTCCCTTCTGCGTCCCTTTCATCGTGACGTACTTCCGGTTAAGCAGTGGGCCTTTGATTCAAATACCGTAACTGTTCTTGCAAACGCAGTTGAAAGAACTGAAACCGTATCAGAGTGTCTTTTATGTGTTTATTGTTCCGCCAGCGAACCAACAATAAGGCGACGAAAAATCGTCTGCTCCAAATCGTCTGCTCCGAGTAGCCACGGCTTGGTCTCTTTTTTTTGCCTGCTCAAAGCAGCTCTGAGCAGCTCCAAGCAGCTCCGTATTTTATTTGCCCATAGAACATCTATGGCGGGAGCAGTTTTGGGCTGCCTGGAACTGCTCAGAGCTGCTCTGAGCAGGCAAAAAAAAGAGACCTGCTGATAGCTCCGCCGTGCTTGCATGGCGTCACATCCGGGTGTTCGCTTTTAGCCAATCAGGGCTGGCTCAAAAGGGACACTTTTGAAAGGGACACAAAAGGGACAAAACACGGGAATACCGCCCCAGAACGCAAAATCTCCCGGCACTCTAAGCAGGCACGCAAAGCGGCCTATGGTACAGGGCCTCCCGTTTATATATCTCCCGATAGCTACTCCTCGAAATCTGTGGTGCAGAACACGCCAGTATGGCCGTGCCACGACGCATTTTTGGACCATATGTTTGTTATTTTCTAGGAATGGACAATTGGGGCACTCCGAGCTGCGTGAGCACCCCATTCCAGGCACCACATAAAGTCTCGCAATTGACTTGGCAAGAAGGGAGAGGTCAATGCGCCCCAACTGGCCTTACCCATTTCGCTGTCAAAACAGTGGCCATGAGGTGAACCACGGGATCTCCCAAAATGTTTGCTCAGGGCCATAGAGAAGACAAGTGGCTATAAAAAGCTACAGATACCTTATAGACCGCATGTATGATTTGAACCTGTTTGTCACTCTACTCGGGCTTTCGGGATAAAAGTTAAAGAATACTTCAACGACCGGTTTATATAGGCAAAACTTTTCCAATCCGTTGAATTTGGAAGCACACCCCACACTTAACAAAGTGTACTGTTGGGCGAGTTGGTAGTTGATTGAAAAAATAGCTACAGCGCAATCGAAACAAGGACACAGACAGACAATAGGGCGAGCGCTGACTCGTCAGCGCTCGTCGCGTCATCTTTCTGGGTCCTTGTTTCGATTCGCGCTGTAGCTATTGTTACTCCACACTTGTCAATATCGTTCAGGAAACATAAAACATTAGGCGTAGCTCAGGCAGAAAATCAGTACATAAGTCGCATTAGCAATGTTTTTTAATACATGTACGTTAATGATTGTTTTTTTGTGTGTGTGATCGAAAATAAAAATACGCGTTAAAAATGTTTTGAAACGAAAACACAAAAAGGGCTTGCGCGAGCCTAGTCCTGGTTGCAGTGTTCCAAATTCAACAGTAACTAAGGGTTACAATCGATGGCGCGAGTAGTGGAACGTGGGAAAACTGAATTGACTTTCGGTAGACTCCTCTCTGTTTATCGTGGGAGAATTTAAAGGGAGGAGAAGAGCGTGAGAAGTTGGCGGGGAGGCGGCGGAGAAGACTATCGTCCGTTGACGACATTTGCAGCGAAGTAAGCTTATATGCGGCCAATTTTCTCTCTCTCTCTCTCTCTCTCTCTCTCTCTCTCTCTCTCTCTCTCTCTCTCTCTCTCTCTCTCTCTCTCTCTCTCTCTCTCTCTCTCTCTCTCTCTCTCTCTCTCTCTCTCTCTCTCTCTCTCCACTATGCACATCTTTAAAAAACAAGCGGGAAATTACGAATACTCCACTACAAGCCAAAAATCAGCCAACTTGAAACGAAATTAATTAGGTTCCGCATCAAAACGTGGTCTAATTCAGTCATGGCATGACCCCACCAGTACGCGCCACGTCCAAGCGCAGTCCCACCGGCTGTCGCAATCACAATGCTTCGACAAGAAGTCAACCTGCTTCCAAATTTGATCTGCCATACATTCTGATCTTATGGCCACCGGCTCATTCATCGCTGAAGGGGAACGGGACAGCCCGTTCCGCAGCCAAAGCTCACACGCACACAGGGCGTTTCCTTCTGGGATTGTAGGTACCACTTCCATACGCCCAACAAGCAAAATTATTCCCAGAAGACGCCCTAAGATCCAGGTCCATTACCGCTTGGGAGGAAGAACCTTTCCGCTTTCACATCTCAAGTTGTCTCACGAAGACAAGGTCACCTGCTCACAGCTCCAGACAAACACATTTTCACGTGGCAAATTACTGCACTTCATACACCCGACTTAATAGAAGCACAATTGCACATTCTGCCTGCAACCATGCACTTTCTACCACATGGCGTCGGAGTGCCGCCACACCATCTCGTGCCATAAATTCAAACCTGTCATTTGGGCAGCAGGAGGGCCGGCTAAACAGATCCAACCCGGATCACCAACAACACCTGCACTGAGGAGGTCCCCGCCTAACGACCAAACAAGCAAATTTGACTGCTCTAATAACGTTACTTCCTCCTCGACCGCTTTCTCCATGGAAACCAAACACTAGCATTTTCTCCTAAAACATTAGACTGGCATTTTTTTCAGCCTTGATCTCACGTAGTCATACCACTGCTGCGTATCAAATAAACTTCCGTCATCTAAAGATTTCGCTTTATACTGTTTTCTTATTTGGCTCGCATTTGCTTGTCAGCCATTACTTGCCGGTGGACCGTTTATATATAGTACCAGAGTCCTTCAATGCTTCATAGTACGAACGCTGCACATCTTCTGTTGGTTGAACACGTTACGTAGGTTTAAGGAAACAGATGGTGAAAAATGAATTAACGGTTCACATTGTAGAATTGTGAGACATTATTCCCTTGCTTTTCTACGCGTCACGTAGCCTGTCTTGAAAATCTTCGTGTTTTACAGCTAACATTTTTAGTCCTGTAACATTAGTGTCAGTAACAAATTTCTCTAACGACTGTTCACATCCGGTGAAGAGAAATTTTACCATAATTTGTAGCGCTGCTTTAGAGTTCGGGAGTCCGTCTAGCTACGCTGAGTATGACAGACAAAATAAAGTAGTGCCGCGGTCGGTCCTACTATCATTCACATAAACTGATATAAAAATTTTCTGAAATTCCTTCCAGCTTTATCTGCTTTTACCCTGTTAGTAATGAAAGCACGCTTTACGCGAAAACCGCAACCTGCTCGTTGGGAGGACTTTCTGAGTGCTTGAAAGAGCTCCCGCCCCTATTGCTTTCAAACCTTTTGCTCTGCATCCGCAACCCTTTCAGTGATTTTTAGCCTCCAGAGCCCCAGGCGTGTTGCTACTGGCAATTTGATTTGTCAGAGAGCTTTTAGAATGAATTAGGAAAGCACTCATTGCGGTATAAGTGGAGTACACCAAACAAGAAATTCGGAAGCTTCCAAACATTGGATCGACTGAAAAACCAGTAAGGCACAATTCATAAAGTAATCAATTCCAGACGCTTCTGGAGACTTTGGGGTTGAAGGAATAGACTGCCTGCAAAACGGAGCTCTGCTTTGTGTCGTCAGAACGGAAGCAAGGGTTCCCCTAATGTCTCTGGCTACAGTTTTTTGCGCAAGATGTAAAGGAGGGAGCCAATGCTTTTAGGAAATGCATCTTGCGACGACAATGAGATTAACCAGGTTCTATTTCTTGCCTGTTTCTAGTAACACTATAAATATAAACTGGAATGGCTTTTGAAGCCGGTCGCACGAGGCCGGGCGCTGTACTACTGCGGTACGCTGATGAGAAGGTTTCTAGCTTGGTTTCGGGTAACTCAGTAAATATAAATGACTTCCTAGTAATAGCGAAAGGTCCCAGTGGGGTTTCAATACGCCAAGTACACCAGACCAGTACGAAGTTGCAGGGAATAAATTTGTGGCGGGTGCGTGGCCGGGTCGCTCTTTGAAAAGAATGTTCTTTGTAAGGAAGGGCATTTTGTGTATCAAAAAGAATGGTTACAAATGCGTGGTGGCTGTTTCAGTTTCCGTGTTACGCGGTAAATTTGCAATGTGTCGAACCGATAAAAATACGTGGTTGGTCACGATTTGGTTTCTTATGAACTATTTTTTTTCGGGTCAATTCCGGTTCGAATAAATCACGTAACAGAGGGCCCGTAGATTTTAATACTAATATACACTAGAGGGAAATCTCGCGCCACTGTCTAGGGGAGCCGCGCTTCAGCGAGCGTTCCGTCATGTACCGAGCAGGCACGTTCCACTTGTCCTTGGCATGGCTCACGAACACGCTGAAACGTTGGCTCTGGCTGCAAAAAGTAACACTATTACTATAAAAGATGATTCAAATTTGTTTTGTTATGAAGAAATTGAAGCTGCAAAAAGATTTATTTGTCAGTTATTATCGAGAAGCTTCATGCATGATGAATAAGAAAATAATGTTACCCGTTTGGCTTCCAGTCACAAAGGAAGCCGTATGGGTAGCAAAGCCAAGTAGGCGAGGAACGTCGCTCTATTTCTAGGGACCATAGTCGCTCGCTGCAATTATGGTCCCTAGAATATGAGCACATATTTCTAGGGACCATACTGCAATGGAGCCGCCCACGGCGGCCCGCGATTGCAGAGCCACATTTCTCCCTAGCATATATTAGTACGAAACTGTCTGTAAGGGTTCACCCACATACCAGCGAAATAACTCGCACATCGACCTAAGCGTGCGTGGCCGTACGCGCTCCCGAGAACTACGCAGACGAGGGCGAGCAAACCTGTGGCAACGTAAGGCCGCCCTACCGCCTAGGCGTATTGTCGCTGGTATGGCTTCAATCGAAGCTTCCTTTTACAATTCCTGACCATTAACTTGCATCGAAACGAAGAACCATGAAGCTAGGTACGCTTCTTTACATGACGGCCCATTTTCAACGTGGCAAGAAAGAACCAAGCTCCGTTCTCGCTGCCAACTCTATGTATACTGGCCAACCAGCCGTCGATTAAGACGCGAGGGTTGAACTGGATTTAGCGCTCAGTTTCCGCAGGTTCAGTGAGCGGACATGCGGTTTGTACAGACTTCGGCGCAACGAGCGCGTACTAATACATTCCCCGTACGCCAGAGCACGCCTATTTTATTCCGATGCGCAAGTACAGCCTCTCAAATTTTTAATAATATTGTCACGAGTGCGCCTGCTACGAGGCGGAGCCACAAAGACGACGACGACGAAGGGCTCTTCACGTGGCGCGTGTAGGAGAGTTCGTGGAACGGCTCGTGCTTTAGAACGCTCATTTGGCTGATCGGCGCTTCGCGTGAGACCACGTCTTTTTGGTGCTTTCTTCCTAGAGGCACTAGTTCGCCGAAATAAGTCCCCGTTTGTCTTTTCCCCCAAGGGACGATCATCATCAGCAGCAGGCCGAGCGGTCGTGTTCCAAACGTGCCCCCGCTTTAATGCTAATTAACGAGTCGAAATTAATTGGTATCGGAAAGTTTTTAGTTCCAGAAGATCTGGGAGGTCATCGCGCACACGCCGATACCGGTATTATTCAGAAGGTACGATTTCTTCGGATCTTTTTGGCGATTGTTTTCTGCGTTCGGAGCTAAATCTAACCGATTTGGAACGCAATACATGACGTTGATAGGCAGCTAGGCCTAACGCCGCTACAGATGGCTGAAGCAGCAATGATGCCTACAGAGACCCAGGAGTCAGGGATCCTCACCACTGACGACACGGGCCGGATGTGTGTAGAGGTCACAGGAGAGGAAATGACATCGGACAATCAAGGATAGAAAGCAGGCTGGACGACGGTCGGACGCAATAAAAAGCCAAGGGAGGAACGAGCTTTGGGCTCTGTGCCAGCAGCGCGAACGGAAGCCAAGACGTTTGCAAGGAAGGCAGCGGCAGCAGCTACGATGGCAGCAAGGCTTAACACTAACCTACCGAGAGATGACGGCAAAATTATAGTAAGACCGCGTGGTGGACTGTGCGTGGCGAAGACCCCGCTCCCGGCCATCGAGACAGCTATCACTAAGGCAGCAGGCATACCCATAACCGATACGGAGCAAGACGCTTTCGTGGCAAACAAGGAGCAGAACATTATCATCGTGAGTACACCAGACCATGCCCGGGAATGCAAACATTCAATGATTAAGGAGATCGAGATCAGCGGAAAGAAGTACGAGGTGAGGGCGTACGCGACGGTACCCGAGGGCACGACGAAGGGCGTTATACGAAACACGCCGCTCGACCACTCGCAAGAGACGATTTTAGCCAAGCTGATCACGGATAGGCACCCAACGGTTATAGGAGCTAGGAGAATCGGCAACACCCCAACCATCATTGTCGCCTTCGAAGGAGAATGGGTACCAAGACAAGTGTATTACGGTTCCAGTATCCTACAGTGCAGCTTATACCGGAAGCACTTCGATTTCTGCACGATGTGTGGTGAAGTCGGGCACCGGAGAGATGTCTGCCCAACACCGAACGTGCGGGTGTGTTCCGACTGCGGGATGAAAAATCCAAATGAGGGACACGACGAGGTATGCCAGCCTAAGTGCAAGTTGTGTAACGGCCCCCACCCGACCAGGAGCAACGGTTGCAAGAACAGATACAAGACACCATACGTGGTGACCAAAAGAAGATGGGCAAGGAAGGAAGCTGAAGAAGAACGGCACAGGAAAGAGCAGGAGGACCTTGCGCCTAACAGTTTCCCAGAACTTGAAAGTGCTTCAACTAAGAATCAGGGAAGGCAACCACGCTCGTTGAGCAGGAGATCGGAACGAGGCACAAGTAACAGGAGAGACCTAAGCAGGGGCAGATCTAAATCGAGGGACAGAGTCTACTGGAGCAAGATCGTCCAAAACGACGCTGGGAAAGGGAAATCTACGAAGCGGCCCGCCACACCGAACAACCACAAGGCAAGTCAAGACAAGGCGACACAAAATGAAGTGGATGTACTCCGCAAAGAGAACGCGCAGTTACGCAGAACAATCGAAAGCATGGCTGAACAGATCAAAATGATCAGTCAGCAGCTACAAGCTCAACAAGTACAACAGGCAAGCCAGATTTGAGAACTGCAGCAAGGGCAACAAGAACAGCTACAACAACAGCCGCATCAAGTGCTGGAGGAGCAGCAAGCCGAGCCGATGAATGAAGACGTGGGAACTAACGGAAAGAAGCAACAAGCAGCAGGGGCCTCGGAACCATTACCCAAGAGAAGGGCCATCGAAAGCCTAAAGGAACGCAAACTAGTAGACAGGGTGGACAAGTTAGAAGACATGGTGGCAAGCCTAGTACAGTCGTTCAACAGCTTCAAGAAAGAGATCCGCGAAGATTTCGCGGAAACAGTTAGGCAAAGTGTGGAAATGATCATGCAACAGAAGGTTACGCCGGCCCTGCAGCAGAATATCAGCACGACCGTCCAGCAATACGTGCCGCCAATGGTACAGCAGCACATGGCTGCAGCCGTACAACAACTAAGAGTCGAATTAGGCCTCAGTCCTGCTGCCGTACCACAGATAAGAGATGAGGTACACCTTAGCATGTCACCATGGACAGGAACACCCCAAGCACAGTAGATGACAAGACCCTGGTCATCTGGCAGTGGAACTGCCACGGTTTTCATAGCAAGAAGGAAATACTCCAGGTCCAAATCATGAAGTCAACCAGAAAGCCAGACATACTAGTACTACAGGAGACCCTAAACGAGGACGTACGGTTACCGGGATACCGGGTGCACGCCTGTTCTCCGAGTCGAGCAATCAACGGCTCAGGAAGGGGAATATGTACCATGATAAGGAAAGGAATATTATATGAAGAAAGAGAGGGTCTGAAGAAATCATCGGCCGAGCACATCATCACAGAAGTGGTCGTCGGAAAGAAGTGGAAACAGAGTATATACATCCTCAACGTATACAGCAGCCCGAGCAACCACAGACAGCGATTCAAAACTCTCATGAGTAAGGTCAGCAAAATGGCAGGACACAACGCCAACCTCATTGTTTGCGGTGACTTCAATGCTCATCACAGGGAGTGGGGATACGACGAGAGTCCGATCAAGGGAAGAGACCTCCTGGAGGCCACCCAAGAAGAAAGCCTAATCCTAATCAAGGACCCCGCACAACCAACGCGAACCGGCTCCATAAGAGATAGAGACACAACGCCAGACCTCACTTTCGTCAGGGTTACGAGCAGTACCAGACTTCCAACATGGTCCAATACAGGCCTCGATTTAGGCAGCGACCATTATATCCTAGAAATAAAGGTCCCCGTCGAAGAGAAGCCGCTCGAGAAGCGAATACACAAGCTGACGGATTGGGATCTCTATCGCACCCTATTACCGGGGGAAGAAGAAGAAATCCAGGACATAGACGCGTGGACAAGTAAAATATTGGAAAGCGCCAAGGCCGCAACTAAGGAAATCGAGACGGTACCGGAGATTGAGAAAATCGACAACCGCCTAGCACACATGATAGAAGCGAAGCTATCCATCCACAAGAGGTGGAAACAGCAACGTAACAACAGAAAGTTAAGGCAGAAGGTCGCCGACCTCAACCGTGCAATCCAAAAACACTGCACTGCGCTCTGCCGACAACAGTGGACAGAGATCTGCAATGCAGCAGATGGTCAACTACATGTGGGTAAGACGTGGGCGTTACTGCGTCACCTGCTGGACGAGACCAGAACCAAGTCTCGCCAACGTGACAACTTAGGCAAAGTGTTGAACAAGGCAATAAGAGAGCTAGGGCAGGAAGAGATGTACAAGCAGATTGGTAACAAATATCTACCGGCCAACCCCGAGGAAAGCCACCCCGACTACTGGGGACCGGCCAACGACAAGCTAGACAGGGACATTGAAGTCTGGGAGGTTCGCACGGCGGTTCAGGAATTGAACTGCCGCTCAGCAGCCGGCCCGGACCGAGTAACAAATAAGGCGCTCAAACACCTCAGCGAACCGGCGATAGCCAGCCTTACGGCCCTGTTCAACAGGTGCTGGAAAGAAGGCAAACTACCAAAACAATGAAAAACAGCAAAGACCATTCTAATCCCAAAGCCAGGCAAGCCACTCGGCATCGAAAACTTACGCCCAATCTCCCTGACATTGTGCGTGGGGAAGGTGCTGGAACACGTCCTCATGAATCGATGGCAAACGTACCTAGAGGAGAACAACCTATATCCGGACTCTATGCTCGGTTTCAGAAGCAAATTGAGCACTCAAGACGCTATGATACAAATCAAGGCGGAAATCATTGGCAAGACCAAGGACAACCAGGCCATACTTGGACTGCATTTGCAGAGTGCCTTCGACAAAGTGAAGCACTCTGCAATCCTTTCCCAGATATGCGCCCTGCGGATGGGAACACGGACGTACAACTACGTACGCGACTTCCTCTCGGAGCGCACCGCACAGATACAAGCAGGTGACCACACCCTCGAAGAAAGGAAGCTAGGAAGTGTAGGAACTCCCCAAGGGTCGGTGATTTCACCGTTACTCTTCAACCTTGTAATGATTGGCGTCGCAAGACGACTGGAAACAGTACCAGAAGTGAGACATACGATATACGCGGATGATATTACACTATGGGTGCCAGGTGGATGCGATGGACACATCGAATCCTCGCTGCAACAAGCTGTAGAATCCATAGAAGATCAACTGCAAGGCACGGGCCTGGTCTGCTCCCCGAGTAAATCAGAACTACTGATTATTCCCCCGACAACACGGCTCAAGCAAGACAGCAACATCAAGCTACGAACTAACAACGGGCAAGCGATCCCTGAGGTCACAAAGATCAGAGTGCTGGGCTTCCTGATTGAGAGGAACCGTAGAAACAAGGAGACTGTCACCCGTCTCATTGGCAAAGTCGCGGCAGCTACGCAGCTCATTAAGCGAGTGGCAAATAGAAGATCTGGTATGCAAGAGGACAGCTTGCTACGGCTGATCCAATCCTTCGCAATCAGCCACATTGCTTACGCCGCGGCTTTCCACGAATGGCTACTACATGAACGTAACCGTCTGAACGCTGCCATACGAAAGGCGTACAAAGCAGCTATCGGTGTCCTCGATCTGGCAAACACGGAGAAGCTCCTAGAGCTCGGTATTCACAACACGCTAGAAGAAATCAGTGAAGCCCAGAGAGTAGCACAACTCGAGCGCCTCAAGGGATCCAAGACTGGCAAATCCATCCTTGCCAAACTAGGACTGCAAACGGTGTCAAACACTCGGAACCTCAACAAGCAAGAAGATATTCCGGCTGACATCAGGAATGCAACCAGGGTCTACCTATCCCCCGCAACATGGACCCTACTCACAACAGGGAAAGAAGAGTGGCTAGGGCAAAAGTCATGCTTGAACAACATTCTAACGTGCCCGGTATCAGATTTGTGGACGCAGCCGATTACAGTGACCGTAGATGCTTCACGGCTGTGGTCATTGATGCAAAGACAGGGGAAACAATAACAGCAGCCAGCATCGCAACACGTGAAGCACAGAATGCCGAGGAGCTGGCCATCGCCATGACCATCGCCGACCCGGAAACAACAACAGTGCTGTGTGATTCAATGGGTGCAGTGCGTAACTTTGCCAAAGGCCGAATGTGCAGTGGAGCAGTGCGGGTGCTCACCGCGGTGAACCTTAACAAACGGAGGATAACAGTGAAGTGGTTCCCCGCCCATGCAGGGAACGATGTGTCACAGACAATGGCCAACGACAACAAGACGGCTAATACTGTAGCGCGAGAATTAGCAGGCCGCGCGACAGTAATGGATTCGTCTGCAGAGTGGTGGATAGAGACCAAAGATAGGTTCGACACCTTTCAAGGTGTAACAAAGTATTACAGAAACAATAGAAGGGTGATGGCACCGCCACACCCCGAGCTAACTAGGGAGCAAGCATCAATATTCAGGCAACTGCAGACCAATTCATTACTGACCCCGGTCATAATGCGGCACATATCACCAGAACTGTACCCAGACGACACGTGTGTGTTGTGCAACAACGCCAGAGCGACTGCTGCCCATTCATTGTGGGACTGTGAGGTTAGACCAGTAGAGGCTTCAACCAGGACCGACCTCCCGCCGTGGTATCAAGACGTCACGCGAAGTTACAGCAAGGAGGACCAACTTTCAGCTGTCCAGTAGATCCTGTCGGCTCTCGAACGGCAGCACCGGAGTGAAAGCTGCGGGGCGCCATCCTTCCTTCGGGGGAGGGGGCAACCACCACTGCAGTGAGTAGCGACGGTGCCCGTCTAGTAGAGTGGCCAAAGGACCGACTAGTGGCTCCGTCCGGGCATAGTGGCAACACTACGTCTGTTGCCGGCATTTAATAAAGTCTTTTTCACTCACTCACTTTTCCCCCAACTTCGTCTGCTGCACTTGCAAGGAATAATATAGTGGGAGCGACGACAGACCGGTATGTCAGCGCCTTATCACGGTGCTCAGCAGCGAATTAGGCGAGTACGCGCACGTGCATAGGGCTGTCTGCTGTATGAGTGTCGTCTGCTACGCTGTTTCATTGAGAGTGGTACACCCCCTTCCACTTCATCTGAATGACTCTGTGCCCCACGCTGCTTAGCTCCCTTTGGCGGTAGCGAAACGGCCTTACAAGATAAGGAAAACGGGGTGTGTTGCCCTGAGAAGAACAGCGGAGCAGACGACGCGCACACAACAGATAGTTTATGCGCGTGCGCGTACCCTCACCTATTTTGCCCCTGAACACCGTTATAAGGCGCTGACATGCCGATTGGTCGTCGCTCCCGCTATATTTTTAAACATTTGGGAGGCTGTACGTCGATGTACTCATTTATGCCGACATGAAAGGTATACCAATGTCCAAGTACATCGTTACTGCGCGTCTACGTAGTTGGGCCTTAACAGGTTCGCGAACCGGTTCGGGAACATTGATTATTCGCGAAGTGCAAAAATTTATTTTAGTTTAATGCGACCACTAACGTCAAATACAGTTTAGCATCATTCGAAGTGATGCTTCCTTCAAATAAAAGCTGTTCGATCTTAAAGAAAACTCTAAGCAATTAGGCCAGATATTAGAGTAAACTCGTAAAGTAGTGAAAATTCACCTGCCACTTCATCGTCCTGTCTTTATGGCGTCCTAGAGACTAGCTAACACGACTGCCAGGCCAACGCCAAGGCTACCGCAAGAAGGCATGACTGCTCGATTTATTTGGGCCTGTTCCGTTTGATTGTATTACTGGAACGCTACAGTGATAACGTTGTTCCTAATATTTTTTCATTACGTCACTGCTGATGTTGTATATTTGTATATATAAATATAAATATAAATATATATATATATATATATATATATATATATATATATATATATATATATATATATATATATATATATATATATATATATATATATATATATATATATATATATATATATAGAAAGAGAGAGAGCGAGAGAGAGAGGAGAGAGAGAGAGAGAATCCACTTTATTTGGAACTCTGGTTTTAGGGTGGGGGAGTGGCGGTGGCCTAGAGTGCCGCCGCGACGTCGAGGGCCCGACCGGTGACCAGTTCTTGGCGGTCGCGGTCCGAGCATCCCAGAGCCTGTTCTCAGAGGGTGGGGGAGAGTAGAGGGGGAAAGGGTCGCGCGCACATTCGCAGAGTGAGTGATAAAAGTTGGAATTTTTATGTTTGCTATCTTGACTAGCCGGGCCGCGGCTCCGAAAGGAAGTCGAAAAGGCAAACAGTCGCGAAACATGCTCGCTTTATAATGCCACACCACACGAAGAAGCTCCCACATCCGTTTGTACATTCGGCTTATCTCTGGAGCTGAGCCCCGGACTGCCTGGAACCTCTGGTTACGGTGCTAGAAGATTTTTAACCGCATCACCGAGTTATACTTCAAGCGAAACCTCCCGCATCTCAGAGGATCGCTCCTTACAGAACGTCCACCTACGAAGGATGCTGACACGTGAACTTCCCCAGGAACGTCGCAAGTGTAGTCTCCTCAGCCTCGGACCTAAGTTTGTTGTCTGAGCTGTGTGGTGTCTTCTTTTCGTTCATTCCGTCCTTTTAGCGAATTTCAGAGTATTTTTTATTACCCTACTGTCATATATGTGCACGTATTACTACACCGTACGCAACACCATACAGGTAGGTTCAGCCCGCTGCATGATTCTCAACGCAAAAGAATCTCACTAGCCAAATTAAAATAACCAACCCTTTTGTTTTCAAGAAACGAATACCACATATATTAACAAAAATGAACGCCCCAAGGGCCAGCGAAAATTTTTAAACAATGGAAAAATTGACGTCCTCCAAATAGGTCGTCAAATATATGTACCGCAATTTGGCATGGGCTTAGGACGCCCTCTGAAAGTGACTAAATCGCCATTTTTTTGGAAAGCGGGAAAAAACTTAAGAGAAGAACTATTACACAATCAACGCTAGGAGAAACTCGCAAAGTCACTTTGTATGAATAAAATTTATTTTAATGCACTTAAAACATGCTATTTTTAATTTCACCCGTTTACAAACGGTAAGCGATTCCCTCTTCAAAGACCCCCATGTGCGCACTGTTATGTCGTCGACCCCTTTTCGTTTTGTCGGAAAAGGTTTTGCCGCTAGAAGTTTTGTCGCGATGCGATTATGACGCCTCTTAATATTTTGTTGACGTTCGGCCGCATACAGTCTGTCTTTCGCTGTTATGCTGCCGTTCCGCAATGCGATACCGAGATGCTAAATATGCTAGACTAGTCGAGCATTTTGTAGTTGACTGTATGCTGATGCTGTATTTCAGTCTCGTTGAACGTTTACTGTGTTTTTCTCCAAGGTGTGCAGAGAACATAAGAACATACAGAAGCTTGTTTGGAATTTAGGAAAAATAATATCCCAAGAAATCAAATTATTAGTAAATGAACACGTCTGTAAATGAATTCGGGAAGGCCCATAATTTAGAAAAATTCCAGCAATACCATTTTCAATACACGATGCAGTGGTAAAAAGCAAAATAAAAAACCTGTGATCAAGACTTAATCGACTCAATAGGTGATGTAGCCTGTTCTTTACAGCTAATTGTATCTGGTATCGTTGTGGTTTAACGGTAGCGTGTCAATCACTGAAGTGTTACACAATAACAGTTCGTACAATGCCGTCTGATAAATTACTCAATGTGAGCTACAGTAAGGACGTTCGGGAAAATGTTTTCACTTTATTTAAATGCTTTATATTATCAAACCTTTTGATCGGCAGCGAGTAATAGTATTTTGGCCGAACTCCACATAATAATGCGAATGATATTGTCGCCGTGGCCAAGCTGCTCTATGGGAGATGAGACTTTCAAAGCGTTTTACGCTCCTGGAATACCAGTTCTGGTAAAGTGGCACGCTGGCACCAAGGTGAAAGCCAGAAAAACAAGTATGGCTATAATTCCGACACACATTCTTATCTCACAGCCTTTGACATCCAGTGATAGACGTGGCTGCTCGCAATTGGCGCTCCGAAGCGAGTTTTCCCAATAGGGCTCCCTGCGTAACTTGCACTCCTCACCACATTCCTCTCCGCTTTCAAAGTCAAAGTCAAAGTGAGTTTTATTTACATCGCCAAAGAGAACGATGCGGGTAGGCCCAGGCAAAAAGTGAAAAAAAAATCACTTGAGGGATGCGCTAGGCCTTCTGTACAAGGCATAGAGCGAAAACGCACAGCGGGTATATGACATTATTATCTGGGATATTTAGAATAACAACACAATCGGTTTGATTGATTGCGGGGTTTATCGCGCCGACGCAACGCAGGCGATGAGGCGCGCCGTAGTGGAGGGCTCCGGATTAATTTTGACCACCTGTGGATCTTTATCGTGCGCCGAAATCTCGTACACACGGGCGTTTTTGCTTTTCGCCTCCACCAGAAAAGCGGCCGCCGCGGCCGGGAATCGAACCCGCGACCTCGTGCTCAGCAACGCAACGCCTTAGCCACTGAGCCACCGCGGCGGGTAATAACAACACAATCTCAGATGAATTTATTAACAAAGCATATAAACAGAGCAAAAAGAAACACAGCATAAAACTAACAGGAAAAAACTGAAAATGGGTACGCCTAGCATTATAAAAAGAAGAAATATGTAAAGCACAACATTACAAATAAAAAAATTGCGCAGATAATGCACTGCCAAGGTGAACTAGTGAAATTACACCCCTTGACGACAAATTATTCAAAAGAGAGGGCAGGGTGCGTCGGAGCAATTGTTGTCCATACATTGCACAAGAGAATGTAATGTGTCAAATTTCTTTTTTGCGAAAAGACCGCATTTTTTTGGCAAATTTCAAAGAAGTTTAAGAAATATGGCAAATATTCCAACTTTCTTTTCTGCCGACAATAAGGAGACAAAGCCACAGTACACCATTACATGTGGGTCAATCCATGTGATCCCCTGTCCCAAGTCAATTTATCGGAGTTCAGGGAGGCAGCGGGGAGCTGCTGTGACCCGGAGACACAAAAGGTGGTCATCATAGTCCGAGATACAAAGGCCGCCGCAAAGCTCCGGCTGCCGGCCACCGCCTCGCTTAGAAGTATTCTCCAATAAAGTTTCTTTCTCCCTCTCTATCTCGCTTCTTGTACCCTCAGAGCGAAGACGCCATCAGCGAATTCTCTCTTTGACGCCGCCCAGGGTTGTACCTCCGCCCTCAAAGAAATTGCACAACGTTGGAGGAAAAGGTCATCGGGAGATCAGAGCTACCGCGGAATTTTACCAATGTCTCTAATCAAATACAGACAAAATAAGGAAGCGACTTATTTAAAAACAAAAAAAAAACCAGTGGGAAATAATGTGCTGTGGTCATCGTGATTCTTCGCGACAAGTAAAGGCTTTAAAATCATCCGCATTCATTGTGATATTAGTTACTTTCCTATTTCCAGCGATTATGTTCTGGGTCCAATCTAAGCAACTCAGCATTTCTTTACTTACCATCAGCAGTAAATGATGGGTAATTTCCACAAATAAATGGTTTCACAACTCACTTTTTTAAACTATTTTATCCATCCTGTCAGCGGGGTTTATATATTTCTTAGTTTTGGCTACACTAACAAATTATCACACCCCGATCTAAGCACCCTTACCTTCCTCATAACTTATCATACACATCGATGCGAAATTTAAAATATGCAGAAAGCTTGAAATTTTCAATTTTGGATGACACAATTTTCTGGTATCTTTTTTGACACTTCTGCACTGTAAGCAGACACATCTCGCCTTGTGAAAATGATATGGCATTCCAAGCTGGCACCACATTTTATTGCAAGACCGTTCAAAGCGCAAAACGTAAAACGAGGGACGACGAGAGGCACAGGGACACGCGCTTGTCCCTGTGCCTCTCGTCGTCCCTCGTTTTACGTTTTGCGCTTTGAACGGTCTTGCAATGGAATACCAACTTGCCCAGAAATCCGCCTTAACCACATTTTAGAAACAGATATTTAAGGGCACTTTTGACTTACGCGAATACATGCGCTCCCAGAAAAAAGTGCATCTATGCGCTTCCCTCAGATGGCTAATCAACGAAGCTGTGGCGCTCGGCTGGTGTTTTACTTGTGAGGCGCGGCTTGTCCAATTCAAAGTAACGTCGGGTTGGTGCTTACACGTCCACGTTGATGTTGCTCTGCCCGCACCACCGCCGCCCCTGGCAGCCCTTGTCGGTTGAGCTGTGTCTCACGCAGTGTACCTCGCCGCTCGCTGTGCTGCGAGAGAGTCTTTTAGCAGCGGAGCTATTATTACTCGCCGGAAGTTCGGTGTTGCAGAAAACTACCGGATAGCAACGCTATCAAGCAGCTGTTCATTATCCGCTACACAAAGCGAAGACAGGAACGCCATAGCGTGCGCTAGTGTGCTCCTCAGTTCGTTCGTAGAAAGAGTCACGCCGTGATTGCCGCAACACCTGGTCGAACGATAAGCCACGTCCAAGCGTGCGCCTCTCGGTTCGTTCGTATGATGCGCTCAGTACCGTAAAAGAGCCCTTCGTGTGGCAGCGTCTGCGCAGTGACTTTGCACGCACCGCTCGCGAAGACGGCGACTTCTTCGACGCATACGACGACGACTAGCACTATGGAATAGACAATGAAACTTAACCGTGCGTCAATCAATGCTCACCTACAGCTTCGCCATTATGCTTTGCACGTGAGTGCAAGCATCCCGATTTTTTGGCCTCCTCCCGATGCGCCATTCCCCCTTTCAAGTGTGGGTAGATGTGACATTGTAGTTAGGTCAACACTAAGGCCAGCCAGTCTCTGTTGCCTTGCCTTCAACTTCTCCAGCCTGTTTCTTTCTCTCTTTTTACGCATGAGAATAGGGTCGTGGAAGCGAAAACCTTTGCGTTCACACGATCACCGGAATTTTATTTTGCCTACCCGTACAATGCTTCGTTTTAAAGGCAGCCAGAAGCCGACGAGTGACAAACCAAAATTTCTAGTAGCGTTGCCGGTACGCAGTACGAGTATTAGGTGCCTAAGTAAACGCTAGTTTTGTCTAGTTGCAGCTCACGTGTCCGGATGAAATCTTATAATGTGGTCAGATGGGAAGAGAACCAAGCGGCAGAGCTATGAATGAAGGAACGAAGCCGGAGCTCACACCAGGGAAGAGGAAACGTCCTTTCCTTTGAGGAAATATAATGCGTGAGCATGAGTAGTCATTGGCTGCAGGATAGCTTAGATTTTTTTGCAATTTAATGATCCGGAGTAGCATTGTGCTCTTTGTACAATATGCATTTTTTCTCACCAGCTCAATTTCAGCCAAACTCTACAAACAATTCCCACCAAACTCAGTGCCGTAAATAGCTATGCGCATTACACTGAGTTTTCCCCCGCCCAATTTACGTACCAGAACGGCTTGAATTTAAGCCATTTTTAGTTTCCTTTGAGGTGAACTCCACACATCCTGAACAGTGACAACAATTCGAGCAACGAAAATGCGAAGTTTCTTTTACTGCAAAGCTGCGTATCTCTAACACCCCTCCCCCTCCTAAGTTCGCATTCCGGCGAAGCCGTTTTACTCCGCACCGCTTCTACGCTCCTCCCTGATACCGCAAGCAAGTTTCATACCTGTCCACCCCTCCAATGCCTCTAGCTATGAGACACGTGCGTCGTTCGCTCGGAGGAAGAAGAGCGGGAATAGAAGGAGCGTCGGCGAGCACATAACACCAATGGGAACAAAAACAGCACAGTATCACTGCCAATAAACGTGCACCAGTCGCCGTTGTCGCCTCAAGTTCAACCTCGTCCAGTAGCTGCTAGTCCCTCCCTGATAACGAGAAAGTTGTCCGTTTGGAACGCCGACGAGGGCCAATAATAATAGTATAATAATTTACTCCAGCAAAATTCGGCGGTAGCTATACTCATCACAGTCACAGCTTCACTGGCTTCCATTTCCACAGAGATGTAAGGCTCCGATGTTTTTTTTATGAGCAATGAAGTCCTGCACGAGGGGTTCAAAGGTCACTAAGGGTTCAAGAACATTTTTGCTTCAACTAAAAGATCACGTGTTTCGTATCTCTCTCGGCTTTTCTTCGACGGTCAAAGATTCCTTATTTGAGGAGAAGTGTACTAAGCTGAAATGTTTTCCCTGCTATTCCCATTCAAGTTTTTTCATGACGGTTAAGCGACCACCACGTAGCGCTCAGAGCGCGCCAGAGCTTGCCTGAAATGGCTCATACTTTAGACATACGGCGTTTCACAATGGGAGTGTTTATCGTGTTGCAAAAAGTTTGTCGTGGCGTCGTTTTATATCTATATTTTTTGTCGTGTGCGCTGCTTGTACATATAAAATACCAGTGCGAACTCCGGTTAAGTGCTGAAAGTGAACATGGTTACACGGCCGAGCTGCAGCCTTGGGACCTGTACAAATGCACCCTTTCTTTAATAAATTACTATGTCACTTTTTGAAAAGTGTGACACTACTTATAGTGACGGCAGTAATGCCTGCGTTACAATATTTTTTTGCGCGTTACAAATATTCGCACTGACCGAGTACGCTCATGTAAAACTGTTTGGTAAACCCGGATGAAGATGAAGAGCTTAATCTTGCTGCCCGAAAATGTTTTAGTAGCCCGGTTACAGAATCGAAAGCAAAGCAGCCACAATGCAGTTAAATATATATTCGAATCATCTGTTGCCTTGATAGTAGTGAAAAGAAGGACAAAACTAGGCAATGAATTTAAAACTTCTTATTATAACTTAGTACCACCCGTCTCCTCCCAAGAGAAGAAAAAATGGAAAACTGGGGGTGATTCCTCTGTCATAGGAATCGGTAAAACACGAAAGTGAAATGTGCTGCGAAATCTGCAGCTGAGCATGATTTTCGGGTCCGCGGCTCTCTTGTGGGTGTGCTTGCCGAGCAACGTCCTGCTGGTGAGTCGCTTCGGCAAAGGTGTACTGGCGTCATTTTCGTGACGAATATGATGTCAGCGAAATCTGGGTGTATCCAAATGTAAAACGTTTTCGTGCTAAAATATAAAACCCGAATACGAACAACCCTAAGTATAACGTACTCTTTAGTACTAAAGGTTGCTTCCCCGCAAGAAGGCCCCGTCTGCAGGAGTGCACCCTTTACAGGCCACTTGCTTCGTTGTACAGGCGTCACTTCCGTGACGGATATGACGTCAGCGATATCTTCGTGTATTCGGTAATAAAACACTTTCGTGTTAAAAAATCTAAACATTTCCACCGTGCAAAGAAGCCGGTGTAGCGAAGCTGGCCCTCTGTGGGATTCACTATGTTAGTGCTTAGTTCTATTGCGCATTTGCTATTTTGAATTATCAGGACAGTGCCCCGATTTCTACATCACAAAGAACACACATGATTAGTGGGTTGACACAGTGATGTTGCTTATAGCGCGGTTGCGTAATCACGGCGCAGGTAGAACCACTAGAGGTGCTGCGCATAGGTGTCCAATTAAGAGCACGCAGCATCGTGGAATGTCAGTAGTATTGGGAATGTCAGAATACTGCTTGCCGGGCGTGGCAAGCAGTAAGCACGACTCTGGGAAGACGCGACGGCGGTGTAGAAGAGTAAAATAAGGCTGCAACCATAGTACTCCCTCCGTAGATGACCACGCTTTACTGCGCAACACACAATCTGAGAAAGCCAGCTTACGAAGAACAAGCTTACAACGATTCCTTCACTTCAAGTCCGCTTCACCTTCAAATAAAAATGCGTTGCTGGAAAGACATTTTTCCAGAAGCGATGTAAGCCGTCGTATATCAAAATATGTAGGCCCTGGGATCTTTTATAATTTTTTATACGCTAAAAATTTGCTAAGTTCGATCTGTCACCGGACACGATTTGCTGACCCTAGCCATAGCCAGCTTCTCTCTAGAGAGGTTTTTAAGAAACTCCAAAAAGAATCTACACAAAATATGCGGAGCATTTTACGACAGCTGCCCTCGGCTCGCCAAAGCCCCAAGCGTGAGGTAAGTGTGACGCGCCTTTCCACCTACACCGAAACTTTCGACGGGAGTTTGGGACTAACTTTGTAAGCAGCCTCGTATTACCCAACCACAGTCGAAGTAAATGCGGAGTGAGAGCAGCTTGACGTCGCAATCTTTTGACAGGCGACTTAGTCGCCATGCCCTGTGGATGTCACTTTAATCCCGAGATTTCGAGGCTTATAGAGCTGCTTGGAGTCTATATCGAACGCCGCCGGCACGGTAAACTAACACAGGCCGTCACACGCTCTTCGGCAACCACCGCAGCACCGATCGGCCTTCAGAACATTGGTATTTATTCTTTAAAGTTAAAAACCACTGCACGGACACATTTATTAACAGCAAACACAATGAAACATTGCAATTGCTATAAAGATGCTTCGATAATATGTGCCGAGAAACATTTGTCGCGGTGAGCAACGAAGTTTCGCCATACTGACGGCGTTGATGGCTGGCTACTGACCTGCCGTTTATTAGTGGAATGTCACAAGCCCCCAGCCGGCTACGGCATTGATGATGGCGACTCAGCGCCGGCATAGGATAAGTGGTAACGGTGACAAGAAGACACGGAGAACTGATTTGGAATGTATTCCTATCCTCTCGGTGTTTTTTTTCTGGTCGTTGTATATTTGTAAAAATGGTAAACTGTCTGAAAGGCGATTTTTAACAAACTAAGGGAAGAAACCCTCGTACTCCATGTACTCAACCGCTTCAGCTCAACCTTATAATACGAATTCTATAGGACGGTGCTCTAATGGGATTTAAATCAATGGCTTATGCGCCCACACCTTACAACATTTACCGCTAACTATTGGTCATAATATTTTGCTGACTGTTACGTTTTTTGTTACTTTTGTATAACATGATTGCATTGATTGATTGATTGATTGATTGATTGATTGATTGATTGATTGATTGATTGATTGATTGATTGATTGATTGATTGATCGATCGATTGATCGATCGATTGATCGATCGATTGATCGATCGATCGATTGATTTATCGATCGATCGTGAGGTTTAATGCGCCGACGATACAGAGGCGATGAGGCGCACCGTAGTGGAGGGCTCTGGAATAATTTTTACCACCTGGGGATCTCTAACGTGCGCCGAAATTTCTAACACAGGGACGTTTTCGTCTTTCTTTTGTATGACTTCCTTGCGTTTCTTGATAACAGTGTCCATAACGTTCGGTACCGCTAAGAATTTTTTTATTTAATCCCAAGGGATCCCATTACAGTGCTAAGCTCCTGGACCCCGTTTTGTATATATTTTTCTATAGACTGTACACTTTGTTATAAATATTAATTCAGACTGAAACTGAAGCTCAATGTGAAGTAATTATTCTAGTCAGCGGATCGTGCGATGCTCTTCGAACTTGTGGCCTGCGAACACGTTGCGGAAAAAGTGGCCCTAGATAATGACTCTGCTGGCGTTAAAACAGAACATTAAACAAGCCAAAACAAAGACTAAACGATTTAAATGGGCCTAAACGAGTGAAGCAGAACAAGTTCAATAAAATGGCACGGGAAAAAGAGCTCTTTAAAACAAGATAGGCGTCCGAAAACGCTGCTAATTTTGATAAATTACATTGGCCTTGTAGGCTCCCGTACAAAGGCAACGCTGTCAGCCAGGCAACATGTACCAGTATTTTTTTCGGGGCCATGCGGCACGAAAGAGGAACAAAAACAGTAGAGGAGTGTGTGCCCAGGCGTCAAACGTAAGCAGAGCGAGTCAGAAACAAAACAGGTGGCTGTCCTATGTCGACTGAGTGAAGCGGCACTGCACGACGGGCTGCTTATTGGGGGAAGAGAAAGGCCCAGGGTGGGCGAAGAAAAAACACGCCTGCGCCGCTGCGTTGGGAGCAACTTTATCACGAACGGGGGCGAAAACTACGCAGAGACAATTGCCACTGCGCAGGCGTCCACGGCGAGCAACTTAATAAACATGATAAAAAAACAAAATTGAGTTCGATATTTAGGATCGCTGCAACTAAAATCTTTCGCACCCATGGGTGACATTTTTTTCCAAGATTGCCGCAACTTTCGTTTTAGTGCAAATGCCACCTCAGAGATGGATTACAACTATCTTCAAGGCCGAGAACGGGCAGTTCTGAGTTCAGTCCGAGGTCATGCTTGCTTCGTGATCACACTGTATTTATTGTTGACATTTTGTATTGTTCTGAAGTGCCTTCTTACGGAAAAAAATGCACGCAAGTAAGAACAAAAAATTATTAGATGTGGCGCATCTCTTGCTCTGAGGCATGTCCCTCCTGCGTCGGCGTCGGCGGCGTCCGCACGCCACCTGCGCATGCGCGAATCTCCTCCGCTCTTCTCTGCGACAGTCGTGTGCAACACTCTCACACCGTCTCATTATCATAAACAACAGCTGCGTGAGCGCGCTTCGCTCGCTTCGCTCCGCTCCCGTCGCGCAAGTGCGCGCATGCGCGACTCTCCTCCGCGGTCTCCTCTCCTTCAGGCGCTGTGACTATAAAGCGGGTAGCGCGCTGCTGCGGTTCAGTCAGCGGTCACTCTCGTTCGACTTCGCGTCACTTTGCTTGACGACTGCGTGCTTGACTCGGTTCTTCCGATGAAGACGGGATGGAAGCGACAGTCCCTTCAGCGAGTGGTGTGACACAATCCAATACCAGCGTCACTCCAAACGCTAAAGTAAAATTACGCCCATTTTCCCGCGTATGAGAACACCCGCATGTGATGGAATGCATCATACGCGTTCACAACACGTTTTACCCGATTTAGAGAATCAACCCAATGTAAACACCAATTGAACCCCCCGATGCGTCGCATCCCATGAGGGTTCCCTCGCGGGAAAATGGGCATAATTTTTTTTGTCCTTACACTCTGTGCAGAAGGACGACCTGCGAAGCTGGACGCAGTACACGAAATGCACGAAATAAAACACGTTTGTTTGTGACTGCGATCGAGCAGTTAGCACTTGGCCCAATAAAAGTTTGAAGGACTCGAGATTTATTCTGGTGAACAAACACGTTTGCCTCACGCGTCGTATGCATCTTACTGTATGCCTAACACACCAACCCAGAACCAAACCAATCGACCATTGAGGGCAGCTGACAGGTGGCATTGAGCCGCGAGAGTTCAAAGTTTAAATTTCCCGCCAGCACAACGCGCACGTCATCTGTAGCGGCATGAAGACTAGCTGTGCATGCACGCCCACCTGCTTCCACCCGCAACCAGGGCACCAACAAACCGGCAACCGGCGATGGGCGCGTGCTTAGGCATGATATACACGGGCGGAAATGTCGCGCGGAAAGCCTTTCATGCTGAAAAAGAATTATGGGCTCACGTCGGCGCACAAACAGGCACTCATATTTGCGAGACTTAGCTGACGCCGTTTGGGATATGTGTCAGGGTGGTTTCTTCCGAACATTTCCTTAAAACTACACCGTACTGAAACTACCACCACTCAACTTTAAAATGTACGTGACGTAAGATAATCACGAAATGTCAGGGATCTCCCGCTAATCAGACAAGGGTACCGCCTTTCCATAACTTTAGGTAATTTTGTTCGCCGGGCTCAAGAGTTGTTCTTTCGCGTCGTACCCAAATACATCACCGTTTTAAAGCGAAGCTCTTTACGGTTGTGGTTCCCCGCATTTACTGCGAAGCCAAAAAACTCAGAGCGGCTTATATTCAGGGGGAAAAGGCTGAACCGCTTTTTGTATCAAAGGTTTTCCAAAGAACAAATATATTGATCGCCAAGACTACCCTATCATGACGTCCAGTTTTAGATAGTAGTCACAATAAGTTAGTTCCCACTGAAGTTTTAAAGGTCGTAGCGCTCCCACCTGCTGTTAATACATGCATGGGATTCTACGGCGGGGATTGAGGAATCCACTTGTTTGTCAGCTGGGATAGAAGTCGAGTTCTTCGAATTTTGTTAGGCAATCACAAATTCCTAATCGCTACCATCACGAAATGATGACCGAAAGAAATACGTGTGCCTTCCCCATTTATGTTAGCGATCGGTGTTCTAAAACGCTTTTCTGATCATACGCCTTCACTAATTGCAATAGGTCGTTTTTTTTTTCCAGAGCACTTTCACTGTGTCATAACTGCCGCGCAAAAAATTACGATGATGCAAGGGTCATGCTTTTCCTCCATTATTCGGATGGCACCAGTTCTATAACAGCTTCAGCAACCTCTTCACTTGTTTTTTTTTTTATTTCTTGTTTTCTTAGGTATTCGGTTTATTAGTTCAGTTGATATGTTTGTTTTCTCACAACCAGCCGGCTTTTTTATTCTTTTTTTAGTTTTTTCGGAAGAATAGTATAGCCTAATGTACAGCTGGCGCCTAAAAGCATGGTCTAGTGGCGAAAAATGGAATGGCTTGAGGCAACGTAGGGTAATTGTAATGATACTACAATTGCCTCCTTCTCTGCGTAATCTGAACTAGGGCGTTTCTGGAATACAAATTCGATCCCCCAGCAACAAAAAAAAATACCAGGCGAAATTCTTTTCTACAGAGAGGAAGAGAGCGATATCTATATATATAAGCAGAGACGTTTTATAGACTCGTGGAAAGATTGAAAGATTTGTTTACTTATTCACGCTAGATGTTTGTGGCTGGTCCACGATAACTGCAGATACTTTTTTTCTGGAGGCTGCGCTTGAGACCAGTTGTAGCTTCGGCCTACTAGCGCTGAAACCTTTGATCCGAAAACTCAAGCGTGGCTTACGTAAGCCTCAATCACCACACAAACCGCCCAGGGCGCTTGAGATATTGCATGTTTGTTAATGTAAATGTGCCCCTTCATAGGTAGGATGATCGAAAAAAAGCTACTTTTTGTTAATTTCGAGGCCAGCTTAGACTAATACACGTGGTACGGACTCGAAAAGAAGGGACGGCAAGAACAACAATATAATTGGCAAACGTTACTTTCTTACGCAGTGTCTTTACAGCAGCGATTTGTTTTTATTTTAACGTACCAGCAACACATTTCCTCTGCTTGCGCTGTCATCTCAACGTCCACGAAAACAAAACAGTGCTAAACAACCCGATACGGGCATCTTATTTGCCACAAAAATAAAAACGTTACTTTCTCTTGCATCCCTTGTTTGTCTTCGGAATGGCTGTTTCCCTTTGAATAATTTCTTTTGCTTATATACAGCATTTTTTTTATTCGAAGGGGGCTTCTAAATCGTAAGGGCTTCAGAACAAGCTCAAGGCTTCTGTCGTCTGTTAATCATCCACAGAAGATAAAATTATCGGACGTTAGACAAAACATACTTGCGCAGTGGGAACCCTCCAGCGAGTAAGAAGCATTCACGTCGAGAAGCTGCCAATCTGAATGGGCTTCGCTCAAAGCATAACATGTGGAAAAGCTACAAAAGTGGCCAAGGCCAGGGCCGGCAAAGACGGAACAGCATTGAGAGCGCTAGACTAAGAGGGGATCAATATATCCGGCCCCGTCTTGACATTGAATGGGCGAAGGACGCTGACGAAACCAGTCAACCGACCCTATTTCGTTGTGGCCTTGCTTAGTGCAAGCATGCGTTTTACGCTTTTTTGCTTACACGGGAGAGCGTCTGCTGTTTAATTTTGTCCCTGCATGTTTTAGGAAGCCATTTCCGTGTAAACAAAGCACAACATAAAGCAAACACGTCGGTTGTTTTGACATGTTCTGTACTGATTTTCTCGCAGTCGCAAAAGCTTGCTTTTATTGTGATGTATCATAATGACTCAAACGACATTTTTATTGAGATTTGTTTTTGGAACAGACGTACCGACATACACGCACTAACTTTCTCGCAGACAAGCGCAGTATGTTATTTCTTGCGAATGGTACGGGAAAACGCTCTACATATATCCGTGCCAACGACCACGTGTAATACTGCCTAGAGTGAGTGAGTGAGTGGTAAATCATTGTTTGTCGGCTATCACATGCACATGTTATAGCACCGGCCCGGTGGAGAACTTTCTTAGTCCATGATACCCTGGCAGCCTGCTGGTAGTAATTGAGAATAAACTGTAAGTTATTTCTCATAGAATTTTCGATAAAACGTAAGTTACCGTTGTTTTTTGTATGCGTACTTTTTCCGTAGACTACCATGTATTGAGGGCAGGCAGTTATTTTGTAACTTTTACAACTTCATTGCGAAATAATCGGGACCAGTAAATGAAACTCGTCGTAATTGTAGAGTCGCAGCTGAAATTGGGGCTCTGGAAAGAGGGCTCCACTCACTTCTCTAGCCCCACTTCCCCTTCCCTTATCCCTTTTCCCATCAATAAAGTTTACTGACTGACTGACTTTTGCAGCCAATTTTAGCGGATTTTCCCCAAGATATTGCCACCAAAAAAATAACAGGAAGCGGTCTATGGCGCGTACGACGATGTTTACCCATCGACGAAGAAGACGACGGAAATAGTGTGACACAACAGCTTTTGAAGGGCCCAATTGAGCGTTTTGGGTTGACTTTTTCGATTCCACTTATACTATCTACTGGCGAATCAAATTTGGGGTTTGCAAAAAGAGATATATATATTTGCATTCAAAATATTCTTTCTGCTTCAGGTCGTTTGAATTGCTGAAGGGTGCTAATAATGGATAATTCGGGCTTTATTCATAGCTAAGTTTCCTTTTACGGCCTCTTTCCGGAAATAACTTGGTATTTTGAAGTCCCCACGTATTTAACAGCCGATTTAGCGCTGGCCAATCCCCCCTTGTGGGTACGTGCCAAAATCTTTGAGGACATCATCATAATCAGCCGTGCTCGCGCCAGGATAATTGACACCCTGTAAATCTATGTCATAGCCTGTCATGGATGATTCGTACTACCTTAATCCTTCACAAAGTGTACTGTTGGGCGAGTTAGTAGTTCATTTTAAAAATAGCTAGAGCGCGAGTAGAAACAAGGACACAGAACGACGACGGGACGAGGGCTGACTTCAAACTGGATTTAATGAGAAACCTTGCACCTTTTATCCGCACTCTACGTGTTAACATCAGAAAAATATTAAAAAAAAACAAAAACAACAACAGAAATAGACGTATAATCTCTAGTATCGCGCCATATAAGCAAGCGTTCACGCACTTGGCACAACCTATACAGACACCAAATTAGGTCATGCCCGAAGTACAGCACGTGTTCGAAAGAAAATGCTTTGTTTTTTTTTTTTTTTTTGGACAACGCGATTGACGCCAGGCTTGCACATTTACTGCCATGCCTTTCAATTTCAATTGTTTCTCGCGTAATTTGGTTATCGCTTCTTCCTGTGTCAAACTGTAAAATGTCAAACATGTCAATTTTTTCTTAATCCTTCCGCAACGTAACAATATTAATAACTACAGAACATTTTACACCCGCTCTGGAGCGAGCGCGTAACTCGGACCGAGCGCGCCCGATTCTTAGCCGAGGCGATCCGATAGGAGCACGCAATTCTTGTACGAACGTAGCGCAAGACCAAAGATGACAAAATTACTTCTAAAAACTAATTAAATTATATTACTCATTACTTTTCTAGAAGTCATTACCGTGTAATTAAATTACATTTGAAATTACCGGTGTCCGAAAGTAATGACATTACATAACTATTACTTTTCAAAAGTCATAAAATTACTTCGAAATTACTTTGAACCGCATGAAAAGGGAGCGAAGAGGAACGAGAAAGCAGGCAGAGCTCTCATCGAAGCGTTGTTTCCCTAGCGTTCGTAGAGTTTCAATGCCCAGAAACTCTCTGGGCATTGGAACTCTACTTGGTCAACTTTTCTTGGTCAACTTTTTATGCCGTAAGAAAAGCGGGCAGCTAGCTATATGGTAGTAAAAAAAAAGTAACTGGGAAAGTAATGAGTAATTTCCATGAAATTACTGGCCTGAAGTAATTTATTAGATTACGAAATTACCACCACTCATAAGTAATTCATTACATTAGGCATTACAGCAGAAAGTAATTTATTTACTGTAATTTAATTACTGTAATTTTATTACTGTCAAGGCGCTACAGCCTCGCTGTAGCGAAACATTTCATGCCCTTTTTTGTGGCGCAATAGAATGGAACTACTGCGAAGCATCGTAGAACAGCATTATTGCCTACAGCGCGAACAAGACGAAGGACGAAGAGACTGGCTACACGGACAAGCGCTGTTGAATGGCTGCTATTCATGCTTCTGTAATAGCGATCATTCAACAATATCACTGACTATCCGCTGCCTTCGAATCCGTGCCGCAAATTACGCCGAAAAGCAATAGCATGTGAGGCCTGATCGTTCATCTCTTCCTGACACCTGATGTTCGCTTGCGCTTGCTTCACGCTGAAGCGCTTCTGTTAAAGTGGTGCGCATGACTTCACCCGCTCCGGGTGATTTCCCCAGACCGTTTCTTTTCAGCGCGTTCGTTCAGATTGCCGTGCTCCAGCCGCCGCTCCGCGACTAATGTCGATGCGTTCTGCGAACGCGTTGAAGCCTTTCGAACCTGCACGACTGAGCAAATAGCGGTCGCAGAACACCGCTTGAGTACCCACTGTCGCGATCAATGGAACTCGCAAAATCCGAGCGGTTGCCTGACTGCTCACCCGAATGCTGACGGCAACGTGTAGCGACAAAAAAGAGGGGATAATCGCCAGAACACCCGCCCACCATTGCTGTGTTCCGTTTTGTTCATCGCCTTACATTGGATCGCCTCACTGATGAAGCTATAGAAGAAGAAGAAGAAGAAGGAGAAGGAGCTGTGTTTGGTTTTGTTCATCGCCTTACATTGGATCGCCTCACTTATGAAGCTATAGAAGAAGAAGAAGAAGAAGAAGAAGAAGAAGAAGAAGAAGAAGAAGAAGAAGAAGAGGAGGAGGAGGAGGAGGAGGAGGAGGCAAGGCAGGAAGAAAAAGAATGAGAAGAAGCGAATGGAGACGGAGAAGGAGAATCCAATTGCGGCGAGCGGAGGCAAGCATGTCTCGCGTCGATTACAAGAATTCCAAGGACGGTCTCACCAAGTAATCATTTGCAACTATTATTACTACTAATATTTAATAATCGGGAACGTATTCGACGTGGCAAGCGATTGTGTGATCGCGGGGGCTTCGGTTCTCTCATCGGCATTGCCTTACGTTGGTCTTTGAGTATGTCAGTAAAAACGCATGGAGAAATGTCCATCGGAGGCGGAATTGCGATTTTAGTTCGTGTCAATAACGTCCGCTTCACGTCGTGGCAAGCGCAGAAACCAACTCCAGCCTAGACCTGATTTTTGTTTTCAGAACGAAGCTGTATATGGGTAGGGCTCTCAGCATTTTTCCTGCGTGCATGCAAAACGCTTTGAGGCGAAGTCAACCTTAACGGGATCCGGAAATATTCTTCGCGGATACATGGGTGTATATATAACCAAAGAAAGCATTGTATTAGCAATCATTTCCTTCAAGACTTTTGTTAAGGTGAGTAGTATCAGCTGAGACGTCATAAGACAAAAACCGCCCCTTCTCGACACGCCGCGTTTCCTCCTCTTCTCAACATTCCCCTCGCTGTTGACGGAGCGCGAGCGTCCCCTCCCATAATGCTTCGCTTCTCAGAGGTGGCGTCTCCAGCAATTTATGGTTCTGCCCTCCACAGACTGCACGTTGCGGTGGTTTCGAAACTGCACTTTGAAGAGCTTGAGAACCCGGAGAAGCGCCGTCTCACCTACCGCCCCACCAGTGCCGGGGCTTGTTTTGTGGAGTTGCGCTAATTCCTGCCGGCGCCATACATTTGAAACCTGTGCACCAAACGCGCCGGTTTGGTTCAATTTATCAGTCGCGATGAACGGCCCATTTGGGAAGGCACAGAGCAAACGAGCGGCGCACTCAAGCAAGGTACATGCGTGTTTTGACAAGCTACACCCATGTCTTGCAACGAGAAGCGTGGTAACAGAGTAACAAAGGTAAATGTAGAGAAACACAACAGAGTGTAAGCGGGCTGCAGCCGGCTCTAATTAACCAAACGTTCCGCCACAACCCGCCGACGCTGAGCAGACGACGCTTCTCTTCGCCGGAATAGCGATAAAAAAGCCGTCCAATGGCAGGATCTCTCCTTCGTGACGCACATGGGATAATCGATGACGCACATGCGTTTAAATGGCGGTGTACGAAAACACGCAGGTAAGCGTTGGAAAGGATGAGCTTGCTTCTGCACGTAAAAGTTATAGTTGGCCGAAATTTGCTCAAAGTGGCAATGCCTGCATTTATTGCGTGCATCTTTTGTTCCCCTCTCTGCAATATTTCTCAAGTGAGGGTTGACAGTATAGACACATAAATAAAAGAAAGCAGCGAAGCAGTAACGTGCGGTAGGTCTACAGGTAAGGCGGGTAGCCTACCCAATCCAATCTAACGAGTACGTGGCCGGTGTTTTTCATTGCATAGTCTCCTGTAAAACCCGGAGGCAATGGCCATTGCTACGTTGACGTTGGTCCGCCCGCACCACCCACTGTTCTCGCTTGAGGTGGGATTCACGAAGTTTTACTTGTTGCTGCTCCTTTATTGATGGCACATACCAACGTGGAAGATCGGCCAAGATGCGGATTAGCTTTTGAGGTCTAAACGCCCACTTCATAGCAATACAAAAAAAATGGCCGCGTATCTGCTCCTTTCGTTGCAAATGTCATCAAAAGACGATAGTCTTTATAGACATGTGCCAAGGAAATGCCCCCCTTTGATTTCCCGCTCACCTCTCATGGTGTTCCTGTACCGCCACGTTCATCCCAAGGTAAACACACTAAAGGTTTGCGCAAGGCGATTTGAATTTACCGCGTTACACTGATACAGGCCGGGTTCCTCGATGCCAGCGCTGCAGTACGGCGGAGACGCGCGTAAATGGAGACGGCCGACTAGAAGGTTTATAGAGCCGCGTGGCCGTGCTCCACGTGCGTTCCAAGCAGAACGTGGAACCTAGCTAGTGGAACCTTTCGTTGCTGTTGCCGCGTGATTTTTCATATGGCGCGATTTTTCATATGGCGGCGGTTTTCTGCAGTAGATGTAGATTATCATTTGCTATCGAAAAACCAAGCACCCATGAATTTTTTAATAAAGGAACACTGTAAATACCCCTTGTGTACTAATTCCCTGTCTTATATTTGCGTAATGTCTTGTTCTTGTTCGACGAAGTTGACAACTATGAACATATAAACCGGGCTTAGACGTTTACATTTGGCTGTGAGTATATAAGACCATTGCGCAATATCAATTTTACTTTGGCCGGGTGGCTGAATAGAGTCACGGACAGACAGATGGACAGACAGACAGACATAGAGACATACAGACAGACCAAAATTTATGGGTTTAAGTAGCCCAAGAAAGACTATCGTCTTTAATAGCTCGCTGCGCGAGCGCTCTGCTACTTTCCATGGTATTGTGAATTCCTCCTCCACTTCATCATCCAGTCGAGGAGATCGTTGAAAGCGATTTTCGCATGTAAAATCACTGCGGTATCCTACACTCAGACGAGTTGAGGAGGTGGAGGAATGAATGCCCCTATGAAGCAGTTAGCCTTCAGAACACATGGAGTGTAGGACAGGCTGGGAATACGGCCATTTGTTGCTCTACCATTTACGAGTGCGGCGAACTGGGCAAGTTGGGGAATGTTCAGGGTGAAAACAGCGCATAAAAGACGAAGACAGAGACGGGAAAACACAAACACAAACAAACTCGCGACTGAAGATGCGAAGATGAAGATGTGAAGAACTGAAGATGAAGATCTTCAGTTGCGAGTCAGCTCCGTGTTTGTGTTTTCCCGTCTCTGTCTTCGTCTTTTGTGCGCTGTTTTCACCATGAACATTTGTTGCTCCTTCCTATGCGCCGTTCCTACTTGCCGGTATCCGTCGTCAACAACTCACTAACTCCGCTTACTTTTTACCCCTCTCCATCATGACTTTCTCGCGCATACAGTTTCTGTATTTTCTTGCATTCGCGTATCCTGTATTCGCGCATACGGTTCCTATATTCCTCCGTGCAGTTCCAGTATTTTCTTCACACGTGGGACCGCTTAATTTTTTTGTCTCGTCATATAAAAGTTGCGCTTTAGAAATCACGATAAAAACTTTCTATGAGAAGAAGCCGCGAGTTTCAGCTTAGACAATATTTATCTCCTTCACCACCATCATGCTTGGTTGCCGACTTAAACTACGCTTATGGTTATTATGAAAAAGCATGAAAACGTCTTCGACGATCACCAAGTTTATTCACCAAGAAAAGCGCTCGGTTTGAAACAAATTCAGTTACTGACCGAGCACAACTATTGCGCTGTCGAAACCACAAGTTTTTTATTGCACCGAAATAAATCAAAATACCTGAAATACCCAGCATTAATGCAACGAATAAAAAACCCGACCATGTCAGGAATATCGTTTATTTTTTTAAACATCGGCGTCGCGATGCTGCCTCGCCACTTTCTTGTCAGATCAAGGAAGCCTTCCTTTGCAAAAGCCAGAGCTTCTAACTTCGCTCGTGCGTCCTACCCAACATCTCAAAAAAGTATCAAGAAAAAGCCCCAATCTCGTCGCTGCAACTTGTCGTAAATCGAATGAATTACTGAGTATCAACTTCCATTATCGTCGAGGTCCGTCCACGCTCCGCGATGGGGCGATCAGTGCCGCGCCATTGAACAGACGCGCAACCCCGGGCGCGGAAGTGAATTATCTCGGCCTCGATACGAGCCAGCCTTTCAAGATCGCTCATCCCTGCCATGCGAACAGGCAAAGTTCACAGCAATGCGAGGGCTAAAGGGCACAAAGGATGGCAAGAAAGTAAGATAAGGCACGCGGAAGGGGAAAGAATCGGGTCTGCCGCTGACTTGTTGCTGCTGTTTCCTGCGCCTGTTGCGGCGTGTGATGCCGTCTTATGCCAGAGTTGAAAAGCAAGCAACTCAGAGATAAGAAAAGTAAACTCAAAATATTAAGGAACAAGCGGAAAGAACGATATACGATAAAAAAAATTACGCTGGCGATTACGATACTCCCTAATGCGATACAACTCAGTGCCAACTCAGTTTACAACTCAGTGCATGCCATCAAAACTGCAGCGCTTACAAAATTAATTTCACTTCTGAAGGATACAGAGTTGGCCGGTATAGTCCACGGTCGGTCTGAGTTCTTCAGTCAAAGCGCTGGCTTGCGTTTACAAATAAATGGAGCGTGAGGAAGAAGTCGCCAATGTGCCTGCATGCTAGGTGATCCTAGTTCAGCGCACTCAACCACGGAGCTCATGCGAAGAAATGAACTGCATCAAATGCGTATCTCTCACGCCGAAAGTGATACCGAAACCAGTTTATTGGGAACTAATTCGGCGCAGTAACACAGAGCAGTTAGCTCCCCCTCCCACCATTGTTTTCTCTCCATGCCACAGAATGTTGTCCCCGAGTATACGCCTCGAGCGCATGCCTGTAGCGGCGCCACTGAAACCCCCCTAGCGGCCCGTTTCGAAAGTAGCCGCGGGAGGCTCCGGCCTCCTGCCCAGTGTCGGTGCTGCTTTTGCTGCACGTTCACGACTGAGATTTACCATTTGTATGCGTTGGAAATACATAGTTATGTGGAGGAGTCCATCCGTTCGCAAATGTGGTGCATTTGCGAGAGTGTAAATGTTGCTTACGCGATCTCAGTGTAGTACTATCGGCGTCAAATGAAACGCGAACACGAAAATATGAACCTGAACGCACAAATAGCGCGATTTCTTTCCATGCAAGCGAAAATGACGCGTGGCTTAGTTACAAAAACATAGTTGGGAAAAGTGGATTTCCAAATATACCAACAGCAAGCCATTAATGAACTTTACGAACAGTATTTTTCAATTTTTCACGTTCTAGCTCATATTTTCGTGTTCGCGTTTCATTCGACGCCGACAGTACATTCGGTCTGCATAAGCGCCAGGTGTGGGCGTTGCGAAACCTGCCTATGCATGCAGCTGATTGACATCCCACTCTGAAATTTACTAACATGTGTCTCCGTAACCAGCGTTTCCTCAGATGTTCATGCTACGGCTATACACTACGGTGTAAATCGGTTTTGTGGGCTTACATAATCTAGCGGAGCACTCATGCCTGACAGCACGCCATTTTTGCTTGCCAATATCATACAGCAGATATTGGTCACTACTACCCCGGACAAACAATTTGGCACAAATTTCGCGAACATTCTACGAAAGGAGTACTATGGATAATGCAAATTGTGTACCCTGGAATCAGCACATGACAAAAAAATTTAATGCGGGGCCGTCTTGTAGCGACGTGAGCGCTCACAAACATTAATATATCTTCCGCGAGCAGCGCGGGTGCGGGCTTATAGAGTAATCCGCGTCCACAACTAAACGCTTCTTCTAAACATTATCATATGACGCAGGGAGCCTGCAGAATCTAGAACAAACTAAAATCAGCGGGCTCAGACACCACACTTTTCCTACGACACCTTTTATCGCTTGGGAAGTGAGCCTACCCTGTATACTTAAAAAACGCGCCCTCCGAGTGATCAGCTGGTCGTTAAATTCGAAAAAAAAGGAAACCGAACGCGCAGCTTGTGTATGTGGTTACTAAAACGTTCATTCCTTGAGTTCGCTGCGCATTTGTACACAACGATTGTTAAGCGCCCCCCTCCTCCCCACGCCATGTCTTGCGAAAAAGAAGTGCATTTCGCGTCCAGTTGGTCTGGTGAGCCATACCAGACGGACGCTTTAGCACTTCCGAAGCTACAATGGGTTTTTTTAATTCCCCTACGGGCTATTCTGTTTCTTCTGGACTTGCAGGGTACTTTTTTCTATGATGTCATTAGCTTTTCTCGGTTCTTGCTATAAGGTGTGTGTGGGTACGTGCTAATTTAAGGACGCGTAGCCTTGGAATACAGTTAACATTTTCGTGTGGCTTATATTCCCATAAAAGACACAATTTATTGTCAGGCATTGGGTTATAACATCCCTGAATCATTTTCTACGACGTATCTATTCGAAACAAAGCCGCATTCGTTATCCGCGCTGCAAAACGAAATCAACCTCTCACTTGCAGTATCCAGTGATGTTATGCTTCTGCCGTCGCCGGCGCCCGTAAGAGCGGCCAAGAAGCGCACAGGACCGCGTCCCCGGAAAGCTCTTGTTGGCGTTCGAGCACTCTATTAAGGCGCAGCTGCTTTTTGAAGCGCCCTAAACGTACTATTTACTTACAGACATCACCATAACAAGTTGTTTTGGGCACGGAAAGGCAAAAAGAAGCGAAAGAGAACCAAAACGTTGCGTGAGCCCCTATCAGCCAAGCGGCGCTCCTCCCGTAATCGCCGCGGAGAAGCGGCGGCAGGCGGCGCAGCGATCGCGAAGCTCGAGGCGTTGTAAGTCTGAACGTGGGTGCGTTCTATGGAATTTGCAGTGATTCACTATATGCCTTATTATTAACTTTTGCCAGGTCTGCATTGTGAGCCGCAGGTAGGGTAGGGAGTTTGCAATCCGGGTTATCAAGTTATCACAAACGTCTGTACGAGACGTAGCATGTCCTCTTCCTTAAGTCCGTGATTACGACCATACGTTCGCATTAGTTAACATGGGAACTGTATGGTTAATACGGTCTCTTAGTTTTAGGTGACGCTTATCACTCAATGCACGAAGAAAGAAACGCGTCTCTCTGACTTTTAAGCGAGCGCCTCGTGCGGTAGCGGTCAAACAAGTGCCTCGCTCTGTTTATCGGCGTGAACGGAAACGCCACCAACCGCGCTTCGGTCATCGACCAAACCAATTCGCGGCACCGACCGATTCAACAGTGAAAGCATTTAATCGGTCGTTCGTTCTAAGAAGGGGGGGGGGGGGGCGTTGCGTAGAGGGGGATAAGAGAAAGAGTAAGGGCATGCTCTGCCAAGGTGAAGTCAGCGTTTCGTGCGCTTCAGCCCCTTTTAGGGGCGAAGCTCCTAAAGCCATGGGTCTGTCCATCCCTTGTGTCTCGTGGTACGAGTAGATACAGCTGCTATTCTAGCACTAGATCTCACCAAAGCCTTCGACAGAGCTTCACACCGAGCTATACTCCAAAATCTGGCAACGTGTAACCCCGGGCAACGGGTTTATACTTATATTAAAGAATTCCTTACTAATCGTACTGCCGTGATTCACATCGGTGATTTAGTATCGGACACCATTCACATGCCCTCCTTTGGTACCCCTCAAGGTGCAGTCCTTTCTCCTCTCCTCTTTAATCTGGCTCTCCTTAATCTCCCTAAGCGTTTAGCTCGAATTCCACATCTTAGACATAGTCTATATGCTGATGATATTACTCTGTGGTGCGCCGGGGGTAGTGATGCACAAATTGAGGAGGCGCTTCAGTCAGACACAGACATCGTCGTAGCAGAAGTGGCACTGGCCGGTCTTGAATGCTCTCCAAGTAAGTCGGAGCTCTTGACCCTCCCTGCCCCCCGCCGGTCACGCTCCACTACAGACATAACTATACGAATACAAAATAATCCCATACCATGTGTCCCTATTCTTAAAGTCCTCGGTTTGACCATACAGCGCAACAGAGCCAATACGCAATATATCTCTCAACTCACCTCACAAGTCAACCAAACGATTGGCCTCATCCGCCGCATAACAGCTCGAAACAAAGGAATGACGGAATTTGAGCGCCTCCGGCTGGTTCAAGCATTCGTGCTCAGTCGCCTCACATACGCCCTCCCGTACCTTAACTCAAGTAAAACGGAGCTGTCTAAAATCAACTGCCTCATACGAAAAATATACAAAGCGGCGCTTTTACTCCCTCAAAGTACTTCCACTGCCAAACTGGAACGCCTCGGCATTTACAACACAGCTGAAGAGCTCATAGAAGCTCATTCTGTCAGTCAACTTTCCCGCCTTTCTACCACTTCTACTGGCAGATACATCCTAGAGTCACTCGGGCTTCATGCACCGATTGTTACTGACTCCAGAGTCTACATCCCACCCGACTTGCACAATCTCCTGCTCGTGCGGCCGATTCCCCGCAATATGCATCCGGAGCACAATATTAAACGCCGTGAACATCGCGCACGCGTTCTAGCCCGCAAATACCCCATGGGCCAGTCCATCGCCTATGTGGACGCCGCGAGTTATACCCATCACAACGCCTACGCAGTCACCGCCATCTTTGATCCAAACGCAACCTCTTACCATTCACTCACTATCCGAACGCGCTCCCCTGCCACGGCGGAAGAGGCGGCTATTGCACTAGCGCTGACTCATCGGCCTACCCCAACAATTGTTATCTCCGATTCGAAAACGGCCATTCGAAATTTCGCCCGCGGGATTATTTCCCCGCAGGCTCTCAAAATTCTCCTTCAAAATCCTCCCACTTCCCATGCGGAGTTGGTTTGGACTCCTGCCCATGCGGGGCTGGAAGGAAACGAAGCGGCTAACCTTGCAGCTCGAGAGCTAACCCACCGAGCTGCGCCAGGTCGCACCCCTTCCCACGGAGCCCAATCAACCCGCGACAGCCTTCTGACTTTCCATGAAATTACCTGCCACTACCGCCTCTCTCGCCGGCGCTACCCTCCACCCCATTGGTCACTCTCTATTACCGAGGAACGGTACTGGCGCCTTCTCCAAACCAATACCCTCCCCTGTCGCACCAGACTACATGCAATTTATCCATCTGTATTTCCCTCACCCCAATGTCCCGACTGTGGAGCCCACGAAACAGTTGCTCATATAATTTGGCAATGCCCTCAAAACTCATTCCCTCTCATCTCTTGTGTGGAGCACTGGGAAGCGGCGTTAGGCAGCTCGGATCCGCGGGTCCAGCAAGGACTCGCTGAACGAGCAGCCCAGGTCACCGGCGCCCTCCAAGCGCTGGTCCTCCTCTTCCCCCTTCTCTCTTCCTATCCTTTGAAGCCCCAATCCCCTTCCTTGGACTGGGTCGTATGAGGGTGAACTCCCCGTTGAGTTCAACAATATCCCCAGGCCTTTTCTCATCCCTCCTTTGTTAATAAATCACCACCACCCACCACTCGCCGTTGACCCAACAGCTTCAGAATAAAGTTCTTTCTCTCTCTCTCTCTCTCGTGGTACGTGACCGCTGCATGCTTTCGGAGATGTCGCAAAGTGGGCCGCGTTGCACGCGCAAGAACCGGCTGCAACCGGCAGCGCAAACTCGGCACCGGGAGCGCGAGCTTGTCTGTGTTCGCCAACGGAGGCGCGAGCGCACGCGCACTGCGAGGGGGAGATCACGCAGGAGATCACGCCACGAACGCAGGCAGTCGTTCTCGGAGACCGAACGAGACGCAAGGACCTTTGCTCGTTTCCTCTCGTCTTGTTCGGGCACAAGTTCGCCCTAAATAAAAGTTCTTTCTTTACCGTTGTGTCCCGTCCTACGGGACAAATTGTGGTGGAGGTGCGGGGTAGTCCTCGATGGCGCGGGGTCTTTCACCAGGTCTGGGCCTGGGAGCATTGACGCCGAAAATAAAAGTTGATTTGTACAATGTACGCACACAGTCTTACGTCTTTCTTAATGATGTAATGGGCGAACTTTCACGGGAGAGTTACGGTTACCGATGTTCTCCCCCTCTCGAGCTTCGCCCCACTTATCATCATTCATTCCGTGGATATGGCGTGATTTTTTTTATTCTCTATCTATCTATCTATCTATCTATCTATCTATCTATCTATCTATCTATCTATCTATCTATCTATCTATCTATCTATCTATCTATCTATCTATCTATCTCTATCTATCTATCTATCTCTATCTATCTCTATCTATCTATCTCTCTCTATCTATCTATGTATCTATCTATGTATCCATCCATCCATCCATCCATCCATCCATCCATCCATCCATCCATCCATCCATCCATCCATCCATCCATCCATTCATCTATCTATCTATCTATCTATCTATCTATCTATCTATCTATCTATCTATCTATCTATCTATCTATCTATCTATCTATCTATCTATCTATCTATCTATCTATCTATCGCTGTGCTCTATCTCTTCACTACCACTCTACTTCCCCTCCTCCATACTGAATTATATTCAGGTGAGCTCCCTGCCGAGCTCAATAATATTCCCAGTGCACTTCCCTTCCTCTTCTTTTTTCTCAAACAACAACTAACTGTCTAATCGCTACTTCATCAGGAAAGTAGCGGTGTGGACAGGGGATAGGAGGAAACAGCAACGGCGCGTTCCATAAGATATTCATACAAGCATGATTAAAGCTCACTGCACACTCCCTTTTACACCCGCACAGTGCAGAGCAGCACATTGGCGCTCTCACGAGAGATGGACCAGGCGTGTCCGGTCGACAGCTTTGATTTCGACGACGACTTTATATATAGCTACTTGCGCACAGGGGAAAACGTATCTGAAGTTACTTTGTGTAAAAAAACGTTCCCCTCCTCAAAAAAATTTCCGAAGTCGGCTCGGGTCACTCGCGCGTTGAGCGGCTCGCGGAAAATTTGAAACTTCTACCACTGCAAAACAAAAAATAATGCAGCTACCGCGATAGTTATTCTAGTGCGAAAACTTTGAATACTCTCAAATGATTCACCGTATTTGTGTTTGCGCGCACATCAATTTTTTTAATAAAAATTCCAGAACTGACAAAAATAATTGAAAATTTCCCATATGTGGTTTTTTTTTCCTTTTCAACTAAACAAGCTATGTAGTTCGAATATTTTAGTATAATTCTTCTCTTTCATTCTTCATGCCAGTTTTCCTTTATGTGGTCGATACGGAAATAAAAGCACTACGCTGCAGCTTAGAAATGCATTTTAGTATGTTTTGAAAGCCAATTTAAAAAAGCTAATCTTTGATTTATTTCAAACTTTCACAAATTAAAGACAAGGTTGCTCTCTGTTACCTACATCAAAAGCATGTGCACTACTTTTTTTGTTTTGCAGCTACAAAGTGCCAAACATGGCCTTGTTATTAGTACTGCGGTGACATACTCAAGTGGTTTTTAAAAAGCTTATCACCGCAATGTACAGAGAGAAATGGCTGTTACAAAGACCAAATCATTTAATAAACATTTTAGTGAGCATGCTTTGCTGAAGTTAATTGTAGGAAAGCACTCCAAGTGGATCCTTCAAGGTAGCGTACTCGCTCTTCTGGGTGAATTTCTTCGTGCACTGCTGACTGTTTTTTTTTTGTGCGTACATTGTGTAGGCCCACTGTGGATTCAAAATTTCAGTCAACAAACTATTGCACTCAAGTGCTTTTCCCGAAGTTTGAAGAGAACGAGAGTACCAGATCAGGCAATTGAAATGCATGCAGTTCGAATAAAAAGATAATTTCCAGTCACGGTTCATTAGAGACATTTTTGTATCACTCTATGGCCCCGAAGTATTTCACCCAAAATATCACGGTAATCGTTTAAAGCCCCAGCAGCACTGAAAAAGTCAGGTCTCGAATTGCGCGGTTCAGACGCGACCAGTCGATGATTATATATACGGCCAGACATGAGCTCGGAAGCCGGATCTTCAACGTGTGATTTAGGTGCAATGTAGTCGATACACGTCCAATTTCAACAAAGCATGCTCACCACAATGTTTCTTTAATAATATCTTTGTAACAGCCATGGCTCTGTCTACATTGCGCTCATAAGCTGGTTACAGACCACTTGAGTATGTCGCCGCAATACATGTAACAAGGCCTTATTGGGCGCTTTGCAGCTAGAAAACAGAAAAAATAGAACAACATGGTTTGGATTAGATGATAGAGGACAACCTTGGCGTTGATTTGTGAATCTGTGAAAGAAATTGCAGGTGGGCTTTTTTTTTTTACTGGCTTTTAAAATATACCGAAACGCATTACCTAGCTTCAGTAGAGTGCTTTAATGAAATATAACCGTCTTGACCACATAAACTAAAATTGGCACGAAGATTAGAAAATAATAGAAGAATAACACTAAGCAATTTGAACTACCTAGCTTGTTTAGTTGCAGAGGAAAACGGCCCTAAATTTTGGCAATTTTCAAACTTTTTTTCGCTTTGGAAAGCTTTATTAAAATAGCTTCGCTCTGCACGCCATACACGAACACGGTAAATCATTTGAGAGTATGCAAAGTCTTTGCATCAAAAGAACTAGGGAGATAGCTGCATTCCGCGAGCCGCTCAACGCGCCAGTGACCCGAGCCGACTTTGGGAATATTTTTTGATGAGGGGAAAGATTCTTTTTTTCACAAAATAACTTGAGATATGTTTCCCCTGGGCACAAGGAGCGATATCCAAAACTGCCGTCATCGACCGGACGCGCCTGGCTGACCTCTCGGGAAAAAACCGGTCACTTCAGGCTCAAGCTTGAAAACCAAGCTTTCGCTTGACAAACTTGGTTTAACCACGTTCAGCCGCGGCAAAATTTGTGGCTACGGTTCCATGCATGTATCGTGTCCGAGATGCAAAACTCTTTCTTAGGGACGACCCCGATCCACGCTCGAGAGAAAAAGAAATTTGCTGATAGTTTTCGCCTAAATTCTGTTCAACTATATGCAGTGTGCTAAAAATATTCGCTGGTCATCCTCCTGCACAGAATGGAAGGGCTTCTAATTTTTTTAGAGTTTTTTCGCGCTGCGTCAGTTGCGTTGTGCTACCATTCATTTGGAGGTACCTCTGGGTACCTTTGGGAGGTACCTTTGGTACCTGGAGGTGCCTTTGGAGCACTTTGGAGGTACCTCTGGGATCAGGTAAGCATCTAATATAAATTACGATGTTTGGAGGGCTTCGCGATCCGAGGTTAGGGGTAGAAGGAGAAGTTGTGATTCGGCGAGTGAGCATGCAATGCCCTCCGAAATAACATTGTCTGAAACCGCTTGGGCCTCTTGGTACAAGGTGTCCTTATTCTGTACGTCCCTACCGCCTGTTCCCCATGGCACTATGTCGTCCGCTACAGGCTGTAGTGAAGGTGAGGTATCACTGCCAGCCTTTGGGGGTACTAGGAAATACCTCATCAAAAAGGAGTGGATAATACTACCCCTTGCGGTGTTCCGACTGAAGGGAAAGTGAGAATTTCTTATTAGAAATTTCCTACCTGGAGAAACGTTATGCGCTCCGGGAGAAACACACGCACGTAGGTGCGTTCCCTAGGTGCCGTCGATTCTAAGGCCGAGCATGGAGAACCGAGAGAAGGCTTTTGTGAAGTCAAGAGCGAACATTGCTTCTGTGCCGCGCTTGGCAATAGGCATTAGTATGTCTCGAGATTATTGGAGCAGGCTGCCTTGGTTGGATATCCCTTGCCTGTAGCCAATCAGTAATGCGAAAATGAGTGTAATGTCTAGTGTGCGGAGAGATAGAATTATGTGCCTAATGTCTTTATATATGCATGAGGTGAGTGAGATGGGTCTGGACTGTTCCCCTAGGTTCGTAATGAGGGGGATTCGAGCGATCCTGGATGACTAGGGGAGATAACTGCTCTTAGAGAAGTGGTTAATATAAATAGTCTGTGAGGGACGATATGGAGGCGCCTTCCAGGCTACGGAGCATTTTGTTGGTTACTTAATCCGGCCCTGGCGCTGAGCCGGGGCGGAGAACAAGGAGGGCGCTGCGCACCTCTGCGCCTTGAATAATGGGAAATCGATACACGTACGCCCTGGGTGCTCATTTGAGCCGGATAGTTATGGCATCGCAAGTCAAGGTGCGTTCAACATGGACCGCGTAAAATACTCAAATACTCCTACACATCCATATTGAGACAGCAACCACAACCACAGGAGTATAGTGTCATGGAATTCTATCCCATGGTCGGAGGACAGTCCGAGGATACCTAACTACTCTTTAAAAGTTGTTATTACGAAAACAATAGAGTCCGTTTGAACGCCTGAGACGCTTTACTTCCATCCCACGTTCTTGAAGGGCTTCGTCCTCGTGCCCCTTGAGACGATTTTCGTTGCGACCGGCTTCCCCCTATGTTTTCGAATGACTTCGACCTGTCGCTTACGCTTTCCGTCACTGCTATTTCCTTAACACTATTGCCGAGTTAGAGCGTGCGCCATAGAACGTCCTGCACTACGAAACGCCTCGTAGAAAGACTGAAGGTGTTATGCGAGACCGTCGAAAATTGTATGAATGCCTGCATGCAAACCGTATGGAAAACAGTATGGAAGAAAGACACGCGTAGCCGTGGCGACTTCAAAACTACTTTCCGCCAAAATCTCCAAGACGTCAGGGAATCTTGTGTGTGCGATTGTCAACTGCCGACCTAAGCCACCACGAAGAAACACGACTGGCCAATTGTAGTGCGGCCTCATGTTTCGTTTATCCCATCACTTGAACGCTAACGTGAAGTTAACGCACTGAAAGCTATGTTTCTAGTGCTGGCCTATATTACGTCACGGTAGCGCGAAATTCAAAGCTTTTACAAGAATCCTTGCATTTTGTCGTTTAAAAATATATTTTCTGGTTGGAATTGGGCTGAGTGCGTCACGAAAGGCCAACTTGTTTGAACTAAACAAAGTCGTACTTCATATTCATGCCCCTTTAACGCCATGACTGGTGGCGTATAGGCGGCACTCAGGTACCAAACTGAGTATCTCAGATAGAATGAATCCTAGTCCGATACCGGATCATATTGCAGTCATCACAATACTAATATTGCTTAAAGTTACGACAGACGTAGCATAGTTCAGGTGGCATGCAACAAAAGATGTCAGCGTCAAATAACACCCCCGACTGCCCGCAGAAGCCCCTATTGAGCGCAAGCCAAAAACCACTGCGGAATTTTTTAAATGGCCCGACTTCTGACGCAACCGGCGAATTGAGTAATTGAACTTCCCACGAAAGCAGTTCTTTGTGGAGCGCCGAGGTACTTATAATGGGTACGCACTTGCTCTCGGAATTGTTAAAGCGCTCAAAGACACTGTGATACATTACAAAACATTTCAACGTAAATATCTCGCTGTCCGTTTACCGGAACCTCCCCTAATTATGAGACCGTACTGAGGAACAAGCGTACAAACGTTACACCTTGAAGGGCACCGGTGCAAAGGACACCGCCGTGGTAAAATGTCTGCACGCATGTTAATTTCTTCAGCGGAAAGCCGTGTCGCAACCAGAGGACAAAGGTTCGTTATCACAAAGAAACGAGTGCGACATGTGATGGCGGTTCAACTGCCCCCAGAGAAACCACCGCTTAATGAAAAGCAACGATGGCCCGCCCGGATGGGCGGACTTAAAAGCAAGTGAGCCAGCGGGCCACCGAGGGTCTTAGTGAGGCCACATTTAACAAAGCAAAGGAAACGCACCAAGACAAGCCGCTCCGAAAATGGGAGTCCTTTCCAAAAACACCTCGTAATGCTGGTGTGCGGCTGAGAAAACTAAAACGATAACCCGCATAGCTTAAAATAACGAGTAACGAGAATGGGGAAAAGCCGCGCGTTTATTACCACGCACGTGCAGGCTTTTGTACAGGAAAGGTTTTCGGAAAGAGGAGTTCATCGTGACAGCAGTATTTGGAAGCAGAAGCTTGGCGTTGCGAAATAACTGTACGGTCATTTCCGCTCAGTGTTGTTGAACTGTTCCCCATTCACTGGTAAAAGCATTCTGTGCGTGCAAATGGTGACACGGGACCTTTATTTAAACGCCCTTTGCCCTTCTCGTGAGCCTGTTTTCACGAGGAATTAAAACAATGTCCTTTAGTAATTGAGAAACTTAGCATTAAAATGAGTGCCTGGACACGGCCAATGATTTTCCCGAACGTCTATGCTGATGAGGAGGATACGGAGAAAAAAAACGTTTATTGCTCCCATTGAACGGGAAGAAAGGAGCGCGTGGTGGTTGTCGGTTATCCTATCCGGGAGAGGGGAGGGGGGTGGGGGGGGGGGGCGTCCCTAGTCCGGAATGCCATGGCCAGCTGCAGCTTGAGGACATCGCTTGTCAGCAGGACCTCCCACTGATCCTTTGTCGGTGCGATGACTTCAGGTAGTTCGGTGACGCCTTTACACTCCCACACCATGTGGTACAGGGTGTCGGGCGTCCCACAGCAGAAGTTGCAATAGTAGCTGGAGAGCGTGGGTGTATATTAAAAAAAAAATAAAAAAAATTATTTGTTTATCGCACGTTGACGCTGTTCATAATTTCCCCAAGATAGTTCTTGCCGGCGTTACACCAGCCACAAATACACAAAAAGAGTATCTTGGTGTCTTTAGTTGGCGTATTTGACGCTTGCCCTAAAGGCCCGAACCGATGTTACCGATATATGGTCTATGGAAGTAGAGCTACACTGAAACAAATGGCGTAGCTTCCACCAGCGGTGCAAGGCTGCAGAAACGGCCAAGCTCGGGGTGGATTAATAGCTTCTTTCGGTTTTCATTTCATTTATTCGTCCTTAAGGGCCAGGAGGCATTACATAAGGGGGGGCGTACATCAAGGTTGTAACATCTTCGAAAAATGTAACAAGGAATAACAGAAAAAAGGAAATAAAAAGACAAAAATCAGCACTCAAATGATGGCGTACATCGGGGTTTCAACAACTTCGTAAAAAAGTAAAAATGTTCACAAGTTAACAAGGGACAACAAAAGAGGAGATAAAAATGAAGGAAATTAACACTCAAGTGACAAGGCGTACGTCGAGGTTGTAACATATAAAAAAGCGACAATGGTCACACATAGTAACTAGAAACAACACTAGAAGGAAATAAAAGCAGGAATGAACACTCAAGTGACTACAGCAAGACTAAGAATAAATTTTACAGGAGTGTAATAACAGACAAGGAAAGAAGAGTGAAAAAGAGATACGAAGAAGGCAGGTGGGGTGTTTAGGTAGCATCGTTTGGGTTGCTGATATACGTTAGTTTTTCGCGAAATTTTGTGCGATCGCTGCACGAAGCAATGTTATCCGGCAGCGCGTTCCAAAGCGTGACGGTGTGGGGAAAGAATGAGCTGCTCATCGCCGTCGTGCGGCCCTTTATCGCCGCCAAGGGGCGAGTGTGGGATATACGGGACGATGTCCGAAACGGGCGTTTCAGGAGGGCGTGTCCTGACCGAGTGAAGTAAAAGGTGTGCAGGAGGCAGAGGCGAGAAATTATGCGCCGCGAAGCAAGCGGTTGAAGAGATAGAGTTTGTTTTAAGGCGGTTATGCTGGTTCGTCTTGAATATGCTGAAGCAATGAAGCGAGCAGCGCGGTTTTGCACGGCTTCTAAGTCATCGCTGAGATAAGCTTGGAATGGGTGCCAAATGGATGATGCGTACTCAAGTTTTGGTCGAACGTATGTTAAATATGCAAGTTTTTTTATTTCGGAAGATGCGGATTTTAAGTTGCGTCGCAAGTACCCAAGTGTGCGTGAAGCTTCACAGCGGATTGTTTGAATATGTGTCACCCATGATAGAGATGGCGTCATATGAAGTCCTAGATACTTGTAAGCACTGGTGTGGTCAATAGGAACGGAGTGAATGCAATAAATGTTATTCATGGTGGTGTGTTTGCGCGTGAAAGACATTACTTTGCATTTTGTGAGGTTTAAAGACATATGCCATTTTTCGCACCAGGTAGCGATGGTGTCTAGATCATGTTGTAGGGCGATAGTGTCATTAGGTGAAAGAAGGGGGTTATACAGGACGCAATCGTCCGCGAAAAGGCGCAATTTTGATGTTATGTTGGTAGGGAGGTCGTTGACGTAAATCAAAAACAAGAGTGGAGATAAGCCTGCTCCCTGGGGAACACCTGAGGTTACATTGGTTAGAGCTGACTGGAAATTGTTGGCGCAGGTAAACTGGACGCGCCCAGTTAAAAACTGTTCAAGCCATTTTATAATGTTTGGACTGATACCAAGGGGAGTTAGTTTTGCAAGCAGATGTTTGTGAGAAACGCGGTCGAAGGCCTTCGAAAAATCCAAGAATATTGCGTCAATTTGAAGATTGTCGTCCATGTGTTGCAGCAGGTCATGTGTGAATTCGGCTAATTGAGTTTCGCAAGACAGAGATTTACGAAAGCCGTGTTGGAAGGGGTAAAAAAAATTGATTGATTCTAAGTAAAACATTAGGTTAGATGCTATGATGTGCTCGAGGAGCTTACATGCCACACTGGTAAGAGAAATCGGGCGGTAATTGGAAGGTGCATCGCGCCTGCCTCCTTTAAAAATGGGGACTATTTTCGCTTTTTTCCAATCGTCAGGCAAGGTTCCTGTGCTTAAGGACTGTTTGAATATAAGGTACAGAAATTTACTAGAGATATGTATAGTACCTTTAAGTAATTTCGCATTGATGTCATCGCAGCCTGCTGATGATGATATTTTAAGAGAGCGGATTAAGTTGGTTATGCCATCCAGGGTTATTTGTATTTCAGGCATTGTTTTGGGGGAGAAGTTGGGCAAGGGTTCTATAGGGCAAGAATTAAAATCGTGGAAGACCGATGTAAAGAATTCGTTTAGGGCTGCTGCGGAATCACTGACGCCTATGGGTTCCTCACTTGCATCGACAAGGTTTATCTGGTTAGTTTGTGGTTTGGTGGAAATGGTGCGCCAGAATTTATTTGGGTTTGTGCGGAGTATTGAAATCAAGTCAACTTGGAAATATTTGTCTTTGGCGTCATTTAATGCTTTGATGTATTCAGCCTCACAGAGGCGGTGTCGCTCCCATGCTTCTGGACTGTTTTTGCATTTTGCGGTTCTATACAGGCGCTTTTTCCGGTTTAGCAGTGATTTTAAGTGTTTGTTGAACCATGGGTTATTCGAGTCTGATTTTACAGTGATTGTAGGTATATATTTCTTTTTTAAGCTGAGCAACATGTTTTTATAGAGTTCCCAGTTGGTGTTTACTGAACGAGCCTCGTACGACTTTTCAAAATTTTCATAGTAGTGAGTAAGTTCTTTATTGATTAATTCAAAGTTTCCTCTATTATAGTCTGTGATTAATTTCTTCGTAGGTGACCGTCTTTTTATTGGCATAGAGAGGGCTACATGAAGAAGGTTGTGGTCGCTAAGTCCGGGCAGTACTGTTACACTTGATACATCATCAGGGCAGTTGGTGAGCAAAAGATCAAGTACGTTGTCACCTCTTGTAGGCGTCGTTATTGTTTGGTGAAGGTTAAAGTCTAGTACCAAGTCTAGAAACTGTTTGTGTTCATTCGAGGACGACTGATTAGCCACCGCGAGAAGGGACCAATTGATGTGAGGGTAGTTGAAGTCTCCAAAAAGGAAAATTGGCGCTTCGGGGAATTTATCTTTGATGTTTGTGAGGGAGTTGCGAAGGTGGTCACAAAAAAGCGGATTACTGTCTGGTGGTCGATAACAAACGCCGAACACTAGTTTAACCGATGAATTGTGCACGCACACCCATGTGAGCTCAAGGTTGTCATCGCGGCTGACGAGTGAGGATGACATGCTACTTTTAACTCCAACGAGAACGCCACCTCCTCTCTTGTCCTTTCTATCATGGCGGTATAGTGTGTAATTTAGGTTCAAGGGTAAAACTTCACAATCTCTAATGTTGTCATTCAGCCATGTCTCAGTGAGAAGAATTACGTCGGCGTCAATGTCTGTGATAAAACTGTGTAACTGATCTCGTTTCGGGACTACACTTCTAATGTTGGTGAAAGCAATGTTGATGTCTACAGAAGAGGATGGACGGTTGTTTGAATGACCTTGGTTGTTTGCTCTGCGTCAGTTACCACATGCTTCGGCACTGAGATGATGCTGAGGGGGGAACGGCGCAAACGCAGGGAAGTCTTCGCACTCTAAAACGGTATCGGTTGCCGCGTCGTAAGAATAAGATTTACTTCCTACGTGCAGTTTATCAACGGAGAGTTTGAAGGCACACTTTTGAGGTCGGATGAATTGTATTAATTTGGAGCGCGCGTATCGAGTAGCGGGAGCGAAATCTTCTCGGAAGGCGTAATCAGTTCCCTTCAGTTGGCGGCCGCAAGCAAGGATATTTTCTTTAGTCTTGAAATGGTTTAACTTTACAATTATGGGTCTTTTTTTGTTGTTACTAAATTTGCCTAAGCGGTGGGCACGTTCGATAGCGTTCTCGTGCAATTGCAGCTTCAAGGTGGCAGAGCAAAATTCTACTATTTTTTTCTCAGCTTCCTGCCACGTCTCTTTTTCTGCGTCATCGATACCCAGGAACAAAAGATTGTTCCTCCGCATTCGGTTGTTAGTATCTGTGTGAGCCGCTTGGAGGACCGCGATTTCACGTTTGATTGCATTTGCCTCGTGCACAACTGGGTCGGGATTATTTGTTGGTTGCGTGATTTCCAGTGCGGCAAGCCTGTTAGTGATATCTGTGATCATTTTTTCCTGTGACAACTGTGTGGTCTTCAGATCTTTTAGCTCAGTTTGAATAGCATTTTGGCATTCTTGAAGCTTACTTATGGCAGCCAGAATTTCTGTGGTAGGACCAGGGTTTAGCTCAACGTCACCGGACAGAATCAGCAACAAGTGACACAGTAAATCAAATGCAATGGCATCTGTACACACGCGAATAGCACGGCGCCAGTCTGGGTCGTAGGGGCACGACACCGCAACAAGAAAGGGGTCATCACTTCGGTACTGATTTGAAAAGCGGAGGTAACTAACCTGCGTCAAAAGATGCAAAGGCATGACTGCCTGTCCTGCGGTGTCGTGCCCCGTCTGGGTTCGGTGCGGTGGCTCCTTAAGTAGGCATGGATGTCCAGAGCCGGTAATTGCTCGGGGGAGCAGGAAGGGGCAACCGGTCGCGGCGGGCAGAAGCTCGTGTTGGGAAGGTCGCGCGCTCGGATGTTCGGCCAGGGTGTGGAAGGTTGCTTCGTCGCAGCCGGTAAGGTTTAGGCGACCGTCACGGAGAAACAGCGAAGTCGACGCCTCGTTGGCGAAGTTGACGTCTCGGGGAAACGGGAAGAATCCGAGCAGTACGACCTGCGTCAAAAGATGCAAAGGCATGACTGCCTGTCCTGCGGTGTCGTGCCCCGTCTGGGTTCGGTGCGGTGGCTCCTTAAGTAGGCATGGATGTCCAGAGCCGGTAATTGCTCGGGGGAGCAGGAAGGGGCAACCGGTCGCGGCGGGCAGAAGCTCGTGTTGGGAAGGTCGCGCGCTCGGATGTTCGGCCAGGGTGTGGAAGGTTGCTTCGTCGCAGCCGGTAAGGTTTAGGCGACCGTCACGGAGAAACAGCGAAGTCGACGCCTCGTTGGCGAAGTTGACGTCTCGGGGAAACGGGAAGAATCCGAGCAGTACGACCTGCGTCAAAAGATGCAAAGGCATGACTGCCTGTCCTGCGGTGTCGTGCCCCGTCTGGGTTCGGTGCGGTGGCTCCTTAAGTAGGCATGGATGTCCAGAGCCGGTAATTGCTCGGGGGAGCAGGAAGGGGCAACCGGTCGCGGCGGGCAGAAGCTCGTGTTGGGAAGGTCGCGCGCTCGGATGTTCGGCCAGGGTGTGGAAGGTTGCTTCGTCGCAGCCGGTAAGGTTTAGGCGACCGTCACGGAGAAACAGCGAAGTCGACGCCTCGTTGGCGAAGTTGACGTCTCGGGGAAACGGGAAGAATCCGAGCAGTACGACCTGCGTCAAAAGATGCAAAGGCATGACTGCCTGTCCTGCGGTGTCGTGCCCCCCTGCGGTGTCGTGCGTCAGAAGATGCAAAGGCATGACTGCCTGTCCTGCGGTGTCGTTTTGACAAGTTTTGCTAGGTTTTCGAAGGATTTGCTACGTTTTGTTAGGTTTTGCGATGTTCTTGCTACTCGCTAGTCCAGGCTAAGTGTTCAGGGGTGAGGCCAAGTTTACTCCCCCCCCCCCCTTCCCACTGCCAGCGAATCCCTGGGGGGAAGAAGCTAGGTCGACCACCAGTTCGGCTGTTTCTCCAACCTTGCATCCCCAGTGCAGGCTGCCCCTCTGTTTTTTTTTTGTTTGTTTTTTTTTGCGTTTTGCTAGCCCAAGCAAGACTATCGCCCTTAAACTCGTATAGTAAGGGGTGCGTATACGCATGTGTCCCTTGTGAACACAGTCGAGCGGGCGCGAAAGTCAGCTTCACTGTTATAGTGCCCTATCTGCGGTGGTGCACCCTTTACAGGCGACGCAGTTTTTTAAAGGAAAGCTTTACTATACCGTCCAGCGCTTTCGCCGCGGATGCGCAAGTTAACCTTTTCACTGCAAGCACACCCCCTGGGACACACCCCTTGAAGCGAATCACGTGACTCACCGGGCTTGCTTTCGACGCTGCGCACAATTCCCCGTTTTCAGTCGTTCTGCTCAGCTAGCGGCAGCGGCCGCGGCGGATGCGGCCGACCACTGATAGCCAGCCGACCAACCTCGAAGCCTCCCACACATGCGGCGCTGGGTCGTCTCGGGCTACGTTACTCGTCTTGAGCCCGGCGAAGAGGAACGCCGCGTTCGCCGTGAATGAAAGCGAGGCCGGCACTCCTTTTGTGAGCGTTTCACGGACAGAACGGCTTTGAGCCGTGGTCGGCAAAACAAGCTACATCAAAGGTTAACCAAGCGAAATTAAGACTCAATCAGACTAAGCCAAGCTTTTTCTTTGCATATCCAAGGTTAGCTGAGCTAAGCCGCAGATATTTTTTTTTCTCTTGGTATTTTTTTGCTAACGCCAGCGGACCAAGCTCAACTTTAAACAGCTCCGCTGTTAAAAGATTGTGACATTTCCCAACACTTGTTGTGTTCTCGAATAGGCGGCGCAAATCCTTTCGTTAAAAAAACGGTGATCATTAACTTTAGTGGGGAGATTAGGGGGTCAACCAGTTTTACCTATAAGTTACATATTTACACTGGCGGCATGAATATGGAAATAAACCCCGACGGCTGATGTCAAAGAGCTTCAAAATAAAAAACAGCGGTCTCATAGCACGAAAAGTAGGCCCCAAATACAATAAAAATTAACCCGAGGAAAAAGAATGTTTTTTTTTTTTGGAAATGGGGCCACCTTTAGCAGATGGGACTCTTTCGAACAAAGGGCAATCTCGGGGGGGAAAAACAGAATTTAGGGCGAGAAGCACCGAAAAAACATTAAATTTTGTAAGTCATTTGTGTATTTTTAGAGTACCCTGAAAGCACATTCGTACCAAAGTAATTTCAGTGCAACGTCACATAATCGAGTTGGGCATAAATATTCGTCGCTGATTGTCGCCAAAACGAATTGGGTGTTGAAGAATACGTGCAGTTTCACTCAACGTGAAAACTGACGGAAGTGGGGAGCAGTGATTTGCACATGTCTCCCTTGTATACATTGCCGTGAGTAGCTTGTATTTATCCGCCTGACGAAGCTGGTAATTTTTCTCTCTTCGTTGACGCTTAGGTTCTCCCTCATGTTGTCACACAGACGAATCGGCCCTCAATCGTCGCTGTCTTTCACGAGCAAGTGCCCGCTGTCGCCCAACCGTGCGAACTGTTTGGCGTCCATTGCGGGAAAGCGCGGCTCTTTGTTCACAGGGTCTATTCCGAGAAGCTGTGGCTCCCTCTCTTGACTAGTTTTGGTATCAGCGTGGGTGCGTGACGCCCAACGACATTTGGCGGACGACATCCCGGGTCGCTAAAGTGCTCCGCAGTTAAAAAGGCAGGGGTAAAAATTGTCCCCAAAGATGAGAGTCCTTTGCCGCCTATGTGTCGTAAAATCGGTTCGTTAAAGACGCCTTCAAGACAAAATAAACTCAACCGGGTTCACTTTGAAAGAATTATCCTTCGGTAACTCACTCATCTCTATACCAGCCACGAAAGAAGTTTCTTAAACGAAAAAACGCAAGAAATACAAAAAATTCTCAAACTTCTCGCTACAGTGAAGTGGTGGCCTCCACTTCCAATATGGGCCTCCACTCAGAACACTTATCAGCAGAGTTACTCGGCATATACCCACTGCGAAACTCCACATAGGCCCCATGTATCAAAAGCCGGTCGACGGTTTGCCCCCCACCCCCTATGCTGAGTCAAGTTGACGAGCCTGTCGTCTGCCAACAGAACAACAGAACGTTGTAGTACTCAAGTGCTTGCGGTTGCTGCCGTAAGTCGTCAAAAGGGAAACCGAGGAAGCATAAATAATGTTACGTGGCAGCAAAGCAAATGAGACGAAGCATGGAAGATCTGAGCGTAGGGGGAGTCGTGGGAGGACGTCAGTAAGAGGTGAAACAATGTGCTCGCCGTTCTTGACAGGTGGGCACGGGGACAAACAAACGCAGGTTTTTGCTTTCGGAGGTAATTGGAGGTGTTCGGCAGAGCATAGACGTGAATGTGGTTCAGTGGCGGCAACAGGTGTGATCGGCAGGTCAAGACGACGGATGCCGGAGGCGCAGTCGGTGAGGTCGGCGTGGTCAGTAAGAAAGTCAATACCAAGAATAACGTCACGAGCGCAGGCGTCTAGGACTGTGAATATCGCATTAACTCTATGTACCTATGAAATATATATATATATATATATATATATATATATATATATATGGAATATAATTGGAAGCTGTATGGAATATAACTGGAATTTTATGTCCGGCAATGCCAACTTTAGCGGTGCACAATATCGCTATATTTGTGTTTTAATTTGAAAAGCAAGCTTTATTTTATTGTTTTGTTCTTAAGTAAATGTTTTAAAAGAAGTCTACTTTTAGCCACTACAATTGACCCTCAGCATGCGTGCACCAGGTGGGGCTCGTGCCGCGCGGATTGTGAAGCGCAGTTTCGCAACTGGTACACATTGTTCCAAGGCGCTCGGAGACAAGCTAAGAGGAAGATGCAGCACAACTGCACGCTTCACGCATGAAAGACCACGGGGCAATGCGCCCAGAGCTTACGCGAAACGATGAGGAAGAAGAGGAATCGCTCTCGCTCTTACCGCAGCCGCCTTGCCTGGTTTGTGACCCCTCCTGCTTGAACTGCGCCCACTGTCAATACCTGTCAATACACCATTCTTCGTTGTGTCTTCCTCGCAACAATAAATCACCAAGTCATATCTCTGCGTGGCGGCTTCGGTCGCCGGCCGCCAATTGCACAAAACAAGACTCTGTGACGTCGCAGATAAATCGTAGGAACGTGACTGGGGGGTCTTTACTGCGCAGCGTGTGTTGTTTGATATCCCACTGATTTGTGCGAGGTTTGCGATAAAATCAGTGTCACTGTTGTCGGGGCAAAGCAGGCTTTTTTTTAATGAACCAAATTCGTATGCTGTGCTCACGGCTCCTTCAAACGTACCCCCCTAGACGAATAGGCGGGTGCATGGATATATTGTATATAGAGAGGCCGACATCCGAATCTTCTGTGCGTCCTTTCACCCGTCTGGCGCCACGTACGTATAAAGCCTGCGTACACGGGCATCACCATTGTTTAGAATTCGCGGGAAAATAATTTATTCACAAAAGAAATTAGCCAAGTAATCGTTTCTCATTTATTGAGTGGTTTTACAATTTACCTACTTTTAATTCTGGTGTTCATGTCAAGACCATGGTGTTCCCGATTTGTGAGTCTTTGCGGGAAAAAGACACATTTAGTGTGTTGTCCTTGCTGGCTTTCACGGCTTTCTTGAGATGCTGCAGGTTCAAGTCCTCGCATCAAGTCCAGCTGCATGATTGGTTTGTTCTCGGCATCCTGTTTTTATTTTAAGGTGAAAGTCTCAGGGGTCTCACGGAACGCGAAATGTGAACCTAGCCGTCGTCGCCGTCCGTCAACACAAGCTGTGCCGAAATTGGCCGCTGCTGTAAAGATAAAATAAACAAGTAAACCCACGTTGGTTCTTGTGTTACTTGAACCCGGGACGCCTGCGCAGGAACCGAGTGCGCTAACCAGAACCAGAATGGAGCAATGATTAGCCTGATGCGTGTGGCGTGACAGGCGAACGCGATGGGACGTGAGTAGAACAGATGCACGCGGAGAAGAGCTCTCACTGTGCCGGGCGAAGTGTGACTGACCAGTCTGCCTTGAAGGGGCCTTGAAGACAAAATGCAAGTTTGGTTCATTCAAAAGATCGCTTCGTAAGAATCATGTTGACACCACTTTTAACGTAAACTTCGCTCAGATAAACTACACAATTAGGAAAAAAGGGATTTGCCTTGCGACCCACTAGCTCATTTCCCGCAACAGAACCGATGATGTCATACGAGCCTGCTCTGCGATTCGCGGAGGCCGGAAAAAGCAAACACAAATTAGGCAGAACTTATAAGCTTCCCGAACGAGCTATTTGCGCTCAAATTTAGAGCGCATTTTTTTTATATCAGTAAGAATGGTTGGACAAGCAGTGGAAGTTACGAAAGCACACGTAAACATAGAAGACCGATACGTACTGCTGTTGGTACTGCGCGCACTATGCTTCATTTAGATACACAGGACTGCAAATAGATGCAACGCATCTCTTTCACCCGTCTTGTCCCTCCGGCGTAGTCCGGCGGCGTCCACATCCCTCCCCCATTCTCCTCGCCGCGCCAGCTGCGCGCTAGCGCCGCTCTCACCGCAGCGCCATCTGCGTGTTAGCGCTCGGCTGCGCTCGCTCCGTCGCCGTGCCAGCTGTGCGTGGGTGCGGGTTAACACCACGACCAACTATACTTCGGACCTGCCCAGCGAGCGCGGCCCCAGCACCGCCGTCGCAGGGATAATTTTCGCCGCTACGAGTGGAGTGGCGCTACTTACGCCCTGTCGTTCCTCGCCGCCGCCGCATTTGTTCTCACCTATCCCCTTTCATTCCCCTTCTCCGCTTCCCCCCGGAATAGGTTGTATGCTGGTGAACTCCAAATGAGTTCGAAATATCCCCAGTCCATTTATTTTGAACTTTCTGTATCAATAAAGCACTCACACACTCACAACCCTCCTCCTCCGCCGCACGCACGGGTGACAGCCGTGCAGAACGCGCACTTGCAGACGCGGCGTGGAATATAAGTTGCGTTTGCCGTATGCAAAGCACAAAGTATCACACATGAAAAATATAGCTTATTCAGTCCCCTGAAGCGAGTTTTTCCTTTGAGGAGCACGATGGTATACTGTCTCGTACCTTATTGTAGATCTAAATAACGGTAAGGGGACAAATGTTCAGCCGACCTTTTTTCACAAATTTTGCTGCGAAGAAAGCCGGCAAGCAAGGCAAAGCGAAAATGACTGCGGAAAAACCGGCCCCCAGAAAAGCGCTGAAGGCGTGACTACTGCGCTGCATTGTTCAAGTGAAGTGTAGAATTGTGAACGAAAATGAACTGTTTACAAAAATGCCAAAGTGAAAGAGATTGTGCGAATCCAGCGTTCATTAAGGTTCTGAAAACCTGACTACAGCGTGGCATTGTGTATGTAAATAAAATTAGCATGTAAATAACATTACAATGGCACGGTTGTTCAGTTAGTATTGTAGTATGTTATTGTAGCACTTCACATGCACTCGTAATAAAGAATTTCCAATTTATTCCCAAAGACGGAGCCAAATCATCTTCGTTTATTAGTGCGTGTAGGACCTATCTTCAGGTCTTGAATTTGCATTTTATTTTCCGAGCATAGGAAATTCCACCGCAAGGTCATAGAAAAAAAAAGCTAAGCTAATGAAGAATTTCAACAGAAAGCTTCATTTTTTGTATTCTCTATGACAAAACAATAAAGTTCATTGTCTGTCTGTCTGTCTATGACAAAAAGTGTTCCTGGGAAGCTTTATGACCTAACGAAGTTTGGTTTATGCTATGAACCTCCCAATGTACCTCATATTCGGGAATCGCCTCCCCTTCAAGTTTGAAGCAGTACAGTTTGATTAGCCAGCCAGTTGTGTTGTCGGCACGTGAGGCAATGTAATCCCTTTTTGTCATCACTTCATATGAGACCACGAAGCTAATGCGTGGCGCTCACCGCAGCCCGTCTCACAACAGCAAAGACAGTCAAGAGGTCCAGCCTAAGCAGTAAAAAACACTCGTCCAGGCATGGTAACCGTAAAAGTGCTACTTATTCATTCGGAATTAGCGAAATCGATCAACTGACGTGACATTAAACACAAATTCCCGGCCCAGGAGGGTTCTACTAGCGCTTAAGCACGCACTACTTAGCGAGGCCGCCGTTCCCCGCAATAGGGTGTAAAAGCGCCCCTAGCGTCCGGGCGCAGAACGAGACCCGGCGCAAGCCCTCCCATAGAGCGCAGCTGGCTTGGCAGGTCCGAAGTTTAGTTGGTCATGGTTAACACATGCGCATGCGCTGCTCTGCGCAGCTCTCTCTCATTCCCCTCACCGTACATATAAACGCGGTAACTGCGCCGCTCCGCTCAGTCGTTCCGCCGGCGCTCCTCCGATGTCATCATCCGGTGACCGCCGATCATTTGAGACAACCAGGCCCGATATCGCGGTGGTCGGTGCAACCGTAAAATTTACACCATCTTCCCGCGAGGGGAACCATGGGGTAGATGCGACGCATCGGGGGTGAACATGCTGCGTAAATAGGACACACAACAACAGCAATCCACACGCTAACATAACGTAAACGCAACGGCAACCGCCGATGCGTCGCATCTACCCCATGGTTCCCTTCGCGGGAAGATGGTGTAAATTTTGGGGTTGTCTCAGACGACGCTGGCCGATTAGCGTAACCGACGGCGTCTTACGGGACCATATTTGTCGACCGAGCGCCATGTTTCACGAAACGATTATTTTCTCCGAGAAAAAAAAAACAAGCCAGGTTTAAATACGCTCACAAACAAACCAAAGGCAGAAAACGGCTTGCCGTGGTGCGGTGGCGCCATCTTGGTTGACTAACAGTAAGCAAGTCTCCGCGATGCGATGAGGTTTTTAGGGAGGGGGGTGGGGAGGGGAGAGGGAGAGAAAAGGGCCCGAAACTGTCTGGCGTGGGGTGACACCTTGTCAGGCCCTAAGTCTCCGCCCCACACCAAGTTTAGTTGAAAAACCTGTTCTTATGATGTCATTGCAAACTTCGTTCAAACACACGTCTTGGCGCGAGAATCGAAATTTTAACTTAAATTGATTAATTTCGCTGTGAACAAAGCATCGCTCGCTTCCGGACAAGCGCTGGGGGCACTATAGAAAACGGAACCTTTCGAATAAAACGAACTTGTACTTTGTCTTCATGGCCCCTTAAAGCGACATGAGCGTCAAAATACGAAGGAACGAAAGCAAAAAAAAAAGAAGCCCAAACACGATCTAGCCAAACTTCTATAATAACTAGCTTTTGCCTTCGAATCCCGTTAGCGGACTTCATTGCCTCAAGAATGTTTTCGCTCTGTGCGGGAACAATTACTCATGGTCCTGTTATCGTCAGGCGGTTTCGATGCCACTGGGGCGCCTCGTTTTTATTTACATCGTAGGTCCCCGGTATATGCCTCTGGGAGTTACCGGAGCGACATCACGTCTCTGGATAATAAAACAGGCCACACATTGATCCTCTAAATAGAATCCCAAGAAACCACTTCTTACGATTCCCGTACTGCCGCGCACACATATATAAACCACGAAATGGGGAACGAAACGACAGAAAAGCAGGGTTGTTTTTCTATTACTTTACTGAGACGGAGAAAGTTGCCCAGAACGCGTCAACAACTTCCCCATCTTCGGCAGGTTTGTGGGATGTCAGGGGAATTAGATGCGGTGATGAGGAAGCGAGTGCGAGGGGAAAAATATATCGACAAATAGCGCCAATCATTCTGCCTGAGCAAACTAAATTACAAGTTCTAGGCGCGACAAGCCCAAGTTACTGCAATAAAGTTTATAAGGCATGCTAACGTGATATACACATTGCAGTTGGGAGAGGTGACTGCTATGGTTCCCTCATATGTCTCAGGAACTTAGGCGCGAAAACTGTCAACAGCCAATCTCGGCAAAGAGGACTGGGAGACCGGAAAACACAAAAAGGTCTCCCAAGAGCGACGTCCGCCGAAAACGGAGGCGTTTGCAGCGCCTTCCGGGTGCTTATTTCCAAAGCATGGACGTATTTATTGCCCTATGTCATGTAACTGTCGTTCTTGAAATCGCGAAACGCGTAAGAAATGAATGAATGAATGAATTTATTTAGAAGGGAGAGGTCGAACGCCTCGTGCAGGGGAAGGGGAGGAAGAGGAGGGAAATAAACCAGCGGGGGGATTGGGTTCAATCACAACGCACGTCCGCCCCGCACACGGACCACTTGATTTAGGTCATTTTCACTAGACCTGTACGTTCAGCAAATTCCCACAGGGTCAGTAAAGTCTCTTTCACGTCGCTCGAAGGCGTTATCCATTCTAGAAGGGAAGTGACGTGAGGAGGTAGACACCTACGCCGTTCCTCGGAGAGTCCGGCACAGTCCCAGAGAAGGTGGTGTATGGTGGCTTGGTCGGCACTGCACAGGGGGCAGGGAAGGGTAGGAGGGGGAACAGGTGTGGAGCCATCTGGTCTTTTTCTGCCGAAACGCCGGTACCAGGTCCATCGGTCGCGGACGTCAGGAGTGACCGCTGTGCCGGAGCGGGCCTTGTGTAGAAGGACCTGGAGGCCTCGCGGGATGCCCTCGGGAACTGGTGGGTCTGGCCTTGGGGTCGTTTCCTTGAGGTGACGGCGTCGCCGCATTTTTCGAATACGGCGTTCAACGACTGGGTGTTGAGGGCACGTTCGGGAAGTGGGGCGGCGTCGCATGAGAGTTCTGGGAGGTACGAAGTGACACAGATGCCATGCGATGGGCCGTCTCGTTCCCTGGGTTGGACTGGTGGCCGGGGGTCCGTTCTATAAGAATTGTGGTGTCATTCATTTCGGCAAGGTTGTCGATGGTTCGTCTAATTGCATTGGAGATGTAGTCATGCGGATCTGGAGAGTGCATTGTGCTGATTGCCTCTGCATTGTCAGTATATATGACGACTTTAGAGGGATTGTGTTTTGTCTTGATGGACGGGAGATCCCTCTTAAAGGGCTACTGAAGCACTTTTAAAACCGGGCAAAACTCTACTTTTTACAATTATTACATTGGTCAGTTTGTGCCTGTAAAGTTTTTTTTGTCATTTTTAGCTTGGGGACAGCGGTATTCGTCGTTAAAGTTGACCCTACGCCCCGCCCACTGCTTCCTGCCGCATCGCCGGAAGAGCGAGAAACTGAGAGGCAGCGACCGGAAGTAGCGTCATATTCGGAAGACGGCCAGCGGCGTGCGCCGCCGCTTCGCTGTGTCCCAGTTTTTTGGGCGAAGTTCCGAAATAAGGAGGCGTGTAATCTGCGCTTTATTAACCATCATTGTCTCAAGTTGCTTCCGCGTCGATTTTTTAACCGTAATGCTACTGTGTGATCCCCTAAAGCGACTCCTTGAGGTTCCCTACCCGAGCGCCCGTGGCTACTACATTGCCTTCACGAGTAGTCGCGGGGTCGGCCGTGTCGTCGGCTGCTCTGTGCTTCATACGCGAAGTGACGGGCTCAAACAAATACGGAGGTACCCCAAGTTTCTGATCCATTATTATAAGGGAATTAGAAAATTTGTGGGACCACAGCGCTCTGGGCTTCCCGAACTTCTTGCTCGTTTTCCCGATCAACGTTGTTGGCTGTGACGACAGCTTAGCTGAATAGCTAGATTTTAAGAAGAAATCAAGCAAGCTGAAAGCATGAAGCGTTTTCTGTGCGCGGAAGCGCTCCGCACACTCGCCGGTCGTGCATGCCCGTACGGCGCACGAAACGGCTCGCCCCACACATGCCGCGGCAGCGACCGCTCTTCGCCGCCGTCCAGAATCAAGGCCGTCGCGAAAAGCAAGGTAAACGTGCAAGAGAGGATGATAGTGCGGTGAAAAATTGTGCTAGGGATTGTCATCCAAGGTGATTTCGAAAGAGGTGTATCGCGATGCGGAGCGCCGACCGGTCGCGGAGGCTCGACGACGGGCCTGCCCGAGCAAGAGATGCGGCGAGAGGCCGATGGATGGCGTTACCTGCGCGCAAGCATGAGCACCGGCTGCACCGCACCGATCGCTAGAATGACTATCAACGTAGGAATAAGGTTCCACATGCGAGAAAGAGGATGATAATGTGGTGAAAAACTGTGCGGCGACCAACCATCTCCCTTGGTGCTAAACCTAAAGTTCCCAACACCACCGGCGATCCGTGCAACCTGAGCCGGCTGGAGCAGTTGGGGAGCTTCGGGGACCAGCGTGCTGCGCTTGGGTTCCTCTACCTTTTGGGGGGCGACCAACATTCAACTCCCCTATTCTAAAAAATGCGTATGTGCAGCAATGCCACGTTCCGCAACCGGCCGAGCAGCGACCCGGCACAACCACCTCTGCGCGATGCGGCGACCGGCGGCGGCCGCGCTGCCTGTGCGCATCTCAGGCCGCTGCACAGAGCTTGTTGCCTCCTGTCCAAATGTAAAAACAAAGTTCCACATTCGAGGATGGGGATGATGGTGGGTTGAAAAAATGTGCTAGGAATTGTGGCTAGCGCTGGTAGTGAAAGCGGCGAACCAATATCTGCGCCACTTCCCTGCACCCGAGAAACAAGTCGGCCATGAGTCGTCGGTAGAGAGCCCCTTTCTAGCTCGCCGCGAGCGAACCTGTTTTGTTCATACTTCCCTCAGGCTCTCCTATTCTAAGGAAAGATTGTGTGAGCCCTCCATTCACCAGACGACCTTCTAGCCCGTATCTGAACGGGAATAGAATGATATCTTCAGGCCGTGCGGTCCCCGCAGCGCCGGCACTTCCGAATATGACGTCATATGCCGCCAGCCAATCGCGAAAGGCAGCCAGGGCTCTCACCGTGCCCTCGGGCAGGGGTCGTTTGTTTTGACGAAAAAAGATGGTTTTGGTGTATTTACACATAAAATAAACATGTTTTTCGAATTCAGCGTCAGGAAAACCATAATGTAATGCCCCCAACAAAATTTTTTTGAAAAGCTCTTCACCAGCCCTTTAAGTAGGGCGGTGGCCAGTAGAATGGCTTTAAGTTCTGCTGTAAGTGGGTCGATTTCGGATTTCGTAGAGAACGTCATGTACTCTGTCAAGCTCGGATCGTTGACGTGGTGTATTCCGCACGTAAATCGGTCAGATGCTAGTGCGGCATCTGTGTAGATGGCATATGTGCCTGGTTCTAGTAGGTGCTGGAAGCGAGATAGGGTGTTTCTTTGATGCTTGTGCCTTTTGCGCTCTTTTGTCGACCTTGGTTTGTGATTTACCGGTTGTGTCCATTGCCAAGGCGGGTTTCGGGTCAAAGAAGGGTCTGTTGACGGGCCAGGTGAAAAAGTTCGTGTCTCATCGTAGGCGATGAGATGACGGCCCTGAACGGTGAGTTCGCGACGGTCGGAATGGTTGTCGCGCGCTGCTTCCAGTGTTGCTTCAATTGGTGGCAGCGATGCAAAAGTGTACAAGTCATTTAGCTTGGTGTGCCGAGGGAGTCCGGTGATGACTCGAATCAGTTTGTGGTGTAAAGTTCGAACTTTATTTAATTGGGTTTGCGTCAGGTTGAAGCAGGTCCCGCCATATGTTAGCCGGGAAGTTAGAATGGCTCTACCGATGTTCCGGATGGGGGCGGTGCCTGCGCCACCGAATTTTGTGCCGATTCTGTGGATAAGGTGGGCTGTAGCATCCCAGCCCTGTCGGACCTGCTTGAGCCATTCTGTGGCGTTGCCTTTTTGACTGATAGGAACGCCGAGTAGGCGGATCCAACCTTGCCAGGATAGCGGAATCTCTTGATTTTCAAGGTAAAGATGGACTTTTTGCCTTTCTTGTTCTTTGCCTCCCAAAAGCAGTAGAGTTGGCTCTTCCGGTGAGGGCCGCATTCCTGCTGCCTGGATGGCGTTTTCTAGCGCAAAAAGGGCTGCTTGAAGGTCTATGCACGCCTCCTCGGTGGTAGGATAATCGTATCGCTCCGTCCACAGCGTGATATCATCCGCATAGACGGTGAGGCGCGCGCCGCTGGTTTTGTGTATGTCAATTGCTACCTTTCTCATCACCAAATTGAATAGGAGGGGTGATATTATGGAGCCTTGTGGTACTCCGCGGTCATTGTAGTAGGTCTTCGGATGGTCGTTGCCCGTTCAGATCTCGAACGTTCTATTTTCCAGAAAACTGGCAACGTAGTTGTAGATCCTCTTGCCCGGATAATGGTTCTCGATTTCGGCCAGTATGGCTTCGTGCGACACCGTGTCGAAGGCCTTCTGCAGATCAACTGCCACCAGAATATGTGGTTGTCCCGATGGCGGGCCTGGTCGAGCTGAATTGATGAGCCGTCTTAGAAGCCACAGACTGTCATGAGTCCCCATGTTGGGGCGGAAACCAGTCTGACCAGGGTGAAAGTGGTTGGTCATTTGTTCAAAGTGGTAAGTGAGACGATTAGCAGCCATCCTTACAAGAAGTTTACCTATCGTAGATGTTAGAGAAACTGGTCGGAGGTTACGGATGTGGTTTGTAGGTTTCCCTCGTTTGGGGATAGGTTGTATAACCGAGTGTTTCATGGAGGCAGGGATGGAGCCAGATTTCCAAACATCGTTGAGGAGTTGGAGGAGGAGTTGTTTGTTTTGTTCGTTTAAATTCTGAAGCATAGTCCAAGTGATACCGTCTTTACCAGGAACGCTACGCTTGTTAACCTGGTGGAGGGCAGTCTCCATTTCCGCCATAGTGAACAGTGATTCTTCATTGTCCTCGTCCGTAACCGTTACGCGAGGGTGGGGAGGTAGAGGCGTAAGGCTGGCGTTAGGGAAGAAGTTGTAAGCCGCCTCTTGTTCAATTGTTTCGATAGAACACCCAATGTTGACAGCAATTTTGGCAATACAGTTACCAGTCTTTTTCTTGCCGTTAAGGGATCGAAATGTGTGCCACAGCTTTTTAGTAGAGGTGTCTTTGTTGAAGCTATCGCAGTATTCCGTCCAACGCAAGAAAGACAGTTCTTTATCATATCGCTTAATTTCTGTATGTTTGAGACGGGCTCGCTTCAGGTCTCGAAATCGCCTCCCATTACATTTGTAGCGGTTCACTAGTATGTAGTAGGTATCCCATAGGTTTAGCAAGTGCCGGTCAGGGCAAGGACAATCTTCATCTACTGTGGAACATTGAGAGCTTGTTTGATAAGCGCGCTGTATTTCGTTACCGAGGCTAGTTATGTCGTGCGCTTTAGCTGGGCAGATGTGGCAGGATCGAAAGGCTTCCCAATTGGTGGTGGTAATTCGCCGTGTGCCCTGCCGGAGTTGAGCTCGTTTGAGTCCAAACCATATGGGGTAGTGATCACTACCTTAAGGGTCTGTTGCAACGTGCCAGTCATGAAGGAGGGGGCCGTCTGCCCAAGTCAAATCTGGGTTAGTGTCCCTTTGTTTCCCGTGCAAACCGATTCTGGTATGGGTGGCAATATTATTCTGAAGGTAGAAACCGTACGCTTCCATGGAAGCCTGCAGGTCGTTGCCTCGCGGGGAGTTTGTGGTATAGTTCCAGGTGGTGTGCTTGGCGTTAAAATCCCCACCTATGATGATGTGGTCTGTTGGGTAGAGCATGCGCAACTCTCCGACCCACTTGAAGTAACCCTTTGTGCTCTTGCTGGTTTCTGGGCGGTAGTATGCCGATACCAGGAGGTACGTCTTAGATTTTCTTGAGCTGGTGGCCAGCTGTATGCGTGCTGCGATGATCTTCTGCATGCAGGTGCAGTATTTGCGTGTGTCGATGAGGGTGTATACTTGGTCGGAGCGAATGAACATTCCATTCTGTCCCGCAGGCTTTTCTGTCGCGTTATGTGTAATCGTAGGAAGAAAGTGGCTGATGTATCCAGGGATGTGAAAGTTGGCTGTTCGAGTCTCTTGCAGAAGGGTGGCGATGGGGCGTTTCGCATAGGATAATTGTTCCGTGAGCCGAGTTTTCAAGTCTGTGCCGTTTGATGTTAAGCTGCGGCAATTCCATTGCAAAATGGTAGGGTAATTACGTCCCATTCACGGGTGGGTACGGAGCGGATCGATTTAGAGCGCGATGAGTGGAAGGGGCCTTTCCTTGACTTGGGGTTTGATGCGAAGGTACTAGCGATTCCATTCTCTCCTGCAGGGCCATGATTGTGGTGTTGATTTTGCTGATTGCTCCAGCGATGTCATTAACTTTCGTTTCGATGATGTTTATTCTCGTTTGGTAGGCTTCCGTTTCGGTGCGGTGGATCTGCTTACTGTTGTCGAGTTTCCCGTTGAGGGTTTGCGTTTCTTTGTGAGTTTCCTTTGAATTTTCGTGGAGAACCTGCGCTTTAATTTGAAGGAGATCCGATTTCGTAGCTAAGGTTGACTGTTTAGGTGGCGTTGACGAGTGTGTCTGGGAACGCTGTTTGGAGTTCTCACGCCGATATCCTGGTTGGGAGACTATTCGCACCTGGCGGTTGCGTTCAAGGTTAATTTCCGTCGTGAGCGCTGTCATTTCCTGCCTCGCAGTTTCTAATGTCTTCTGCAAGTCGTCAATCATACGAGTCAGCTCTTGGAGGCGTCTTTCCTTGTCGCGTAGTCGCGACGTAACTGGCTGCTGGTCAGAGGCGACGTCGGACCATTGTTTGGAGGCATTTAGGTCCATGCCTGACGAGTTGTTGGCACTGTTTGCTGTATCTTTGCGAGTCTTGCTTCGGGAGCGGGAGCGTGACCCCGAACGCGAGCGGTTCCTGGCTCTGTTGGTGCGTCGGTCGGATGATTGTTTTGTTGTTTTCCACTTTCTCCGGTTTGGGCAGCTATTACTGGTGGCTAGGTGGCCTGTTTCTTTGCATACGGAGCAGTAGCAAGCGTTTTTGCAGATATCATTCTCTTTCAAGGCATGAACTATGCCGCATTCCTGACGTACCTCTTCGTTAGGGCAGTGGCGGACCATATGCCCTTCCTTATGACATTTCAAACATACCAATGTTTTGGGTTTGTATGGGGCCACTGGAAGGATCTCGTAGTGATATCTCAAGGTGCGGGGGGTTTTCGCGGAATGAAACGTGATAAGCGCCTTGTTGCTGCGTCCGAGCCTTTTGACGTCTAATATCTAGACCAGCTCGTTGTGAAGGCAGGACATCAGTTGGTCATTCGTTTCGTTCGGCGAAATGGTAATCACTCCTTTGCTCGTCGAGCTGTTATGGCTAAGGCGAGTCATTTCCATAGAGACGTGTTTTGGGCGTGGTCCTTGTGCGACGGTTAGGCGGGTGATAGTGCAGAGCCGATTGGCTTGCTCGTCGTCGTACACCGCAATAAGAATAGAGTTTGCCTTGACGTTTTTGCGCAGCGAAGTCGCATCGAGATATCTGGGCTTGGTGATCGTTCGTTCAAGGATTTTGTCTAGTGTAAGGTTCAGTATGTTGGTCACAGCCGTACCGTCGGTAGTACGAAGGAGCACTTGGTAACGGGACAGACTCACCCGTTCCTGCTGCATGGTGCGAGTCTGTTTCTTGCGCTTTCCTTGCCAGAAGATCCAGCCGTCCTCGTCGTCAGAGATGTCTACGTCGCAGCCGTCGTGAACTCGTTTCGATCTTGGCTCGTCGGGGGTGCCAGGGGTCAAGTTGCTTCGAAAGTCAGAAGGGAGGTCTCTTTGTGCCAGTGGAAGAGAGGCACCAGAAAGAAGTTCGGTTTGCGCCAGTGGAAGGGGTGCGCTATAGCGGCCACAGCCGCATCACACGCACTGTCCAGCATGGGGCACGTGCCGTCGGGCGCGAGGATCGTGCCGTCGAGCATGGGGCCGCCTCAGCGCTCTGCTCACGTGCTGCAAGCAGCCGGCGAAGCTCCTAGGCCTAACCCACCCAGTGGGCTAGAACTTGCCCGGTAAAGCGTCTACTCACGTGAAACGTCCGGGATTCGGTGTCGAGGTGTGCACTAGACAACCGCGCACTGAGAAATCACGCGTACATGAGCCTGAGATGAAAAAAGACAATTGAAAAGGTCAAATTCACCGGAGGAAAAAAAATTTCTCGGGGCATTTAAAGGGACCTTTCATCACTTGCCACCGACTATTCGGAATGCATTTTCGAGTAAAGCCTATTGTCCCAGCAATCTCCTCCCGCAATAGTTAGAAAACTCCAATCCGTTTTTCTTTCACATTATTTTGCTTGTACCACGAAAGCTCCCCTGTGCAATGGAGCGTTTGCTACCAGCACTAGCTCTTATTTCAGTAGCCTGGCCGGAAATTTCCGGCATTTCGCTAAACTCGAAATTCCGGTTATCTCGAAATTTTCAGCGAATTTTACGAGTTCGAGTTAACGAGGGATTGCTGGATTGAGTTCGTCACTTAAACTGCGCGCGCACTCAAAACACAAAAAAACGCCAAAACTGTACGTATAGGTTTAGGCATAGAAGAGGTTGGGGCACAGCGCAGACGACGGCGTATCGTCACCGTAAATGCTGGAAATAAAGTGGGACGTTGACCAGCAACAGCCAATTGGACAGCCACCGCTGCAATGACGTAACTAAAGGGGTGCATAATGAGAAAAATTGAACATAGCACGGTTGGTTTTGCCGCATCTTTCACAAAGATTTGTGAGCCTACCGCTTCATGTGCACGGGCAATATTTGGCTCAGGTATTCCTAGCAGCATAATTGAAATGTCATGCAGGTTTATTTGCACTGCTCAAAGAGTGTTGCAGGATCCCTTTAGGTCCGCTGTCGTACTTTGAAAGCGAAAGCTTGACGGTGTTTATTTTCTGCCACATCGTACTCGCATCCCTTTTTTCGCTTTCGCTTCATCTTTTCATCAGAATTACTTCAACCAACCTGTTCTGCTCACGTGCCATCACATTCAGGTGTCACGTGGCACGCATTATCCCACAACATTTACTTTTGAAATTCATAGTTTTGTGGCCTTGTGAAAGGGGAACATCGCCCCTCAAAGCTCCCGATTTCTGGCTATCCCCAAAATGTGCATGCGTCACGAAGAAAGCAACGACAACAACGACAGCAACTTTTGTTGTGCGCCTGACTGGTTCCATCTTTTGAATGCTTGTGTGCGTTTGCCCGAAAATTGGCGTATTCGGGCTTGTCCTGACTTTAAGTGTATTCTCTTGTAAGCTTGACTCTGTAGTGTCTTCATACTGTCGTCATGTTTGCACGTATTTTCCCATGCATTCAAGAAAAAAAAAAGATGGCTCACTTGGTCGAGCACTGGGCTGCTAGTGTGGGCACCCGAGTTTGAATCCCATCGCATCACACGCGTGTTTTTTTTTTTTTTTACTCACGCTTTGCAGCAGCGGCCATTTTCAGACCGGAAAACTGTCACAACCACAACGGCGGTTTTTCGCAGAATGGGGCACTTAAGGCTTTTGCCTTCAAGGGGTACTGACACAAAATATTAAAGACGAGATAACTTCAGAGGTAGATTGGTGTGATCACACATACATCATCTGAAAAATATCAGCGGCAAATACAGCCTAAAACATATTTAAAATAAATTTTAAAGTCTGCAAAACGCAACCGAGCAGCCAGCGGAGGACCTCGCGCAATCGGCATCCCTTGGTTATTTTGTAAATAAACAACATCCAAACCCGTCACGAGTTTGTGCTGGCCGCTTCCGCACTGCCGGCGTTTTTCGCCGGCTCGCCGCTCCAACCGAAGGTCGGAACTTCTGCTCTCGAGCAACGAACGACCCAATCGTTGGCGGCGGAGGAGGCGTGATTTCGTTGGCTCATCGGGCAGCTGGCCGCGACCTAAGTTCTACAGCGATTCCAGGCACTCCATTTTTATTGCTTTTTATTACATTGGACGCGAAAACGCGCCGGGGACACGAAAAGCGCACTGAGCGAGTCGCGCGGTCGCTGCGCTGGCGGCGGCCACGGCCGCGAAGTGGCGTAGGCCGGCGCAGGTAGCTCGTTACTGCTGCACGAAATGGGACCCAAGTCCCCAACATGCCAATACATATGAGAAAGGCGTTAATGATGCGGTGGCGGTGGTATTCAAAATCGTCATCTGCACCGCTTACAAAAGTGGCAATCGAATATCCACCGCAGTGCTAAGCCGAACACATCTGTACGGGGACCTGTAGGCAAACCGGCCGGCTGCTCCTAGCGCGCGCCTTCCCACCCACTGTCTCGAGCGTCGCGCGTCGTTTCTAGCCGCGGAAGCGATTTGCACTCGCAGCTCCTACGTCACGTCTACGGTCGCTTTTTAATTAAGCTGCTCACGAGATCAGTACGTGGGGGCATTCGCAGAAGCTGCCGGCGACGCGGATTCGACAGTGCTACGGCAGCTCTGCTCTGTGATGTCCGTCCGACGGCCACGGGGCAGCTTTGTTTACACAAAATCTCGCATTTCGCGGCACCCGCTGAAACCGAAACTGCAACTGGCCGCATTGAAAACGACTCTAATTAAACAACCGTCACACGCTGAAGAAAATGAGGTTTCTACAGGTGATAAGTAGGTTATTGGCTAGTTATCGCAACAAAAAAAAACAAGATGCAGAATTTTTGTGTCAGTGCCCCTTTAAAATTACTGGAAATGTTTGGTACCTGTCTGGATAGGCAACATTTTATTTTGCCTTATCTGGACGCGCGACAAACTGCCGGCAAGAAGATCGATTACCGACTCTTGATTAAGGTCTTGTGCGGATCGTTGGCTCACGCGAGACATCTGCAGAGCTCCGGGTATAGTGCAACGATGGTGTTGTCGCGCAGTTAGCGTACCTGTCGCGTCTTGTGGAAACAAAGTGCGTAATGACCCCGAGGTGAACGCGGATTAATAAAATAGGCTTTTTGTTCCAAACGATGCGGCTATATGTCAGATTTGTGAGATTTTTCGCTAGTAGTGCTGTATTAGTGCGTAGTAGTAGTGCGGCGGCTAGTAAATGCCGCCGTCAGCGGAGCTCGGTCCGGCGAGTCAGGGGACGCGTTGCCAAGGGTACGCCGCAGCTGCGGTCAAATGAAGGTCAAATTTACCGCGACGTCGAAACCTCTCGACGAGATGAGTAATCCTTTGCTTTGAAACATGCAACGTTTTCTTCAGGCGAAACCGCGCTGTCGGAACGAAATGTTTTACGTTCCGGTTTCTGTTTCGTTCCATAACTAAACGTTGCGTTCCTATTCAGCTCCGAAACGCAAAAAATTATGGTTCGTAACGATTCATAACGGTTCGTTCCGGCAAGAAAAAATTTAGATTTATAAAATTATGCCAAAAAACGTGAAAATTATGAAATATTGTTAAAAATAAACATTTCTATTAAATTGCTCAGCTGCACACACACAAAAAAACCTTGGTTCATTCCTCTTTCATAGGAATCGGTAAAACACGAAAGTGAAATACGCAGCGAAATCTGAAGCTGCGCATGATTTCCAGGTTATCCGCTGTCTTGTGTGTGTGCTTGGCGAGCGATGTCCACCTGGCGGGTGGCTTCGGCAAAGGTGCACTGCCGTAATTTCCGTGACGGATATGACGTCAGCGAAATCTCGGTGTATACCGGCATAGAACACTTTCGGGTTAAAATATAAAACCCGAAAACGAACAACCCTAAGTATAACGCCCTCTTTACTACTAAAGGTTGCTTCCCCGCAAGAACACCCTGCGTGCAGGGGTGCACTCTTTACAGGCCACTTGCTCCGTTGTACTGGCGTCATTTCCGTGACTGATATCACGTAGGTGAAATCTTTGTGTGTCCGGGAATAAAACACTTTCGCGTTAAAAATTCGAGGACACTTCAGCACTCCTCGTCGTATGCCTCTTGATGGTGCAGCTGCAAATGGCGCTCAAGGTTTCCGCCCTGGTCCCCAGAAACTACATGCCGGCCCTCTTCAACCTCGAGACTCCTCGAAACTCCTCAAAATCCTCGAGTGTTATTCGTTCTGGGGCGCCCCATTGGGGTGAAGTGTACGATTGTTATGCGCGAACACTCGAAGCTTCCAGAAAACCGGCACACTGCGCGCGTACGCTCGCTTCTTGAGTATGCCGCCTTGGCCTGGGACCCGAACACTAACAGCTTTATGAATAAATTTGAGGCGATTCGGAATCCCGCTGTGCGCTTTGTTACCAACTCGTATAATTGTGATATTATCTTTACAAATTTAAAACGCCCTGTCTCATGGATTGTGTAAAAGGGGGTAGCAAAGGACCGACATCAGCGTCTTCAGTACCCCCCTTCCCCGTATATATCCAGACGAAGGGATAACAGCAAGAAAATTGATGAAGATTCGTGGCTCAACTCCACATTTCAAGAGCCTTCTTTTAAAAAGCGTTCACGATGCCTTGCCCGACAGTGTTCTTTTCGGCCCCAATGAAATGTTTCCCGCTGCGCTCTGCCACCACTTGCGTACAAGCGCAGCATTACTTGTAGCTGTTGCCATTGAGTGCGCCGCTTAATCTGCTGTTTTTGCTGCTAGTCGTGTAAGCTGGTGTTCACTCGAAACATTGTATTTTTTTGTCTTTATTCGTATGTCGTATTCCAGAATATTCGTGTTTATTTGTGCATAACAACCCCGTACAACAATGCTATAGGGCTAATCTGGGTATTTTATACAGTAAATCCCGCTTATATCGAACACGGATATATCGAATTATTGCCTATATCGAACCTTTGCATAATTCTGGTAAAAATTACATGCATTTAAAACTTTTTATATCGAACGCGATTTTGCTCACAATGGATATATCGAACTCTCCCGCGCGGGATTTTTCGCTCTCCTTAGGCATGCGGCAGGCTTTCCCGCAATACATCGGCGCGCAGCGCTGGCGCGGGTGTCGCTTGCGACTCCCGCGCGAGCTCGGGGGCGTTTACTCAGGAGAGGCCCCTAGCATCCCAATGCATTGCAAAAAGTGTGGAGAAAGTGACGTCATTTTTTTTTTTTTTTTCAGCCCATAGACAGTGTTGCCTAGTTTCTTACGGCTGCGGTGGCTAAACCTGGCAAAATGCCACGGACAATTTTTTACGGCGCTTTGATTGTGGCTTCCTCGGTACGTTGGCAACACAGCGCGGCAGACTATGGGGCGTCGTCGTCGTCTGCAATCTGTGCCCTACATCTGATTTCGCAGCGTTTCTTCTACTGCCATTTCCTTTGTGGTTTAATGTTCCTTCGAAAACAACACCCGATGGTTAATAATTGGCGTGGTCGGTGAGCATAGTTGCCGTTATCTTGTGGCGATATCTCGCCTATTCGCGCAGTGGTTTTCCATCCTTATCGGTCTGCCGGTGAAAAGGTGCGCATTGGCAGCTTCGGCAGCGTCGACCCACTCCCTGCGGTGATTTGCTTCCGTTGGGAATCTATTCTCAACGAACACAAAACATAGTGAGGCAGACACGTAGTGCTTCCGTTTTGCTCGACACATAGCGTATGGGCGAATATACTTACCTGTGAACCGCGAGTGCGACCGGCAACCCGGCACGCAACAGTGAGGTATCTTGCAAACCACAGCAGCCACTTATTCACGTGAAGTGAGATTAGACAGTTTTAGTTTCACGAGTGTACAGAGTTCATGTACGCAAACGTGAAAAGCGTACGTAGTCCACGCGCATGTAGTTTGCAACTCGTGCGCGACGCTCACCGCGCGTAGGGTCCCTGGATTCCTAGCGCCATCTGCGAACAGACACTGCAGTAGCCACTCGTGATCCCTCGGGAGCATGCTGCTATGACGACGACAAACGCTACTTTGCCAGGCTTAAAAGCTGAAAAATCGTCCTTCTAGCTCAAAAACGAAGGCCGCTTTCCGATTGAAACTTTGGGTGAGGGTTAGAATGGGCAAATTGAAGGCGAAATCAACAGCTTAGAACATGACATCGCACCGAGGAATCAGCGACGAAGCTGTTTTCGCTGCGAAGCGGGAGGGCAGGGCGAGGCCATGTTAGTCAAATCAAACCGGAAACAGCAGAGAATAGTGGGAGCAAGTGCGGGGCTCAATGGGCTCATGCCATGGCAGCTGTGGCTTCAGTAGTATTAACTCTATGATGGCTTCACAAACGTGACTTCAGGGCTTCTCCTAACCTTTTCTTTCTTTCTTCCATGGTCCAAACCCATCCATGTCCAAACCGGCCGTGGCAGAGTGGACAAGCTCCACGCATGCATGCCGTTGGAACCGAAAGCGCCACATTGGGCTCTGCGGGCTGCGGTGTCACCGAACTTCAAGTCCGCGCCACTCGCTGCGCGCACTTGCTCGGTTTGCTGGGTTCGTCTTTATTCGCTTGTATCCATGCTTGTCTCCGCTCTGTCGAAGACGCCGAGGACTCCGCACCGCTTCCGAGCACGAGCGAAGCCGTCGATGCCGTGGCCCTGCTACGGCGATACTGCACTGCCATTGAGGGCAGCGGCGCTCTAAGAAGCAGGCTACACTCACGCAGTTCTTCAGCCCCGATAAATTATTGTTTTCTTTCCGAGAAAGTGTCGTATCAATAGTGAACTGCAGGGTGGTAAGAGCTCAGCGTTAGCTCGTGACTCCGTCGGCAAGATTGCTCTCATATAAGTTTTTTTTGCTTCACTTTCTATATCGAATTTTCGCTTTATCGAGCTATTTCAGAATCCTCGCACTGTTCTATATAAGCTGGCTTTCGAAAGGAAATAAATAAATAAATAAATAAATAACTGGGGCCGCGACATATGCATCCCCGCCAGAGAAAGAGAGAGAGAGAGAGAGAGAGAGAGAATTAAACTTTATTGCGATACGTAGTTAGGAGGGGCCGGTGACCGGTAGTTGCAGCTTGCCGGTGACCAAGGCAGCCCGTTCCGTCAGACTTTTCTGCATCTGCGGGTCGGAGCTACCCAGCGCCGCCTCCCATTGCTCGGTGGTACGGATTCATGGGAAGGAATCACGCGGGTAGCTCAACACTATGCTTATCGACACAGACAGAGAGTATGGCAGCAGGCATGTTCGTAAACTGCGCTTGCGGTTACTAAGGACACACCTAAAAAAAAACGAACGACGTGGGCAGCACGAGCGTCCACGTCGTTCGTTTGTTTTCCTGAAAAAGTGTGTTCTTAGTAACCTCAAGCGCAGTTTACGAACATGCAAAACCAACTAGCCCAATTCCTTGCCTTACTGGTGGAAGCAAGCAGCAAGCCTGCCGAAGGAGAGTTTACCAGCGAGAAAAAAACAAAACAACTTTATGCCAGCGAATCGACGCCAATCTTCCATCTCGCTGCACGGAAATTAAAATGAATCCTGAAATACCTGAACTTGCCACTGAAACCGATAAACGAAACGAAATATTTTCGGTTTCGCTCGTGAGCGAAACAATAAATGACGTTACGTTTTCGTTTTCGTTCCGGTCAAACATGCTGTTCTTTTCGTTTTTCTGTTCCGGTTGTCGTTTCGTTCCGACACCATGGCGAAAACGCTGGGCGCGCTACCCTTGCAAACACCTGCCTGCACGTTGGGCGATGTGCACGCATGCATCGACAAACACCGTAGCAGCTGAAGACGCGTTTATACACCGACGTAGCGTAGGCCCACGCTCGCGAGGGGGGGGGGGGGGGGGGGGGAGGTGGCACAGTTGCGCTACGTCTGCGAATGCGGGGACTCCATATAACGCCGGCGCATTCGGCAGAGCTCGGCGCACTTCGACGGCACGGGCGCCGAGATAGGACATGTGACGCGCTTTTTTTTAAGTGCGAATGCACTTTATAAGCGACCCCAAACCATCCACCGCCGGCGGCGGCGGCGGCGGCGTCCGCAGTGCTCCTCTATATTTAAAAAAGAAACGGCATCCGGCGCCAGGTTTCGATCCGAGGACTTAGCGGCCGCAGCGCGACGCTCTACCGACCAAGCCACGGACGCGACTTTTTTTTTTTTTTTTTCTTTAATACATGGAAATTTTAGAGAGAAGTCAGCCAAGACAATTGACACACAATATAAACACTAACAGACAGAAAAGGGTAAGCCCGTCAGTCTAACAAAGGTCGGCACCAATTCAAAACTCAGGCAAGCAAACGCACGCATCCAAAAGATGCAGCCACTCTGGTGGATCACTCTGCGCAACATAAACGCTCCGTACCAACGCCGCCTGTTCCCGAAAAATGACCTTGGTCGGCCTAGGGGGTTCAGCATGCCGATCAGTCATGCGGCACTTCCACAAGCTAAACAAACCTAGGAGCACAAAAACGTCATACGGCACCCGATTAACGTCCTCAAATGGCAAAAAGCGAATGGTGTATGGGGTGATGTCAATGTCCTTTTTTAGTGTCCGTTGCAAAACGTCCCAGAAAAACACCGCGTCACGGCACAGCACAAAACAGTGGTCAATAGTTTCTGGTTGGTTGCACAAGCGGCAATTGTCTGACCAAGGGATCGACATTCCTTTGTCTCGCAGCCATGTTTTAACTGGAAGCGTTTGCGAATGAAGCTTAAAGAAAAACGTTTTAGCATTTGGCGGCACGCACATACGCTTGACACGGTCTAAAACATTATTCGTATGGTCCCGCAAGTATGGCTGGCGATAAAGAGGCACGGGGAATAGATTATGAATTAAAGTGTTCGTCATAGCTGTCCTTGAAAGACTAAACAGGTACTCCAGAGAAAACCGCGCAGTAAGGAAATGAAAAGTATCTACAACTTCTTTTAGAAAACCCCATGGCGGCTTTTCGTTGACCTCACCCGTAGAGACAAGGAGAAACGGCAAATGGTAACTTATGCGCTCTTGAATTACAGTACGTAAAAATGGATGCTCCGCCGACTTGTAGAAGAAAAACCGAGACACAAGTTGGTGCACAAACAAATGCATTAACCCAACACCACCAGACCGTAAAGGAAGAAACAAACGCTGATATCAGTGTTAGTGACGCGCCTTATATCTTTAACGCATTCAAACTACGTCGTCAGCGGCGTGCGTTGGCGACTCAGCGGCGTTATAGCGGCTTGATAACTGCGTGGTGTACACGTGATACTACAAACCCGATGGAAGAGATGGAAGAGAAGGCGGCGAGGCGGTGGGCTGCGGGGGCCGAGCGCAAGCGCCGCAAGCGGGCCGACAACCGTGCATTCGCACTTTCACATTCTCCCCCTCGGGGAAATGCGGGGGAATTTTTTTCGAAATAAGCCAGATTCAGAAACCGAAACTAAGTCGGATAAAACCGCAGCGACAAGAAAAACTTGGGAACTTTATCCTAAAAAATAGGTGGCAAGAAAACACTTGAGATAGCGCACTGAAAATGTGTACGCAGATTGCATTTCGTATCGAAAATCAGCCACATCCTTCTGTTTCACGGATCAAAGTGAGCCGAATCCATTTGCCCAATAAGGCTTTGCTTTTGGCTTGACTGTTGAGACCATGGAGGAAAAAAAGCTTTTTCCTCCATGGTTGAGACGGTTTCGTTGGTGCTATCGGAAGTTTTTCTTTTTTTTTTTCCTTACGGAGCTGAATTATTATGATTTCAGCCGGGAATTAGGAGATCGGCGAAAGATCTGTTCCCAGATGTCATCGACAAGTAAACGGAAGAAGGGAACGAAATGAAACAGAGGTGTCGTACAATGATTTCATTTCGTCTCACCCGTCCCTACGAAATAGCTATGGTTATATTAGGGGCGAAGCACCTTAAGGCCGAGGCTTGTCCGTCCGGCGTCCGGCGTCCGTGCTTACGGCACAGCGCCGTGTATATCGAAACATCTGTGAACAAAAGGTTCACAAAAAGTTAAGAAGAACAAACGAAAAGGTTCACAAAAGGTTAGAGATAGAGAGTGCTCCTGGAGAGCAGTGGTGCGCATGCGCGAGGAGGATTGGATTGGATTGAATTGGATTAAATTGGATATTGGATTGGATTGGATTGGACTGAATTGGATTTGAATTGGATTCAATTTAATTGTATTGGATTGGATTGCAAATCGTTTTAGCAGCAGTAAGCACTCTCATGGGTGATTTACGGTAAGAACTATCCCCAGTGCTTCGCCCACTCGCCATGATTCACTTCGTGGAGATGCGTAAATATTAAAAAAAAATTTTACCCCCATATTCACCATTTTAGTGCTTAACTAAATAGCCGCCGATTACAAGCCCTGGCAAATCTCCCCCTCCCCTCCCCTCTGAGAGTACGAACCACTTCATGGAGCTGAAGAAGAAGACATGAGCGGCCTTCTTGTGAAGCGTTTTGGAAATTCATGGCAGAGCAATGAAGAGTTTGCTTACTTCGCGAGTGCCTTCAGGCGTGCCCAAGTAAATTATCGTAGGGAAGAATTCGAAAAAAGCTGCTAATGGTGCCAAGAGGGCTCACCTTCACTCCATGAATAGTTGTACTGTTCTTGAAGCCCTGTTACATATTTTTAATGCCTTTTCCACCAAAATTCAATCGCACCCTCCGTGAAATTGAATTTTCATAAGAATGTTGCATCAACTTGAGTGTTTCAATTCAATATGAGCCAAATTCAAACTTCTCACCCCAATATTGCTCGAATTCCCGGCATAATTTTAATCACTTGCGGTCGTAAACATCCCCTAGCTGACAGGTAAAATATATAATGTAATAGCTTTGACGGCGTTCTATTTAGGTCCGTTAACAAACTTCCGCTTGTCTCTCAAATCCGCGTTAGGTGGATCTGGCTCATTTCGAAAAAAAATGTGGTTGATTCCTTTGTCATACGAATCGGTAAAACACGAAAGTGAAATGTGCAGCGAAATCTCCAGCTGAGCATGATTTGCGGGTCGGCAGCTGTCTTGTGGGTGTGCTTGGCGAGCGACGTCCTCCTGGCAGGTCGCTTCGGCAAAGGTGTACTGGCGTCATTTCCGTGACAGATATGACGTCAGTGAAGTCTTGGTTTATCTCGCATAAAACACTTTCGTGTTAAAATATAAAACCCGAAAACGAACAACCGGAAGTATAACGTACTCTTTAGTACTAAAGGTTGCTTCCCCACATGAAGAACCTGGGTTTACGGGTGCATTCTTCAAAGGCCGCTTGCTTCGTTGTACTGGCGTCATTTCCGTGACGGATATGACGTGAGTGAAGTCTTCGTGTATCCCGGAATAAAACACTTTCGTGTTACAAAAATGGCTCATGTGTCTATTCCGCGCAGCGCGTCGGATACGCCAGCCAAAGCGCCAGCCCCGTACCCCGCATGCACCTCACCAAACCGCCCAGACAGGGCGCCCACGCGCCCGCTCGCTTCCTAGAATATACTGTACTAAATGCACACGGCCACCCACGGCCGGTCTGGAGCGGAGGCCACGGCCGGGCTAGAGCCCTAGAGCTGCTAGAACGGCGGCGCGTGCTGTGTCGCCCGTTTCGTGAATTTTACGGCAGGCGGCGCGCTAGTCGCAAAACCTTCCGCGCATGCGCTACCCGGGGGTGCGCTGGGCTACCATATGGCCACGCCACGGCCGCTACGCTGCACCAGCCGTGTTGGAGTGTACAGGGGTAGAAATTGCCGCTGGCGCTGGCTAGCTGACGTGCCGTCGTAGACTGCGCGGCCACGCGTCGGTGCGCCGGAAAAGTCAGAGTATATACGCGCCTTTAAAGTTCTTGCCCCCGCCAGAACTCAATTTACATGCGTGAAAGGGAGGGTTGTGTGGTCGAAAATTGCGCTGGGTACCGTCATCCGCGCAGCTTGTTACAAGGCGGTGACCAAACTGCGACGGCGCTAAGCCTTCTCAATGCGAACCGGCTATGGGGAGATTGATTGCAGAGTTTAACGCGCCGACGCACCGCAGGCGATGAGGCGCGCCGTAGTGGAGGGCTCCGGATTAATTTTGACCACCTGGGAATCTTTAAGGTGCGCCTAAATCTCGTATACCACACGGGCGTTTTTGCTTTTCACCTCCATCAGAAAAGCGGCCGCCACGGCCGGGAATCGCGCGACCTCGTGTTCAGCAGCGCAACGCCTTAGCCACTGAGCCACCGCGGCGGGTCCATGGGGAGACCTGCTCGCCGCAACAGCGCCGCATGCGTGCACGAAATGCAACCGTGGGTGGAAATCAAAAATCGGTTTGAGCGAGCCCGTTGTGTTCGGGGGCCCCCTATCTGGTCCCCAAGCGCTCGATTTACCTAAACTAACGTCCTAAGAAAACCGCGACGCACCGCTGAGTGAAGCCAATGGCTCCTCGTTTCTTTGAGCACAAGCGTCTTGACAGGTGTCTTTCCGTGGTCCTGCTCTGAGGTGGTGAGCTGGCAACAACCGCAGTGCTTTGAAGCGAGAGAAGAGAACCAAAGCTCTTGGGCTTATAGCTACCACTTTTAGGGGCTGTTGGCGTCTCCTGTCGCCGTCATAACCGTCTTCTGATGTAGTCACGGTACTAAAACACCGGAAAACTCGTTTACGCCTCGCGATAGAACATAACGCGTACTAAAGAAACACCGGGACATTCGTTTACGTCTCGCGCTGGAGCGCTTCGTAACGCGTACTAAAAAAACACCGGGACACTCGTTTACGCCTCGCGCTAGAGAGCTTCGTGCTTGAAAGACTAGAGGCTTTTACAGCAAAGCTGTATACCTGTACCCCCCAGTGGTTTCATGACCGTTGGCAAAAACGCCAAGGGGCCAAGAATACAGTTCTACACTGCAATCTTCGCCCCTTCCCGGGTTTCCTGTTAGCGGAGATGGCCCGGGATTTTTTAGTGAACGATAACTCAGCTTATAATTAACAGTTTCAAAACGTTTTTCTTGGAGGAATTTCCCTTGGACAGTAAAAAGATTGAAATGGTAGCGCGCGTAAAATCGCCGCATTCACAACCCTATTAAAGGGCCCTTAAAAGCCAATTTTTATATGGCCTTGCGAAAAGAAAATTATTCGGTCCCGTGTCGCACAAAACTCCTTCGGTGCGACTTCATGCAAATAGGGGGAAAATCAGGTTAGAGATGAGTTGGCAGTAAAGGGAGGGAGATTGTCTTGGTTTACAGATGACGTATCTCCGCCCCCGCATCTACCGATACTGCTATATAGGGGCGGTGCATCGCAGAAAGCGCAAACGGTACTTCTAGCAGCCGAGTGCGCACGCGGCGAGCTACCTCACGAAGCACAGCTCCAGAGACAAGGGCGGGCAGAGGCGGCGGCGTGCAGAGCAGCGTCGGAGACTGGGCTTTGCTGTTTATCCTTCACAAAGTGGAATGACACTGATTTTTTCTATAACCGTTAATAAACCCGTCTTGATTTCTGTGTCCACCTGAGAAAATCTTTAACATCTTCATTAATGAAATACAGCCCCGAAGCGTCTCGGTGAATATAATGTGCGCAAGACAGCCGCTTTGATTTCCCAAATTTATTCGGTCACAATAAAATCTTATTCAATCAGCCTCAGTCATTCGCTTCATATTGTCACGACGACAAGGACGATGCAGTTGTCTTGAATGAGAAACACGTTTATTGGAGCGAACTTGTGCTCCCCTAACAACTCAAAAGAATACAGAGGCGGCGAAGCAGCGGTCAACGAAGTGGCTTGCACAGGCGAGTGTCGTCGAATCGAATGCCCCGGCGTCCGCACTGCAGGCTTTTTATCTTTCGGCGCGCGTGGTTCTCGCAACGTCGATTCGCATCGAGAACATAGTAGATCCAAGAATATTATTCTGGGCTGTTCACGATAGATCGGAATGCTCTCCCTATCACAACAGATAACACATGCGGCACAGAAAGAAAGAATGGAACACGCGCTTCCCTTGGCGCAGAGACAACACAGACCGGCGCAGCCGGCGGCAAAAGCAAAACACAAATAAACAAACCCAATGTGAGAACGAAATGCGGTCACTGACCAAGTCAAGGTGAAAAACACAGAGACGTTTCGGAACCCGTACGGGTTCCTTGATCACACTAAGCAGGCAAGAGCCGTAAGTCGCTTCTTATTCTAAAATGTGACGTAATGAACGGGTGTAGCTTGCCGGCAGATTGCCATCTGTCCTATTGATAGTGTCCTTGGTCTTTTGAATGAACACGGATTCCAAAAGTAATCTCGTGGCTGGGTTCTTTTCCTTTGCTATTATAGCGGCGTTATCCCAGTCGATGGAATGACCGTGATCATCGGCATGCTCGGCCAGGGCATTCGACGCTTTCTTGTTGCTGCCCACGTCCCTTTGGTGTTCCTTTAATCTCCTTCTAAAGTTGCCAGTTTCGCCGATGTAACTGCAGCTACAGTCTGCGCACGGTTTCTTGTAGACAACACCGGGGTATCTCTTGCTGTCCAAGCGATCTTTCACGTTCACGAGCTGATTCCTCAGCTTGTTGGACGGCATGTGGGCAACGCGAAGGTCATACGTTGAAAAGATACGGCTTAAAGCTTCGCTCACTTCATGGCAACGCTAAAGGAACGGAACTGCAGAAAGTCGCAGGAAAGGAAACTGGACGCACTAAGGCCGCAGGACCCACCCAAACTAAAGCAGCCGTTCTCAACTTGTCTTCGTACAAACCTACTGCATCTGAAGTTGCCATTCTACGCAAAGGATTAAACTTCAATTCAGGCGACTCCCCGAACACGACGAGAGTGGTTTGTGCCGTGTAGCGAGCCATCACACAGCTTCCTCACGAAGTAAGAGACGAGGCTCGCACCCGCGCAATCGGTGTTTTATCGAAGTGGAGGACGCGCGGCCCTCAATCCAGGTCCTCACCGTCTGAGAAAGAAGCCATCAAGGGCCTGCAGAATAATGCCTCCATTGCCATACTTCCTGCGGACAAGGGAAACGCCATTGTGATACTCAACAGAAGTGAGTACGACCAGAAGATGATGTATTTGCTCTCGGACGGGGATACTTACGCAGCAATGAAGAAAGATCCCACGACAAGCCTTCAAGCGAAACTGCAGAAGCTGCTCTCAAAGATTTTTCAGTTCGTACCGCCGCAGCAGAAGCACCTTTACTATCGCCTCCTGTGTACCAATGGGTATGCACCTGCAATTTACGGTTTACCGAAGGTACATAAGCCAGGCGTTCCGCTACGGCCCATCGTCGGCTTCACAAGGTCGCCGCTGCACCGACTTTCGGGTTACCTACAACAAGTGTTGGCCCCGCTCGCCGGAAAGACAGCAACAAACATTGCCAATTCTTCAGCTTTCGAGGAGAAAGTCCGCGACATTTCCCTGGATGAAGACGACGTATTGGTGTCCTTCGACGTCAAGTCGCTCTTCACTTCGGTTCCTGTCGACTTGGCCGTAGCGACATACAAGGAGGTCCTGCTGGCGGACGAAACGCTCGCGGAACGCACACCTTTGGAGGTTGAACACGTGTGTGAGTTGCTGGAATTTTGTTTAAGCAACACATACTTCACCTACCGCGAGCAGGTTTACCAGCAGATCCACGGAACTGCCATGGGAGCTTCCATATCCGTTACTACGGCAAATTTGGTCATGGAAGTCATTGAACAGAAGGCCCTCGCTGGTTTTGATCCCAAGCCCAAGATATTCGTCCGTTACGTGGACGACTACTCCTGCATCATCAATAGGAACGATGCCCCACGGTTCCTGCTTCTTCTTAACTCGATAGAAGCCTCCATACAGTTCACTGCAGAATATGAGTGTGACAGCAGCCTTCCTTTCCTCGATGTCCAGCTGAGGCGTACCGGAACTAGTCTTTCGTTTGCTGTGCACAGGAATGCGACGCATACCGGACATTACCTGAATTTTAATTCGTGCCACCCAGCTTGTCACAAGCAATCCGTCGTTTCTTCTCTTGTGACGCGGGCAACACGTATTTGCTCAAGTGACGACGAAAGGAGGAAAGAACTTGAAACCATACATCAAGAATTACTGACGAACGGATGCCCGGAGAAATTTATTAAGAATGCCGAAGACCGTGTTCTCAATCCCAGGCCATCCCAGGGCAAGTCATATCGAAGACGCGCCGGCATCCCATACGTTCCTGGGGTGAGCGAAGCTTTAAGCCGTATCTTTTCAACGTATGACCTTCGCGTTGCCCACATGCCGTCCAACAAGCTGAGGAATCAGCTCGTGAACGTGAAAGATCGCTTGGACAGCAAGAGATACCCCGGTGTTGTCTACAAGATACCGTGCGCAGACTGTAGCTGCAGTTACATCGGCGAAACTGGCAACTTTAGAAGGAGATTAAAGGAACAGCAAAGGGACGTGGGCAGCAACAAGAAAGCGTCGAATGCCCTGGCCGAGCATGCCGATGATCACGGTCATTCCATCGACTGGGATAACGCCGCTATAATAGCAAAGGAAAAGAACCCAGCCACGAGATTACTTTTGGAATCCGTGTTCATTCAAAAGACCAAGGACACTATCAATAGGACAGATGGCAATCTTCCGGCAAGCTACACCCGTTCATTACGTCACATTTTAGAATAAGAAGCGACTTACGGCTCTTGCCTGCTTAGTGTGATCAAGGAACCCGTACGGGTTCCGAAACGTCTCTGATTTTCACCTTGACTTGGTCAGTGACCGCATTTCGTTCTCATCATGATACCTGACCAGACGAACTTTCGTCGAACTCTTAACTACAAACCCAATGTATGGTTCGCGGCATTGCCCCCCCTCTAAGAGTGCATCGACCCGATGCTAACATAAGCGACAGTCCGAACAAATGAAAATAAAAGTTCGTCATCGTCCCTAGAAAGGTTTTAAGCGAACCACGTGGACGACGTCAGGCCGCGTGCGCTGTCGTGATGTGCCGGAGTCACCATCGGGGATTACTTCGTAGGTAAGTTGGCCAACACGTCGTAGAATCTGGTAGGGTCCGAAATACCGTCGCAGGAGCTTCTCACTGAGTCCACGTCGTCGGATGGGAGTCCAAACCCACACACGATCCCCTGGTTGGTACTCGGCGTCTCGCCGTCGGAGGTTGTAGCGGCCCGCATCCACCAGCTGCTGGTCCGTTATACGAACTCGAGCGAGCTGGCGGGCCTCCTCCGCACGTTGAAGATATCCGTGGACGTCAGCGTTGAGGTCGTCGTCTTCTACCTGCGGAAGCATGGCGTCGAACATCGTAGCCGGCCTTCTACCGTAGACAAGCTCGAACGGCGTCAGCTGCGTCGTCTCCTGGATAGCCGTGTTGTACGCAAACGTGACATGCGGGAGCACTTCGTCCCAAGTCTTATGTTCAACGTCAACGTACATTGACAGCATATCTGCGATTATCTTGTTCAGACGTTCTGTTAGTCCGTTCGTTTGGGGGTGGTACGCCGTCGTTCTTCGGTGATCCGTGTGTCTGTAGCGTAATAATCCTTGCATCAGCTCCAAAGTAAATGCCGTTCCGCGGTCTGTGATTAGGTCTTCCGGGGCTCCATGTCGCAGCACAACTTGGCTTATAAAGAACTTCGCCACTTCTTGTGCAGTCCCCCTCGGAAGAGCGGCGGTCTCTGCGTACCGCGTCATGTAGTCCGTCGCTACGATAATCCACTTGTTCTGTGATCATGACGTAGGGAACGGGCCTAAAAGGTCCATTCCAATCTGTTGAAATGGTCTCGATGGGACGGCGATCGGTTGCAGAAGTCCAGCGGGTCTTGTCGGCGGCGTTTTCCGTCGCTGGCAGTCACGGCAGCTCCGGACGTAGTGGGTGACGTCAGAGGTAAGGCCGGGCCAGTAGTACCTCGCCTTGATTTTTCCAATAGTGCGGGCTGTGCCCAGATGTCCGGAAGACGGGTCGTCGTGGCACGCTTCCAAAATTTCGTCACGAAGGTCCGCGGGGATGACGAGAAGGTAATTCGCTCTTGTTCCGGGGCTGAAATTCTTCTTCACGAGGACGGAGTTTCTCAGGCTGAATGCTGGTAAGCTGCGTTTGAAGGTTTTAGGAACGGCAACGTTGCATCCCTCGAGGTACTCGATTATCACGTGTAAGTCGGGGTCGGCACGCTGCTGGGCGGCTAGGTCGCTCTCCGTCACGATCCCGAAGAATGCGCTGTCTTCATCAGAGTCTTGTGGTGGTGGGTCGACGGGGGCGCGGGACAGGCAGTCGGCGTCAGTGTTTCCTGCCGGGTTTATAAACGACTGTAACGTCGAACTCCTGCAGGCGCAAGCTCCACCGCCCAAGACAGCCAGAGGGTTCCTTCAAATTGGCGAGCCAACACAGCGCATGGTGGTCTGTTACAACCTTGAATGGCCTTCCATACACGTATGGGCGAAATTTTGAAATCGCCCATATAATAGCCAGGCACTCTTTCTCAGAGGCAGAATAGTTTTTCTCCTCCTTCGACAGACCACGGCTGGCATAGGCGATTACCCTTTCGCAGCCGCTTTGCTTTTGGACAAGGACGGCACCCAAGCCTATATCACTGGCGTCCGTGTGCATTTCCGTTTCGGCATTTTCGTCGAAATGAGCGAGCACGGGCGGGCTTTGCAGGCGTTTTTGCAGCTCGCAGAATGCTTTTTCTTGGTCGTTTTCCCAGCTGAAAGGGGTGCTGTCTTTCGTCAAGCGCGTGAGTGGCTCTGCAATGCGTGCGAAGTTTGCGACGAAGCGCCGGTAGTATGCGCACAGCCCGAGAAATCTTCGCACGCCTTTCTTGTCTTTCGGCCTAGGGAAGTTCGCGATAGCTGAAGTTTTTGCCGGGTCAGGTAGGACTCCCGCGGCGTTGACGACGTGGCCCAAGAACTTGAGTTCCTCGTATGCGAAACGGCACTTTTCAGGCTTCAGCGTCAACCCCGACGTACGAATGGCCTCGAGTACAGACTCCAACCTTGCAAGGTGTTCGTCGAAAGCCCGGGCGAATACCACTACGTCGTCGAGGTATACGAGGCAGGTGTGCCACTTAAGGCCAGCTAGCACAGTGTCCATGACTCTTTGAAACGTCGCTGGTGCTGTGCACAGCCCAAACGGCATCACCTTGAACTCGTATAGGCCGTCTGGGGTTATAAATGCAGTCTTCTCTCGGTCTCTCTCGTCCACTTCAATTTGCCAGTAGCCGGTCTTCAGGTCCATCGATGAGAAGTACTTCGCGTGGCAGAGGTGGTCGAGGGCGTCGTCGATTCGGGGGAGGGGGTACACGTCCTTTTTCGTGATTTTGTTCAGTCGCCGGTAGTCAACACAAAACCTTAATGTGGCGTCTTTTTTCTTTACGAGTACGACGGGCGCAGCCCAGGGGCTTTTCGATGGCTGTATAATGTCGTCGCTGAGCATGTCGTCGACTTGAGTCCGGATGGCTTCCCGTTCGTGTGAAGAGACGCGGTACGGTGACTGTCGGGTAGGTCGGGCTCCATCTTCGGTTATTATTCGGTGCTTCGCTAGAGGGGTCTGACGTAGTTTTGCGCTCGACGAAAAACATTCGCTATAGCGACGCAGCAAAGCCAATAATTTGTTCCGTTGTTCTTGCGGTAGCGCCGGACTCACGTCGAAGGGCTGCGGGAGCTTGAAGGTTTCTACGGGTGTGCGTTCAAAGTCGTCGACCGCGATCACGTCACTTGCTTCTTGCGTTTCTTCGAAGAATTCAATTGCCGCGCCCTTGTTTAAATGCTGGTACTCCTCAGTGAAATTAGTAACTAAAATGTGGGATTGGTGTTCCTTGAAGCGCGCAATGCCTCTTGCGACAGACACACCACGGTCGAGAAGCACCCTTTGATCAGTGTCTACAATAGCGTCGACGTCAGGAGCAGCATCTTCACAGTAGAGAGAGAGAGAGAATAACCTTTATTTCGTTCCAGCATGCGGGATTCCCACCGGCCGCGCAGGGCGCGGGGTTCACCCTATCTAGCAACCACCTTTACCTCGGTGGCACCCGGGCCTAGACCTCGGGGCTAGGTAGCCGGCCTCCTATTGCTACTCGGAGTGTCCCCCTTTCGCTTTTGGAGGGCCAGCGCAGCCTCGAGCTGCCGGACGGCCCGTAATTGTTCTTCGGGATGCCCCGACCCCACACAGTGTTTCACAGGCGGCGGCAGCACGCTGTCCGTCGCCCCCCTTTTGCCACACCCCCACAGCACATGGGCCAGCGTGGCCCTGTCCAGGTTGCACAGGCTACACGTGTCGTTTTCATAGAGTTCCGGACACATGTGTTTTGCCAACGCGGGGGTGAGAACGTTTTCAGTTTGTAGCTGCCTGAGTAGTACCCCCTCCCGCCGAGTGAGATCTCGGTGTGGTGGGGGGAATACCCGGCGGCGTTCGCGATACCATTCGAGGATTTCCCTGTAGCTGGTGAGTTGCTGGTTTTCGTCTTCCAGGCTCGTAGTCGTCTCCCTTGCAACACCGGCGGCATAGTTCGCCACTTCCCGGCACTTTGCGAGATCACGGGCCGCGGCGTTTGCCACCTCGTTGCAGTTCACTGTATGTTCGTACACGTCCCATCCCGCATGGGCTGGGAACCATTTCAGTGTCACAGATGATGCTGGCACTGAGTCCCTTAATAAACTCGCAGCCGCCCCGCACACGGCTCCGCGCCCGAAATTTCGTATCGCGTTCTTACTGTCACTCAGTATCGTCCTGACTCCCCCGGTTTTCAGGGCCAGAGCTATCGCGACCTCTTCGCCCTGGCCCGCACCAACGGCGCGGACACTGCACGCGTTGATCACCGTCTTTCTTGTCGCCGAAACCACCACTGCGACGAACGCCTTCTCCCCCGGGGTCCTGGCGGTGTCCACGAAGACCGTCCCGTCCTCGCTTCCGTGCAGTTTGAGCAGCGCCCTGGCTCTCGCTGCTCTTCTGGGTTCATCGTTCGTCGGGTCCATGTTACGGGGTAACGGGTACACGATCAGCTTTCTCAATGTTTGCTCGTCTATTGGTGTCGTGGTGTAGTCGCCATCCCTCGGGGACTTTAGGCCGACTCGCTCTAATATTCTTCTCCCAGCAGCCGTGTCTCCTAGGCGCGTTAGCTGGGCTGTGCGTTGGGCCTCGCTGATCTCCGAGAGCGTATTATGAACTCCCAGAGATAGCAAGGCCGACGTCTTCGTGCCATTGAGGAGGCCCAGGGCTCCGGTGTATGCCTTCCGGATGGCCGCATCGATGCGCGCCTCTTCTCTGGCAGTCCACTTGTGGAAGGCGCCTACGTACGCCGCGTGGCTGATGGCGAAAGCCTGCAGCAGTCGTACGAGGCTAGCCTCTCTGGCGCCACGAGCTCTAGTCGCAATTCTTCTTACTAGCCTCGTGGCGATGCCAATCTTTGTTACCACTTGGTTGGCTGCCGTGCCGTTGGTGCGGTGGGCGTCAATGTGCATCCCCAACACCCGGATCTTGTCCACGTGAGGGATGGGCATGCCGTCCCCGGTGCTGATTGTAATGTTTCGTTCCGCTTCTGCAGCGGCTTTTTTTCGTTGTCTTCCCGGTGGGGGGATGATCATAAGTTGGGATTTCTGCGGAGCGCATTTCAGTCCGGTGCCCTCCAGTGTCTTCTCGATAGTATTTACAGCTTGCTGCAGGCCGGCTTCTATATCGCCGTCGCTGCCGCCCGTGGCCCATATTGTAATATCGTCTGCGTATATGCAGTGACGGATTTTCGGGCCGAGCTTGTCTAACTCTCGGGCGACGTCTATCATTATTAAGTTAAAGAGTAGAGGGGAAATCACGGACCCCTGTGGGGTGCCCACACTGCCTCCTTCTCTTTTCTCCCATCTCTCTCCCTCCACCTCCAAGCAGGCCGTGCGGCCCGTGAGGAAGGATCGCACGTAGTTATATGATCTTTCGCCCATGCCGAGCGCCACCATGCTAGAGAGGATGGCTGAGTGTGTGACCCTGTCGAAGGCGCTCTGTAAGTCTAGTCCCAGGACCGCTCTGTTGTCCTTCTGTGGGATGCCTCCGACCGGGTCCAGCACCTCTCTCTGTAGCAGCAATAGGGCGTCTTGTGTTCCCAGATGGGATCGGAAGCCCAGCATGGAGTCGCTGTAGTGGCCCTGGGTTTCCAGGAATCTTTGCCATCTGTCATTTAGTACGTGTTCGAGGACCTTCCCCACGCAGGAGGTGAGGGAGATCGGACGTAGGTTTTCTATCCCCGGGGGCTTATTAGGCTTCGGGAGGAGAACCGTTTTGGCTGTTTTCCACTGTCCGGGGATATCCCCTTTCTCCCAGCATTTGTTGTAGAACCTCGTGAGGGCCGCTATCGCGCTGTCACTGAGGTTCCTGAGGGCTTTGTTTGTGACCCCGTCGGGGCCGGGTGCAGAGCGGCAGTTGAGGGCACCTGTCGCTCGGCGTACCTCCCATTCTTCGATCTTTCTGTCCAGTATTGGATTCGGCGTTCCTGTGTATTCCGGGTGTTGAACCTTCTCCGTGGACGGTATGTACTTCTCGTTCATAACCCGGCGTACATTTTCGGCGCCCATTTGTGTGGTCGCCTTGTGAATGATTTGGGACATCCTGTGCCTTTGATGCTCCTTGCTCTTAGTGTTGTCCATTAGGCTTCTGAGCAGGGCCCATGTGCCTCCCCTATGTAATTGCCCGTCCGCCATATTACAGGCCTCGAACCACTGTTGCATACAGAGGTGTCTGCTGTATTTCTCTATTTCTTTTCCCAGGATTGCCACTCTCTTCCTAAGTGTCTTGTTGTTCCTCTGCCTCCTCCACCTCTTCTGCAGTAGACTGCGACCATCAAGCTTGCGCGGGGTGGCAGGGTGACATGATCATCGGCAATCCTTACAGCAGCACGTCGTTCGGGGTTCGGTTCCGGCGTCATGGAGTGATGGGGGGAAAAAGTTATTGACTTAGTCTGCAGATCGATTATTGCACCGTTGTCCATCAAAAAGTCCATTCCAAGAATTACGTCGCGGGAGCAGTTAGGCAAAATGACGAACGCCGCAGGGTACGTTGTGCCGTCCATGGTGACGCGCGATGTGCACGTTCCACTTGGCGTCACGAGGTGTCCTCCTGCTGTGCGTATGTGCGGACCGTCCCATCTGGTCATAACTTTCTTCAGCTTAGACGCAAATGGTCCGCTCATTACCGAATAGTCAGCTCCTGTGTCTACGAGGGCGACTACGTCAAAGCCGTCGATGGACACCTTGACGTCGGATGCAGTCTTCCTCGAGTTCCGGGTTCGTCGGGGCGTCGTATCTCTGCTTGTACGTGTTGACGGTCGGGCACTGTGCATCGTCGTTGTCGTCGTCTTCTCAACGGACGTCTCGGTCAGGTCGGGTACGCGTCGCGCCGTGTAGCTGTCGTCGTGTTCGGGGGTCTCGTCAGGGTTAGGTCGGGTCGTCGGGATGAGGGCATGTAGTGAATCACTGTCTTCAGCGCGTCCTTGCGTCGTTGGAGGGTTTCCAGTTTTTCGCCGTAGAGCAACTTCACATCCAGAAGTTGCTGCTTTTAGTTTCCCCCGCGTGGGCTGGGGGACCTTCCACGTGCGAAATCAGCATTGCTACGGCAGTTAGGCGACTGGTATGGGTAGGGCGACGGCGATCGGTGTGAGCGGGCTGGTCCTCTGTTGGTGTTGGACAGGTATTGTTCGATCTCGGTAGGGCGCTGACCGGGTCGGGGGCGTGGGGTGTCGACGGAGAAACCACGCAGTCCGAGTCTCCTGTACGGGCAGCGACGATAGATGTGATCGGCCTCTCCGCAATGGTAGCACAGCGGACGATGATCTGGCGTTGGCCAAACGTCAGTCTTCCTCGGCGTCTGGATTTGGGCTGTGTACGGCGGTACGGTCGACGGCGGCGACAGTGGGGACGGCGGCGAGAGTGGACGGCGGTACAATGGAGCTTCTTGTAGACGGGTTGGAGCAGGGCGGGGTCGACGAACAGCCGCGGAGTAGGTCATCGCCTGTGGCTCGCGGGGTGCCTCGGATGGCATAGAAGTGCCCAAAGCGTGTTGGACCTCTTCGCGGATGACGTCAGTCAGGGAAGCCACTTGAGGTTGCGGCGCCGTCGGAAAAAGCTTCCGAAGCTCCTCCCTGACCACTGCTCGGATGGTCTCACACAGTGTGTCGGAGCTTGTAGCCCCGGCACCGATCGTCTCGGAAACCAGCACGTTGACCGGGCGATCGTACTGCCTCGTTCGAACTTCCAGCGTCTTCTCCATCGCGGCCACCTCAGACGAAAATTCGGCCACCGTCTTGGGAGGATCGCGGACAAGGCAAGCAAAAAGCTCCTGCTTTACCCCTCGCATGAGAAGCCTTAGTTTCTTTTCTTCGGTCATCTCCGGATCCGCACGTCGAAACAACCTCTTCATCTCCTCTACAAAGATCACTACCCCTAGTTGGGGTGCTGCGTTCGAGTTTCAAGTAAAAGCGCTGCGCGTTCTTTTCTGACCACGGTAGTGAAGGTCTTAGTGAACTCGCTTTTGAACTGAGCCCAGTTTGTCAAGGAGCTCTCGTGGTTCTCGAACCAAGTGCGAGCCGAATCTTCAACGTAAAAGAAAACGTGCCGGAACGTTTCTGCGTCGTCCCACCTGTTGAATTTCCGGACGCGCTCCAGTTTCTCCAGCCATTCTTCTGGGTCTTCTGCGGGGGCTCCTCGGAATGATGGCGGTTCCCGTGGCTGCTGCAGAACGACTGGAGGATTGGCTTGGTTGAGCATGGTGCTGGTTGCGACGTCTTTCTTCTTCGTCTTCTCCGGTAGTAGACCGGACTCGGGTGGTAAATCTTGCTGGCGGAGGCTGGCTCTTGTTGGACTGGCTTGGCGGCTTCCCGAGGTTGTAGTGGGCATGAAGGGTGCGTACCCAGCACCGCCACCAGATGTCACGAAGACAAGGACGATGCACTTGTCTTGAATGAGAAACACGTTTATTGGAGTGAACTTGTGCTCCCCTAACAACTCAAAAGAATACAGAGGCGGCGAAGCAGCGGTCAACGAAGTGACTTGCACAGGCGAGTGTCGTCGAATCGAATGCCCCGGCGTCCGCACTGCAGGCTTTTTATCTTTCGGCGCGCGTGGTTCTCGAAACGTCGATTCGCATCGAGAACATGGTAGATCCAAGAAGATTATTCTGGGCTGTTCACGTTAGATCGGAATGTTCTCACTATCACAACAGATAACACATGCGGCACAGAAAGAAAGAATGGAACACGCGCTTCCCTTGGCGCAGAGATAACACAGACCGGCACAGCCGGGCGGCAAAAGCAAAACACAAATAAACAAACCCAATGTATGGTTCGCGGCAATATACTCTATCTGGGTATTTGTTTAGCACAGCTGAAAGTTAGTTGAACGTACGCAAAAATGTCATTACGTCACAGGGCAGGAACAAAAAAAGTGTTTTTGTCGTGTGTCTAGCACACTATTGGACGGAAATATTCCGTTTTCGTTAGGTTAGGCTCTCTGCCCCGTAAAGTTTATAGCACATATCTCCAGCCCTTACATCCCTTCGGACACGTTGTTCCGCCCATTGTTACGATTCAGCGCACCGCTACCCTTTTCGCCCGTGCTGCAAGTTAGGGAGGGCCCCGATTCTGTGTACAAAAGCCTGCGCACACAAATTACAGCTTCAAACCATGCGTGCCTTAGACGCGCATGGAAAAACAACTAACGAATCAGTGCAGGGAGATATGGGCTCGGCGTCGTTTGAATTTCGAGAAGCGCAGAGTAAAATATGGGTTCAGAGGAGGTTGAGAGCAATGGATCAACGTAGGTGGGCAGCTAAGATTTTCAGGTACCTATGCTTGAAAAGCGTGGACACACAGTGGTTAAGGAAGACTAGAAGGCTAGCGATGAAATACGTAAAGAACAGTGGAGAATCCAAAACAGCCAAAGAGGCAATAGAAACGAATAAATGGAGAGAAAAATGGAAGCTAAAACGCCGTTAGAGATCTACAGGGCTGAGAAATTGGACATCAGAAAGGAAAATGTTTACGGTAATTCCCAGGGCAGTGCTTTGCTTTTTGAGGCTAGAGCAGGTTGCTTGCGAACTAAGAGCTTTGTGGGGAAGTATTCACAAAATGATGGGCTATGCGTGGTCTGCGGAAAAGAAGCAGAAACTATGCGGCACATATTGTTAGAATGCGAGAGTATCCATCGAAATCTAGATGAGGGACATATTCGCCTTCTGGAAGCCGTAGGATTTAAGGGTATCACTGAGGAAGTTAACTTCAAGGCTGTCGATTGTACGAAAAGAAGATTAGAATGCTGGTGGACGAAAAGCAGAGAGGGGAGTATTGCCTAGGACAGTTACCACATGTAACAGGAAAAAAAAGTATTTTGCGCCTAATAAGCTTTTTGTGTCTGCCCTAAGAGCAGCTCTAGTACTAAACCAAGAGTATAAAACATGAGTATATTAGTTCTTTTTTGGTAAGATGACACGTCTTCGCTACAAAGTGTAAACCAATAGCAATCATCAATCATCATCATCAGCTTGCCTATCAACGCTTAAATATGGGCTAGTTGGTTCGAACTATGAAACATGGTTAAGTAGCGCGGTGTAGACATGAGAACAAAGAAGAGATCCCACAGGATTAGCGCTGGGCATCCACTGAAATTTTTACCACAAACACAAGAAGATATACAGGAACGGCGTATGCGTGAACATGACCAAAGCAACAAGAAAAAAATCGCGATGAAGTCAAGTGGTCCCTTTTGCTACGCACGTGGCAAGTGCGCATTTAGACTTGTAGTTCTTTTTTTGAAAAACTCAAAGGTTCCGTGCTTACACAGTTATCCCCCGCTTTCATGATGCACCACGCTTCAAACAATTCAAGTCTGGCCTGGTCCTTAAAACTGCGCAATATGTTCTCGAAACGTGGAACACAGTGTGAAACGCACAGGCAGCAGCGACAATGGCCAGCCGTGAATTGTTTGAAGCGTGCTGCATCATGAAAGCCGGCGATAACTGTGTGAGCTCGGCATGTATGAGTTTGTCAAAAAAAGAAATACATTGTCTAAATGCGCACTTGCCACCTGCGTAGCAAAATGAAATACTTGACTTCATCGCGATTTTTTTCTTGTTGCTGTGGCCATGTTCACGCATGCGTCGTTCCTATATATCTTCTTATGTGTGCGTTGAAAATTTCAGTTGATGTCCAGCGCTAGTCTCGTGTGGTCTCTTCTTTGTTGTCCCGTGTATACCGCGCTACTTAACCATGTTTACAGCTTGTCGGTGAACGGCCTGGGCGTGGGCGCGTTTTGGCGGCTGCCGCAGGCGAAACAAACGCATCGTCATGTCGGGGCATGTCCCGGTGAAGAGGACGCCGCAGCCGAAATCTCCTCTCCACCCTCTCTCAGACTCAACTAGCGCCGCTACTCGCTACTACACGCCTCACGAACTCGGCAAAGAGCGTTGTGTGTGTCTGTACTATTTTTGGGGCAGTGTGCACAAAAGCATTGTGAAAGCCACGCAGTCATTACAACTGCTCTGTTCAAAACCCGACGTCTCGGTGGATAGTTCGCATTCGTTTTGCAGCAGCGAATCCATGTTGCCGCCCTGTCGAGTTCTGCTGTAATCTCGCCCGCAAGGGTATATCGGCTCATCTCTCGCCATGCAGTAAACCAGTTAAGTTTGCCTTCGGCTTCTTGTCATCACCAAGGCAACCTTTGCTGGCTGCTCGACCACTACGCTTCCTGAAATGACGGAGGCGACGAAGCCCGATTTGGGGTCGCCTTCTCATATGTAGGAACTTTTAAAACACATAACTTTTGTGGTTGTATATTTCCATATAAGCGCTCTTGCTGCGAGGATTCTGTCACAAGGTGTTCACGCGTTTAATCACCAGACCACACCTCCATGGATTCTACGAAACATGTCTCGCTTAGCAGAGTTCGAGCATAATAGTGGCACCTTGATTGCGGTCTTCTTGCGGCGATCAGTCTTAATATCTATGCTAGCAGTGCAATTTCCGTTGTCAGATTTCTGTGGATGAACTAAATTTACTTCCCTCAGCCCCTCACCCCGCAGCACCTTCCCCCTTTTTATCTTCATTCTATCCTCCCCAGTGCACCCTTTCCAGGTCTTTTCCACTTCTTTAAATCCTCGCCACCTCGGCCCTTTTCGCCGAGTATTCGCTCACTTAAAGGAGCCATGAAGAGAAAATACAACTTCGTTTAATTTGAAAGAACTAGGATTCAGTATCTCACTCAGCTCCATTAGAGCCACAAAAGATGTTTTTTTAACAAAAAAAAAAGCAAGAACTATTTAGAAACTTTCAAATTTTGCGCCACAGTGACGTGTTATGAGCAAGAATGACGTCACACGGGCCAACAATAAAACATAATTTTCAGTGCGTTAACTGCACATTAGCATTAAAGTGATGCGGTCAAATGGAACTAGAGGCCCCATTACAGACGTCCAGTCATGTGTCGTCGCGACAGGTCAGTTAGGCGGCCGCCAATCGCACAAACAAGGTACCGTGACGTCATAGAAAAGTTGCGGGAAATTGGCTAGGGGGTCGCCACGGCTTCACACGTTTTCTTAAATATCTCCGTTATTTGTTCGAAGATTGCGATGATATTGGTATCATTGTTATCGGGACTAAGCACTCTTTCTGTTAAACCCAACTTGTATTTTGTCTTCATGGCTCCTTTAAGGCTCGGGCTGGGGTCTGCAAGATCGCCTCCGGCGACAAACAGAGCGCAGAAAAACAATTTTCAGCATATTGGAAAAATTCATGATGAAATAAAAAAGAACCTAGAGCATGGCTATTTTGATACAAGACGGCTCATATTGCCCCTAGAAGAATGTTGTTCAAGCAATGCACTCGTGTTTAAAGGTGAAGCCGGCTTTAAAAAGATCTGTGTAAGCGTGGTTTTTGTAAGCCGGCTTCCACACAACGTGTGTAGCGCAGTGAAGCATGGTCATCGACGGAGGGAGTATGGTTACCGCCCCACTTTATACGCCTCTCCACGGCTGCCGCCTTTTTCCCGAATCGTTTATACCAGGGTGTCGAACCGGAATTTTTTCGGGTTCGGTTCGGGTTCGGGTTCAAGCCTTTCGGGTTCGGTTCGGGTTCAGTTCCGGCGCACCATTCCGTTCCGGTTCGAACCGGTTCGAACCGGTTCAAACGGGTTCTTACTGGTTCGGAGAAAAAAAAAGCAGGTGGGTTTTTTTCTGTAAATTTTTTTTTGTGTTCGGTTTTTGTTTCCTTGTCAGCTTTCCTTGTCAAAAACGAAGCCATAATGTAGGTTTTTTGTGCAAATGTTTTGTTTTGGCCAAAAATAAGCAATCCTGCAACACTTTTTTCAACTTTGTTCGAAATCTTGAATGCTGCAAAAAGTAGTCAACGAACACATTCAGTACTTAGATCAGGGAGTCGCAAAGTCCCTTAGACAAAAAGTACTGCTCGGTCCCCATCAGATAACTTACAAACTTGCTTGAAATATTTTTCTCTCTTGCCCAGTCTTGGCGTTCTTCTACCGCTGGAATGACGTCATTACAGCGATGTAGCGGCTATTTGCCGGCTTTCATTAAATTGCGACATTAAAATGAAACCACAAAACTGAAGCAGAAACGGAAGGCGTATCTGTTGGGACGAGCAAGTCCCGCACTGCTCCTCTGTGCTGGCAATAGCTATAACTTTTGCAGTGCTTCCAGAAGCGAAGATAAGAGTGAGAGCGTTGATCTAAAGTGTTGAAGAGTTCCTTTAACTGTAAAGTGTACTGCAAAGTGTTTGCTATAGTAGGTACACGATTACAACATTAACTGAAGCGAAATGAAAAATTCGCTCGGACACATAAGACTGCGTATTTGTATGAATTGGAAAGCCCTGCTTTTTATGGCCGCAAGTTTGTTTTTTATTGGTTTAGTTTCTTTCATTTTTATAATTTAACTTAATTTATTCTTGGATCATAATACTGCAGTTTTATACCCCGCAGTTGTTTTCTTGAGGAAGAAATGACGTACGATTACGACACTCGCTAATGAGAAATTTGAGTGCAGCGCGAACTGTAGTCTTCTCGGCGACGGCACATAGATGCTGTGCATCAGGAAGTGATCGCGTAATCAGCTAATGCACGACGGCGCGCGGCATACTCTGTCGTTATCTCGTAAGGGGTCGCCACTGTGAAGCACGTCTCGCATGGTCACGGAATTACGCCCTCCCCCTTACACTTTCGTCATACTTGCAACCTCAGTTTTCCTGCTAGCTCTATCTTCGGTGGCGTCTTAGTTCTCTCGGTTATAAAGAGTCCAACGCTGAGGGACTACGCGAAACCACAGGAGCGGGTGCTTAGGGACTGCGTTCTAACGCATGGCTCTACGTAGCCGCTGTGCAGTCATGTGATCCACTCCCTTCGCCGACAAGTGACGGGCCGCACATCGTCTCCAAATAATGCATCCGCGCCACAGTCTTCTGGAAGGGAAGCAGGTAGCATCCTGACCAGTGGGTAGCACACGGGTGCCTCCGACGCCTCCGCCTCGGTGCATCTTCGCCAGAATCTTCTGGTAATTGGCAGCCTCCGTGCAGACTGCCAATTGCCCCGTCCTACTCAGCAGACGACCCGTCCGTCCACAATCGTTTTAATGCGTACCATTCTTTGCCCGCAGCAAGGACCGTGTATCCCCCTTCATTTCAACAAGAATACCGATTTCGCGGGAGTTGCACCTGTAATCGCTATAATATAGCGTAAATGGAGATAACTGGTCGCACAAAATTTCTGAAAAACTAAAAAATAAAGAAAAGTAATCACTGAAACTGGCAAACCGCGTGACACCCTGCATTTCCACAATAATGAGGATTTGGGGAAATTTCCACCTGCAATCGTTATATAGGCTAAATGGAGATAATTATTCGAACGAAATTTATAAATGTAAAAAATAAAAAAATGTAAAATAATTGCGGAAACTGGCGAACCGTGTACACCCTGCATTTCCACAATAAGGCAGATTTCGCGAGTTACAAATGTAATCGTTATAATAGCGCAAATGGAAATAATTGGTCGAACGAAATTTTGAAAAACCGTAAAATAAGAAATATATTAAGCAATTAAGGAAAATGGGAAACCGTATAACTGCCTGCATTTCCACAATAATGGAGATTTCGCGAATATTCCCTTTGTAACTATAGCAGCGTCAATTGAGATAATTGGTCGGACAGGTATAATAAAACCAAAAAATTGGCTGTAAAAACTCACACTGAGGACAAGCGGCATAGCACTGCTACGCATTAGTAGATAATTGTTTGAATTTCTGCAGAAATTTTTTAGTACCCTGGAGTGTCGCCATGGTACAGTATTTTGCGTCTCCGCCGCCTCCCCCCTCCGCCCGGGCGTCTCGTGGCGCGCCGCCCCTCGTCCCGAAATCACGCATCCTCGCAGGAATCGCCTGCCAGGCAAGCAGCCAGGCAGGCAGGTAGTTTACTGGCGAGCGGGAAGTCTTTTGCGCGCAGGAGAGCCTGAGCTCCCAACATCTTTTTTGGTTCCACCAAATGTCTAGGCACGCACGCGCGCATGCACCCATGTTTTCGCACAATGAGGCAAATAATTTTGCATTTAAATAAATTGATTGGTCTGCTACGCTTTTCATGCACCCCTTGTTTCAACGGCGCTTTAGCTTTAACACAAAGCCATTAGCACTGCTAGAAGTAGAAAATAGTCCCGCGTCGGCGTCAACCTCCGACTCTCAAGCGTGGCTGGTGGCGTTTGTGGGGGCCAAGCCCCTCATATCGGGGCGAGGAGGCGCTAGTGACGTCCTCCTCCTTGGTGGGGCGAGGGCGATCCTCGCGCGCTTCCCTCCTCTCCCTACGAGGAGACGGGGGGGATGCGCGCAGGAGACTCCCTGGAGAGACCGCCCTTGGGACGCCCAGCGATCGCACGGTACGTAAATGCCCTTCGGCCACTTCTGGCCGTTTCTTGCATTGGCCGTAGTTTCCAACTTCCGTGGGTCACGGCACCCACCGTGTCGATTAGCGCATGCCTCAATTTGCGTCAGTGCGTTTATCTAGGATGCCCGGCGAGTCTCCGCGGGCATATTCCACTTCTTGGTGGGTTGCCCCCGCGTCCGCGATGTGACGGCTTGCGCCGTCTAAGGTCAGCGGACGAGCGCCGATGCCGCCCGATCGAGTCCAGCAGCTTGCAATGTGTAGGTGCGTAGTACAGTGTAGTGTTTGTATCGTGGTTGTCCGCGTAATAAACCCCTGTACTATGATATGCATCGCTTCCATGTGAAGTGACTGACAACGTACACTCGCGTCGAGAGTCGTGGCTCGCTCTCGAACCCGTCGTGGGCAGAGTCTCTCGGCAGGGCAGTTCGGTGCTCCGCGAGAGTAGTGAGAATAACGACGGCGCGTTATTCTACTCTATTACTCTATTCTGTTCCTTAATGCTAATGGCAAGGATTAAGAATATAGAGGATAATGCCCACATTTCTGGCCATTTCTGGCGCCCAACGTGGGGCAGCGTTTGATTGCTCATTTGCTGCCATACCGTAGCGAGCTTTGCTTGTGCAATCGGCTGGCCGCGCCAGGCACGCTAGTTGCGTGCAGTGTACGTTCCGGTGAGAGCCCGCATTCGGGCCGCCGGCCTGACCGGCTCCTCGTTTTGTGGATGCCGGCGGAGCTCGAGAGCGCGAGGGCTTCCTCGCTTCGAGCATGAGAACATAGGGCTTTCGTGCTGTGTTCGATTTTGAGGTTGATTTTGACGCAACCCACGCTCGGGTGCTAAAGGAGATGCTTGAATTCAAGTAACCTCATTCCACAACTCAGAGTGTTCAAGCTAGTGCTCGATCTCGTATCTATAGGGATTAATGCGACCGGTTACCTCTGTGGGATGATATGTATCGTAGGTATTCACCGCGAAGAGCTAGCCACGGTTTTGGCGGAACGATTCCTTTTACCGAGCAGTTTCTTGGCCGCCTTTGGTAGGCGGAGCGGCGTGACGTTGACTTGCTTTGCAACGGGCGCTGGGGACAGGGACCAGCTTGTATTGCTGGTGGTTCCGGGGATGAGTGTCTCGCTAGGCCGACTGGGGGCTCGTGGTGTAATACATCGCCACCGTTATTGAGTATGAGCGGTTAAAGGCGGAAGTCCCGAAAAGTCAGATATGCGTATTGTTGCGTTATTGTCTTGGCTCATCTTGGCCATACAGTCTGGTAGGCTCGAAGATCTTGTAAATGATCAGCCGCAGTGTCACTGGCAGGTGTGAAGTTGGACGTTTTTAGTTATTTAATTAGGTTTTCCATTGGTGGGAGACACCTGGCCTGTGATGACCTTAGTCATGTGTCGCCAGTATAGTGTGGAAATTGTGCACCTGGATTAGTCCTACAGCACGTCGCACGTCGCACGTGGCCCGAGCACCTTCGGTATGTCCGACTGTTTTGGGCGGACACATTGTACCGTTTCTACCGACATCACCTTTGTGGAGTCGCCTGGTCGGATGACGGTTATAGCCGATTGATAGCACGCGCACACCAGCCTGTCAACAACCCTCCCGAGGCGATTCCTGGGGAGCCAGTTGACCCTTTCTCCTGCCCGCTATGTAATTGAGAGAACGCATGTTTCTTATTGTGAATTCTTTGCTGTGTATTTGTTAGTGTTTGCGCTGTGTGTACATGCTTGCAGCTTTCCATGGTAGTGCTAGTATGGTTGTGATAAGAATTGGGCATTTCTTTGTCTAGTCCCAAGCATCCTGTATAGAGAAGCGTAAAAGAGATTTTGTTTTGACAGTGTTGAGGAAACAAAAAAAAAATAAAAAAACAAGCGTAATGGCTTTCGCCTTCGCCGTGGTGGGGGGAACTCCGGGCTGTTGCGAGGCCGTCTCTGTACCCTCCTTCGGTTCTTGGAAATTCTGAGGGTGGTTTAGTTTGTATTTTGCTTTCGGTTGCTCCGCGGCAACGAGACGCGGGTTAGAGCAGTAACGTTGGGTTAGAGAGGGTGATGGCCCCCTTGCTTGGGCGAATATGTACTCTAGTTTCCCTCAGCCTCTCGTTTCCTGTCGCCGCCGTGGTCCGGCTCGTCCTTGCGTGGACGAGGGAGGGGAGATCGGGAGCGGTGTTTTGCAGGGGTTGGCGGCAGCTTCCGCTGTCTCATCTGTTGTGTGTGTGTTCATTTTGTGTGTGGAGTGAGTGAGTTACTGCCCATCGGTTCGTTCTCCGCGTCTTCTCGGCCGTTAGGACGATTTTCGCGGGCCTGACGCGCGGGGGACTGCGTATGCTGTTGTTTTGTTGCGTGTTCTCGGCCCAAGCTGTGGGGTGTGTGTACGCGCGCGCGCGCTTTCTTCAGCGTCTGCTGTGAGCGAACTTTCGTCGGAGGCCTCGTCCGTTCGCCACGGCTAGTCTTGTGCTTCTGCCGCCTTGATGAATGTGACGTGTGTGCGCGTCGGCAGTGGGGGACGAGTGTGCTTCCGGTGGTTGTTTCCGCCCCCGCGTTCCATCCTCGCGTGCAACACCGCAGACTGGCGTGTGTGAGTGCGTGCGTGTGTGTGCCAGCTTCATTCGGCCGAACAGTACACCCCGCTGGTGGTGCGTGTCTGTGGAGAGCGCGCCATGTTTTGTGGTGTGTGCCGGCATCGCGGCCTCTTCCGCTGGCTCGCTGCGGCCAGGGACGCCGACAACCGGGCGCAGAGGTGCCCTTCGTCTCCAGGAATGCGGGCGCCTTGAATGGCCGAGCTGACCTTGGGCTGCCTTCGACTCAGCCTAACCCCCCTCCTTCCTTGCGTGGGGCTGAAGCTCGAGCCGCTCCTCTCTCTGGCACTGCCCCGTTCATCAGCGCCGATCCCGAATCCTGGCTTCCAGCCGGTGCACGTGCTTAGGTGCCTTCATGGTGGGTCGTTGGCTCACGCGCTGCTTCCTCCCCCCTCCATCCCTCTGCGGGGCGACACGGCTCGACGCAACGGTGGAATCGCGCCTGCGCGTCCGCCCATTATCTGCGCCCCTCGAGAACACTGCGATGAGACTCCATGGTGAGCCTAGTGGCACCCCAACGTGACGACAATGAACGCTGACAACGGGAGTATCTTTTCGCCCCTGTGTGCCCCGTACTACCGAACAATGCGTAGCCCCATGATGACCACTGCAACCCTTTGCGGACTTAGTGCAATATTTCCACCTATGTGTATCTTTCCACACGTGTGTATCTAGTGTAATGTAATGAAGTTTACGTAATGTAATGTAATTAAGTGTTCTTAGTGCATTATAATTACCCGTAGGTTGTGTAATATAAGTAACAGCTGTGTTCGTGTAGTATAGTGTATGTAGTGCAACCTTAGTTGACCCCCCTCTGTATACGTAACATTAGTTAACTCACCAAGTGAGTAGGGTATTGTTTATAGTGTACATTTCTTGTTTCACACCTTGTTCATAGTTTGTATGTATATCTTAAGTATGCGTAGCGTGCGTTGTGAATGCAGTGTTTGTTTAAGGGCTGGAGTAGAGGCTGGTGGGCACTAGCTTTGTTTTACTTACATTAGGATTGTTCTTTTTGGATGAGTACCTGATGGCCGGCTTTCCGACCGTCAGGGGGGCATTTAAGGAGAGGGGGATGTGGGGGCCAAGCCCCTCATATCGGGGCGAGGAGGCGCTAGCGACGTCCTCCTCCTTGGTGGGGCGAGGGCGATCCTCGCGCGCTTCCCTCTTCCCCCTACGAGGCGACGGGGGATGCGCGCAGGAGACTCCCCGGAGAGACCGCCCTCGGGACGCCCAGCGATCGCACGGTACGTAAATGCCCTTCGGCCACTTCTGGCCGTTTCTTGCATTGGCCGTTGTTTCCCACTTCCGTGGGTCACGGCACCCACCGTGTCGATTAGCGCATGCCTCGATTTGCGTCAGTGCGTATATCTAGGATGCCCGGCGAGTCTCCGCGGGCATATTCCACTTCTTGGTGGGTTGCCCCAGCGTCCGCGATGTGACGGCTTGCGCCGTCTAAGGTCAGCGGACGAGCGCCGATGCCGCCCGATCGAGTCCAGCGGCTTGAAATGTGTAGCGGCCACAGAGAGCCCCCTTCCCCTACGTCAGCGAGCGTTGCGGCCGGCCAACGCCGGCGTACGCTAACTGCTCCCGACTACGGGCTGGGCACACGCTGACGGCTGTATATGCCCCAGGGGCTAGGTGCGTAGTACAGTGTAGTGTTTGTATCGTGGTTGTCCGCGTAATAAACCCCTGTACTATGATATGTATCGCTTCCATGTGAAGTGACTGACAACGTACACTCGCGGCGAGAATCGTGGCTCGCTCTCGAACCCGTCGTGGGCAGAGTCTCTCGGCAGGGCAGTTCGGTGCTGCGCGAGAGCAGTGAGAATAACGACGGCGCGTTATTCTACTCTATTACTCTATTCTGTTCCTTAATGCTAATGGCAAGGATTAAGAATATAGAGGATAATGCCCACACGTTTAAAGCGATTTCCTTCTCCTTATCTTTCATATGCTAACGTACCAGTTAGAAAGAAAGAACGGCTTTAATGACTCATTTGACGTCGTGTACAGGACGGCATTGGATAGGGAGCCACCGGAGATAGGAACTTGCTAAATAGCACTTCAGCGACAGGTGAGAGCGGTTGGGCTCTACGAAAGATAATAGCTGAGTGAAGTCACAAGCAGCAGTAATTATCCCTCCCAGAGAGAGGGAAAATGAACTTTAAATAAATCGAGGAAAAGTTTTAGAGAGGCGTCCTCATTCAAGGGGTAGAGTCGACAGTCGGTTCCATTAAGAGAAACTGATCTTCCAGGCCGGAGATGGCCAAGGCTTTCTCCCAAATCTCTATGGAAACGTGTAGGTTGAGTGGATCTAGGGTGGATTGGTCGCAGCCGCCTACTGTGTGTATGAGGTTCTCAAGCTCCCCACAGAAGCGACGAAAGGGAGAGAATTGTGTTCCGTCAAAGAGGTGAAGACTGGTGATGTGTGGGGAGGTGTTAATCCGCAGTGCACGGAATAATCTTTCCTTGTTATTCGCTAGCGATTTGTGCGGGAAGGAATACGTTCTACGGGAGAGCCTATAGGGCTAATTAATTTCCTGGTATGTATACAGGATGCATGCGCTCGGGCTCGGCTTCATCAGCGCTCGCTAAGCGGGTCAAATGTCCAGCCACGAGGTTGGTGATCTTGTCTGCCGGCGATGCCAATATCAGCTGGTGCCCATACAACCCTGTCTGGTCTCGTTGGTGGTCTCTGCTTGTTCATTCTAAGTGTTGTAACATGCAATAGGCTGTTGGCAAAGTTGCTCCACGCCTGATAAGAGTCTGTTATTAGACTTTTGGCGCCCCTTTGGCTAAGCGCACGTGCTATCGCCTTTTCCTCAGCTTGGAAGGGGCTGTGTTCGGGGGTTGAGATGCTACACCTGTGGAAGGCTGCAGAACGGTAGCACGAAGAAAGAGAAGGTATCGGAGAATGCTATCGGGTGTCTTTCACATCAAACCAGTTGATCGTTCCTTTTTTTTCTTTCAGTTTAGTTGCTTCCTAGTCTTACCTCATATATATACACATTTTGAGAACCTTTTCGTGAATATAAGACATGCATTAGGCAATTAGTTTTTAACTTAATTGCGAGATGTAAATCTTACGCGAGGAATAACATAGGAGCGTAATACAAAAAAGGCCTTTTATAGCATTCAGGTTGTCGACGCATAACTTTCCGGCTATTTTGTGCGTAACTAAGTTTCCTGATTGGTCGAGAAAGAGAACGCTGCAAAATTTACAAATGCCAAGGACCCCAAATCTATCATGTTTTGTCCAACCCTCTAATCCACCTTAACTGACCCGCTAATTCCTCTAATCCATATTAATCAACACCGCAGTCCCACTAATTCACATTACATCATTCACTCATCTCACTAAACCACCCTAGTCTACCCGCTAATCCGCGTTAATCGACTTAAATCCAGGCATCGAAATGCTATCGCATTTACTTTAAAAGTGAAAATGAGAAGGCCCCAATTTTTTTTTCGATTCTCATGTTCTCCTATGGCAGTAACCAGAGGACACAATGGCACTGTACAAGAAAAAGTGATGGTGGCGTAGAGAACTGTGAGTGTTTATGTCTCAGTGCTGTTTTTATATAAGTGCCCACTCAAACTAAAATAAGTGGAAGATACGGATTTATTGTTGATGGTGTCCCTGAAGGCCTTCGCAAGCGGACACGGATGTATTCGAATTAACAACATCAAAACTTCACAGGATTTTAAACACACTGCAGATAGAAACAATAAAGAATGCCCCATGATATGTTGCCACGGAATATGCGCTCTAACTTAAGTTATTGTAAATGCAAAAAGATAATTTGGGGAGATGGGCTTTACCTAAAGCAAACTAATAGTGTATAAGGACTTTACATTAAATTTAGGGTAATAATAAGATGAGAACCTTTTGGGCCTTGGGAACTGCAGAATATGCAAAATATTGCGTGTGCCGTCTGGCGAATGGTAAAAATATTTTCGGATGCAAGGTAGGGTACCGGGATGGAAACCTAGAAATCACAGTTTTGAGGCCCCGGAACCGGTTCGGAACGGTTCCTTCAATTCGTTCCGGTTCGGGTTCAGTTCCAAAATGGCGGAAAAAATAGGGTTCCGGTTCAGTTTCGGTTCCGGGCAAAAATTCGGGTTCGGTTCCGGTTTTCGGTTCGGTTCCGGCTCCGGTTCGACACTCTGGTTTATACTCAACGCCACCTAGAGAACCTTCTCTAGGTGGCGTTGGTATACTGCTCGCTACGCGCGGCGCCTGTCTTCTCCCTGACATTGCGCATCGCGGTTTTCGGTGGCCACCTGTGACCTGTGCCACAGCCGCTCGATGGAAACAAGGTCGTGCCTGTGCGGTGCACTAAAGGAGCCCGCGTCGTGATTGTAGTAGGGCCCCCTATAATAAAGCGTCGTTGTCTCTACCCAGCAGTAGTATGGTCCTTAGTGCGTGAAGTAGGGATCTCGCGGCACTGTCCTTATAATTCAGCATAACGAATTCCCAATATAGTTTACCCCATCATAGCATATCCATCCAGGGTGCCAGCTTCGCCGGACTTCTTTTTTGCAATAAACTCTGCCTTCTCGCGTGTACATTTTGACAGGAAGCGCCTCGTGACTTTTCTTGCAAAGCGCTCCAAGACGGCCACTCTGTGTGTGACAACCCCATTGTTTATGCGCGAAATCTGGGCCTTTTTTGCCGGAATAGGGACCACCGTTGCAGCAGCACCATCGACATGGCGTGCAAGCCCTACAAAAGGCAAAGTTTGGTATAACAGCCCACTATACTGTCAGTGCCTCCCGTGATAACCGTATTTATCTTCGGATATATTCCTCATTCACTGATGGTATACCAAATCGAGCAAGAAATCATGAAAGGAAATTCATTTGCGGTGGGGCTGCTGGTCTTGCTCCGTGGTACGAATCAATAAACCCTCGTGTACGACAAAGTGTTCAGCGCAACTATATGTGGTACCAAAATCGTTATTGAAACACCTCGTCGAGCACGAGGATGTGCGCATACATCCAAAGTTAAATCTAAAAGACTAGTGGTAAATCGTTTCTTGCTAAATCGGAAAGACTGTCTGTAAATCGCAGACTCCCACTGCTAAATCGGGAAGAGAAATTGCGCACACCAGTCGAGAAGAGGAGCGATGAACGGCGAATGTTCCCCATTCCACACCACCAACTCACAATGGATGAAGCAACAACGTTCAGACGACTACAAACTAACGCATATTCACACTGCACCCTTCTGCATGCCATTTATCCAACAGACTATCAGGCCACCTGCAACTACTGCCCGGCGCCCGGTACCCTATACCATCAGGTGCGGTGGTGCCACAAAACACCGGACCTGCAAACAATTCCCAGTCCCTCCGTACAACAGTGGACGGCGCGATTGACCAACAAGGACCCTACGTTCCAGCTTGACCTGGTGCAAAGGCCCCGCGCAGCCAGCCGCAGCCAGGGGATGCCGGAATAGGGATCCCCTCCCCTGGGAGGGTGCCCGAGCAACTGCACCTGTTGTTGTCAATAAAGGTTTTATTCACTCATTCATTCAACCCACATACAATGCAAAGATATGCCTCAAGAAGTACATACAATGCAATGATCCCGCATCGCTGATTTAATTGTTCAAATTTTGCTTTTGTAACCAGTTGTGCCAATAATATACGTTTTCTTCCCTCATGGCGTGGTTTTCATGTCTCTACACAAATCCTGCAGTCATATTACGGTGAACATTGTACGCGCGTAATGTGTTTGAGGTTACTGACGAGATGTTGTTTGAGTTGTCGCATGTTGCAAACCATGTATTTTCATATTCTATGCTGTGCTTGTTGTCATTGTATTGTTTTGTGTAATTATATGTGCTTGCAATGTTAAAGTGTACTAACTGCAAGGGACCGGCACTAGCATTGTTTGCTAAGGGCCCAGATGAAATTTTCTCTCTTGTACCAACCAATGTTTTGAAGTAAATAAAAATGAGAATGAATGAATGAACCGCGGCAGACCGAGCAAGCAAGTGCACGTGACAAAGAGCCCATGAAAACAGCGCTTATTTGGCCTTTTTTTAGTTCTCTCCAACGCAGCGCACTGAATACATAGCGCAGCACTTGATCGTCACTTTCTTAGCTCACGGCGATCACCACGCCCGGGCAGGTCGCTATCTATGAGCCGGCCATGCGAATCCAGACTTTTCTTCAGGACACACCGCGGAAGAGTCAGTTCTCGTTCCCTGAATTGCTTTCTTTACAATCTCCTCTCGGCGCAACGCTTCTTGTTTGCACTTGCATGCCATCCCACTCAGTACATGCCGACGCATAAACCCGGCCGGCAAGCGAGACCCAATACCAGAAGCTCTAGCCAGCGGGAAAACTTGTTCATTCTGCACCGAGGGCGTCGTTTGCTCACCAGAGCGCATTCTCTGCCTAGAAAGAGAATTATTGTTTATGCTTCGCTATATATGGGAACTCTACGTGGAAACAGGACGCCACACGCGGAACGGAATGGCTGACTGCGTATCCGGCGCCCCTCGTCGGCGGGTGAGGTTCGATGGAGCCAGAAGCATTTTACGCTAGGCGACTCCTTGGTTTTCGTTTGCCGACGTCATGTGCTGTGGTGCTCCTCGGGCTATGAATAGTTTATGCTCGATGGCCCTTCTGCAGCGCTTTGCCTATTAAACGAAGTTGTCGCAGCGTTCAGTATACGCAATATCAGCGAGGCTAAAATGGGGGCCAGTTGGTTATACGTGTTCTTGAACCGCTCTAAGTTAAACAAGGGAAGAGCACACAAAGACGCAAACGATGCGCGACCTATCAGCTGATATATTTTCCACCCACACACGCTAATATACACAAAAAGACACTGGTGCAAATTAGTTATGAGTGGGATAACAGAAAATGCCAACCCGTTAAATCCTCTCGTCTCATCATTGTGTCTCTGTGTGCTCTTCCCTTGCCTAAGTTTTCATACAGCGAGGTTTAAGAGCATACACAATATATACTCAATATTTGCAATAAATCAGAAGGGACTTGGAGCGACTCTAATTGAGACCCTTTTTTTTTTAGAATTGAGTCAAATACAACCCGAAGCGAATTTGAGAAAAAAAAGTAAAAGATTATTACCAGACCGAAATTTAACGCTCTCGAAGCCATTATATGCCAAGTTTTAGATATAAGCTATAGGGTAATGTTATGGCCACAAGTAATTAAAAATATGCTGTGACTTTCAGCAATATATTACGCTGACAAGTTCGGATTTGGCTCGCACTGAATTGAAGCATCCTAGTTGATGCGGTATTCTTATGACAACTTTATCGCAATTGACTTTCAAGATGGTACGATGGGGTTTCGGCACAAAAAGGACTAAACATGTGTAACATGGCTTCGAAAACAGAAGAACTATACATGAAGAGCAGGTTAGTCCTTTTGGCAGCATAGCAGCTGTTTTCGAATTCTTCCACAGGATAATTTTCTTGGGCACGCCTGAAGGCACTCACGAAGTAAGCAAGCTCCTTCATTGCCTTGCCATAAATATCCAAAATGCTTCTCAAGAAGGCTGCTCATACCTTCTTTTTCACCTTAATGAAGTGGCTCGCACCCACTCAGAGGGTTACGATTTCCCAGGGCTTGTAAGCGGCGGGTAATTTAAGTATAAAACGGGAGCAAAAAATAATAATAACCAGATTTAATCCGCAGGGGCAAGGGAGACCAAATGAAATAATTGTTTCACTTATCTCAGTTTTATTTCATTTATTTCTTCTGTTCACTTTGTCGTCGACGTCTGGGGACAGATCTATCGCCGATTTCTTAATTGCCGCCGGAATTCCTGATAAGCCAGCTACGAAAAGCAAAAAAAAATCTTATGTAAGAACCCACCAAACAGTCAAAACAGTCACGCCAAAAGCAAACTCCCATTGGGCAAATAGATTTGGCTCATTTTGGGCCGTGCCACAGCAGAATCTTGCTCATTTTCGATACGAAGCATGACCTTCGTACACGTTTGCACGGCGTTATCTCACCTTTTTTTTCCACCTCTTTTGTAGGGGAAAGTTGCCGAGTATTAGGGGCGAAGCACCTTAGGGACTCCGGCTGTCGACGTCTCATGTCGTCGTCTCGTGTAGTCATGGTGATAAAACACTGGGACACTCGTTTTCCAATGCGTCGCGCTAGAACGCAACGCGTACTAAAAGAACACACCAGGACACTCTTTTTCCCGCGCATCGTGCTAGGACGTTTCATTTCCGTGGGCAAAAACTCGAACTAAAAGAGCACACCCGGACACTAGTTTTCGAACGCCTCGCGCTAGAACGCTTCGGGCCCCTCGAACCACACGTTATATAACCTCCTAGTTATTTATATGCCCTGGCCGTTCTTAAAGCAGCGTCATTTACGGTATATACGTACTCAACTGGTATAGGGAGTATTCACAAGCGGTTCAGCCGCGATGCCGCAAGGCCTTATGGGAAGGGCGACTCGGCGATCCGCCATAACGTTGGCGGTAGTTTTTTGGTGTGTTTGTTGGTTAGCAGCCTGTGGGTGGCGGTTAATAGTACTTCAGTACTACGTACAGTGCTGCAACACGTCGATGCGATCGAGGTGGATGGGAAAATGATCAGCTGGTGAGCTTCCTTTGGGCGCCTGACGCTGTGCACAAGACGAAGAGATGCCGAGTGCACTCAGTGTGGTTTCGTCCTGTCAACGGCGGTGGCATCAACAGACAAGATACACACCAAAGTTTACTGCGATAATTTCGTTTCTGGTAAGTATATTTACAGCTCCGCTTGTGCACGCGCTGTTTTCGTGCGTGCTGAGCGAGCGCGCTGGCACTATATCGAGCTTCTTTCTCACTTTGCTTCTTGGGCGCGATCTCGCTGGGCTGAAAACAACAGTATGAACGATGCCGTTTCCTAATGTTGCGTGTGCGCGCTAATAGGATTGAGTTGCGTGCTAGAAGGGTAATCGTTACCCTAATCGTTACTGCCCACAGTGCGCACAAACAATGCGCAGCGACAATCGTCGAGCTTAGGTGCTCGCAGTCGTGCAATCAACAGCAAATTAATCTGACAGTACGTGTCCCCCTGACCATAATCACCTGCCTTATCACCCGGGTTTTTTTCTACGGGGAAAGTGCGAAGCGATGGCAGCTTGAATGATCAATGAAAAAGCTCGAAACGTACACTGTTATGTTCCCACATGCACCGTACGGCTCGGCGCTGATTACATAAAACCCCTCGATGTCCTGATTGCTTCCTCTTATCGCCGCCAATAATTGTGCGTCTGCTTGCATTTTGCAGAATACTAGGGTGCCTGATAGATGACAATAACTCAACGCTGGGCTCTAAGACGTAACCTAAGCTACGTCAAAGCTGCTTCGATTGAGGTATTTGCTCACTCTTTGCAGCACAAGTTGTACACATGGTGTCCTGATTCTCTGCCTGGTGGTTAAGAGACAAGTGCAGTACATAGTGAGGTGGATCTTCTTCCTTGTGTTTTATTACATCCACCAGTTTATTTGCAACAGCAGTACTGACAGCAGAAAGCCGACGTTGTGCCCTAATTACTCTGAGGGGGATTGTTCTGAATGCTGCCCTGTTATATTTATGTGCATGAAAATGTGTGCTGTTGTTCCATGGATATGTTTATTGCCATCGCATAAGATACAGGGTGAGGAATTCTCGTACAATTGTTGCAGGCATAAATGACGGTCCATGGGAGCCGACAAAAAGAAGCACCATGAAGTTACAGGCCCTAGCTCAGTACTGCAACCTTCCAGCACAAATTGTCCAAATAATGACAGTGTGAATGGATGTGTTGACATCAGTGACACAGCTAGAGGTTGTAGTTTATTACACTCAAGTTTTCATGTTTCTTGTTTTCTTACTGGCTGCCCTTTTGTTTACAGGGCCCTGAGTCAGAATTACAATGCTCGTGAAAAGATGTACACACCTAACAGGACGTTCAAAACAAAATGGTGTAGCTTGTAGCTGCGTTCGATGACACGGCGTGCAACTATGCCACTATTTACACAGCCCCTCCCCTTCTCTGCAGGTCAGTCAAGCGACTCGGACAAGGATTATGGAACACCAGGGGACTCAATGTTGTGTATGTGCACCGCCTTACGTTGCAAAGGGGCCATAACAAGGATACCTATGGCACACAATGCTCACGTGCTTCAAACAGGCATTTGGAACTTTGGTGGCAGCTGTAGCATAGGTTTCGAAGTGTTACAGGCCATCTTTAGTACAAAAACATGGTCTAGCTACAAGAATCACAATACTGCCACGTTTCTATTTGGGGTTGCCCGACAGCGAGCCATGACTTTTATTTGTGAAGGCTGGAGAGGCAGGACAAGCAACAGGAAGGTGACAGAGTACAGCATACTCCGATACTCGACAGCTTGCCACCAGGTGATAGCGTATTAATGGCAATTGTGGGTGGTTCAAATGTAACATGAGCTCGACTGCTTTAGGAATCAGAGACTGACAATCTCGTCTCTCTGAGACGTGTGCATACATTTGCTCTTCTGTACATAGAAATTCGCGTATGGAATAAACGTCTCCCCTTTCTCATAGACCATTCTGTGGCTAAATGGTGCTCATAAATATTCAAACAATCAAATTTTTACACAAGTAAAAAGACACACTGAACGGGCTGCTTCAGTGTGCAAAACAAGATGGCAATTGAGATTAAAAACAAAATGCACACTTGCATACATTAAGCGATGATAGCGAACAAAGAACGCCGAGACACATTTGGAGTACAACTTTCATTTTAACCTCACCGGCGGCAACTCTGCCAGAAATGCTGTGACTGAATCCATACAAGAAAAGATCCTAAGCAATGTGCTCACAACGTGGTGCTTCCACTAAGCAACTACTAATTGATACATCGTTACACACAGACATCAACAAAGAATAATCATTGAGGTGAGTCGGGACACATTGAGCCTCTACATCCATTCATCAGCAGCCATGGCCCCAGTGGCTCTGTCGACAGGGCCTAGGAATTGTTCACCTGCGAATGTAAACAGCGTGGTTAAAGGGTGTTGTATTGGGCACAGTGCAAACAAATGTCAACACTACTTGTAGCCATCAATAACAAAGATTGTGTAAATGTTACTGCAGTCAATCGTTATGACATAGACTGTTGAACTGAAACAGAGGGGCGTAAGCATCCGTGAGCAAATGAGGAAAAGTTAAGCATGAGCAAAATAATGCTTACGAGGTGCTCAACAAAAACTAGGGGAGGGCAAACAACTGATTTACCTGGCTGCCCTCACAGTGCAGTTTTTTCGCAACGTGGTTGCAATTGTCCACGAAAAGCATTGCCCTGTCGGGGACCGAGTTGTGAGCGGTCCCGTTTCATTGCTGCGCTCGAGCGCTGCCGCGATCTTCCAAGCCCGAAATGCGCCGTGCGAACACCGGCTTAATTCGCGATAGCGCTCATTCGAGCATTTTTAGCCGCTAGCTGGAGAGCGCCCGAGTGTGACCTTATCAGTACATAACATAACGTATGAAACAGAGCCAAAACGTAGCGAAACAAACGAGACAAGACTAACGCGCCGTTGTTTCTCGCTTCCTCGCCTCGCCCCCGCCTTGCGCAGTTTCGCAAGTTGCTGCAAGTGCGATCGCTAGCTTCCAGCACCGGTGTTTCTGTCGTGCGAAATTATAAACATGGTCACTGCCGCTAATCCAAAGTGATACGGGCAAGGTCTTTTTAAAACGTTGCGAAAAGTGCTTACCTTTTAGCGCACAATGACGCCGCCGCCAACTTGCTTCTGCTGTGGCTGCTGAACGATCAGCCACCAGTCAAACGGTTGCGGTCACCTAGTGGCTTTAAAGCGTTGATGCGTCACGGAACTAGTCGTGTGAACAAGGTAATATTCAATGTCCGAGCCTTCCACTGTATACGCAGAAGCACAGAGTCCGTTTTCGAGGTTCCCGAGCAGCGACGGATCGACGTACCACCACCGCTGCTTTTTCTTCATTGCACTTTTAAGCGCCTGCACCCAAAGTGAAGCATAAGTGTCCAAACACAACCAAACAACCGCCACTGGCCTGATCACTAACAACGCCGTATACGATAACAACATTAACGTAACGACACCGCCTCCCAGTTCGCCCAAGCAAGTTTGATCGCCGCCACAGTTATGGCCACCGCCCGCACCTCCCAGGTTGCCAGCATACTTTTGAGCTTCGGTGACGTCATGTGAATGCGCCCTATATCAGTTACGTCATATACGTATTAAACTGGTATGAACGTTTCCTTGTCAAGGTGACGTGAACACACTTTTTAACATTAAACGACATTTCTAAATCGGCACACCAGGATGCTATTACATTGAAATCATGCTGCATGTATTCGGAATCCCGTTCATTCTCTATAGTCCTGTAAACTGCACAGTCATTCGCGAACAATTTGAACGGAGATTTGAGGTCAATAGTAAATATCATTTATACATAACTGAAACAAATAAGGGCTCAAAAGTGAGCCCTGGGGAATTCCTGAGGTCACAAGAACATATCCGTAAGAACAACCTTTGAGGACGACCGACTGTTGTCTTAGAGAGAGATTCTTGGCTATCCATGCAATAACCGATTCATTGAGCTTATAACCCGAAATATATTAACAAGAAGGTCATATTGTCAAGTGGCCAAAGACGACGCAGTTGTCTTTATGGAAAACAAGTTTATTGGAGCGAACTTGTGCTCCCCCAACAACTCAAAGAATACACAGGCGGCGAAGCAGCAATCAACAAAGTGGCGTGCGAAGGCGAGCGTCGATGATTCGAATGCCGCGGCGTATGCTCTGCAGGCTTTTATTTTTCGGCGCGAGTGTTTCTGGAACCGTCGATTTACATCCAGAACATTGTAGATCAGAGAAGATTGTTCTGGGCTAGTGAGGTTAAGACGAAACAGTGTGCTTATCTGAATGCGATAGCCCGTGCGGCATAAAAATAAAGAATGGAAGACGCGCTTCGCTTGGGACACAGATAACAGAGCCGGGCTGTAAAAACAAACAATAAACAAAAAACCCATTTATGGTTCGCGGCAATATGGAACAACGTCAAATGCTTTTTGCAGCCCAAGAAAAAACAGTCAACTACTTTAAGCTTATCTCTTGCTAGAGTCAAATCATGCGTGAACTCAACAAGCTGCGTAGAGCAAGAAAAACCTGACGAAATCCGTGTTTGCTATATATAGGATGCTGAATATATGTTTAACCTAATGTGTCATATCCCAAGTGTAGCTGAGCTCACCTTCAAACACCGAAGTTAAATTAAAATCCTCGTTCCATCATTGACAAGGCTCTGTTGTTATCGTAAATTTGAAATAACACTTGTTTTTATACAGGCAGTCATAAAATCAGATGAAGAAACATAGTGCAGGGCAAGAAGTTGAGCCTACAAATGCACGGAGCTTAGTTTCTTTATGCAGCATTGTGGAATTATGCAACATTCCAACAATTATGCGACATTGTTTTTTGCGGCATTATGACTAGAAGAATTGCCGGAAACTTGCGCTTTTGCGCGCCTTTTCCTTTGTTCGGTTCGGAGTCCTTGGCATGGCGCCGACTGAGCTCCAGCGTGGTGACCGCTTGTTCGACGCCCTTTTAGAACAGCTATTTTCGGGGAACCGCGGCCATCTCGGGTCGGACATTTCTGGCGGGTCGATGTCTCCAATGCTCCCCATTTCTCGAGGGGGCGAATTTCCTCGAGCTCATGCGTCGACGAGGCCGGCGGGCGACGCATGGTAGCGTATACAAACGACTGGCGAGGCTTAGCTCACCCGCCGGTGTGGCACAGTCTTCTTGTTGCAATAAATGGTATTCCGACGGCCGAAAAGGTTAACTGGTGAGGTCAAGGTGAGTCCTTACACCTTTCTGGTTCACCTAGTAGCACTCACTACTGCTTGACAAACGAAGTTCGTTCATGTAAAGCGTAGAAACACCGAGCCGATTAAAAACGCGTCTGCATCGCTCGGCTCGCTTCTTCCTAACGAAGCAAAAACCGGACGTACACCGGCCGGTCTCCTCCCAAGCACCAATTGCCAGAAGTGCATGTGTTCTAGGCGCCCAGACGCGTGCCGTTGTTTGGCGGTACACCGCTTATTGAAAGAATTACGGATAACCTGAGACCTTACGTCGGCTAGTCTCCTCCTGAACACCGGTTGCCAAACACCAAATATTCTGCCGTGATTCGGCCGAAGACCGCTAACCGAATGAAGAACGTGCATTCTGGGGCCGTACGTTCACCGGTCTCCTTTATAACACCGGTTGCCCGAGGCAAACAAGTAATCTGCTGCCCGACGCGCAGTTCACCGTAAGGCGTTGTGCTGCTGAGCCCAAGGATGCGGGTTCGATTCCCGGCCGCGGCGGCCGCTTTTCTGATGGAAACACCCGTGTGTGCGAGATTTCGGCTTACGTTAAAGATCCCCAAGTGGTCAAAATTAATCCAGAGCCTTGTTCACTTCGGCATGCCTCATTGCCTGTGTATTTTCGGCGAGTTAAACCCCATAATCATCATCATTTCGACAGCACAGATTGATGCGGAACACCGAAGGAAAAACCGGGCCATCTTTACTAACGTGAATACATCTATACAGTGTATAGATTTATTCAAAGATTGTAAGCCTCTCTCTCTCTTGCCCCACGGCGCGCCCTGATTGGGCGCCTGAGAAGCGCCGGTGAGAGTCAATACATCCTGCGTATCCTTAAAAGGTAATCTGCAATGATAATGTTTGCCAGGAACACATGGTGGGGGGTTCCATTGTTCCCAGGCAGCTTATCACCCATAATGTGGTTTCGATGCTGAGCGCGCGGCGTCATAGGTCTTGGCGGCTTGGTGTTCTGCCCACGGAGATGAAACCTTCGGTTTACTGTTTTGCTGTAAAAGTCTCATGTCTTTGAAGCACGAAGCGGCGAGGCGTTGGAAAACGAGTGTCCCGATGTGTTCTTTTAGTACGCGTTACGTTCTAGAGCGGAGCGTTACAAAACGGGTACATGTCCCGGTGTTTTAGTACCGTGACTACAGGCAGGGCTGGAGTTACCTTGTTCGTGGCCTTGTGCGAACTGCTTCCAAGGCACCCTCCCCCCTCCATCCCCCGCCTGTCAAACTCATTTTTAAAGCGAAGCTGTGTATGGCTATAATCCAGCATGCAGCATACCGTCTACGATTACAGGGCCATGTAGACAAAAATACCACGCGATCGTAGCGCCATTTCGCGGCGCCCATTCAAATCACTGGAATCGTAAAACTGTGCGCCGCACCTTCCGCGTAAGGAAAAAATCATAAAAAAATAATAAAATCATTCCAGGGCCTTCATATAACACGGCTTATGTTGCCCCTGAAAATAATGTCTGCCCTGCAATGAGTTTGTGCTTAGAGGTGAAGACGACTTGAATTGGGCTTTAATTGTAAGCTGGGTTTTACGCATTGTGTGCGGCACGGGGAAAGAAGCACGTCCGTCCACGGAGGGAGTAGGATTACAAAAAAACAGCTACAAGCCATGTTTCATTGGAACTATCCCAACTTCAAGTATATGATAATTAGACGCTAAGACGGCTCTACAGTTAGGTGAAATTTCATTACTTTCAAAATTACATACTTCAGAGTGAAGTTGTAAATATCAAGTCGCGGGTTCGATTCCCGGCCGCGGCGGCCGATTTTCTGAAGGAGGCGAAAAGCAAAAACACCCGTGTGTACGAGATTTCTGCGCACGTTAAACATCCCCAGGTGGTCAAAATTAATCAGGAGCCCTCCACTACGGCGCGCCTCATCGCCTGCGTTGCGTCGGCGCGTTAAACCCTACAATCAATCAACGAAGTTGTAAATATCGGGGAATTCCCGTATGCTGTCAATAAATGAGCTTCTACGAGTGGGAAACGGACAGCCCATCTTGTTCCGCTGCAATAACACTCTAGTACTCCAATTCAGGTAATCAACTAGGAAGTGCGCTCAATCGCTAATTGCAAACACACGCGCTTTGTTTTGTGCGCTCCTTGGACTGCGCCCCGGTAAAAGCCTATTGTCGCTCACGTTGAGGCTCGGCATCACAGCTTCGCCAGCCATCCTCCCTCAGAGAGAGGAAGAACACTGAATTTCTTTCATGCGAACACTTTCTCCGTGGGACAGATGGAGTCCTGTTATAAAACTAGTGCATTTCCCTGTAGACCGGTAGGCCGACCAAAAGGCTCTCATGAAAATATTAAAGAAAAGATCCTAGGGCTTTCATATACTGATACAAAACGACTTAAATTTCTCCTGAAAGATGTTTTCCAAGCAATGCATTTGTGTGCAGACAAGAAGCCGACGTTCGAAACATAGGCGTAAGCTTGATTTTTGTCGGCTGGCTTCCCCACATTTCCTCTTCTGCTGTGGAGCATGGTCATATACGGAGTGAGAATCATTGCAGAAAACGGCTCTAACTCATGTGCTATCAAAAGTATTTCGAAACAAATTACGTGACAATTACCCGCTAAAACAACTCTACAAGCGTGAAATCGGGATTCTATTGTGCTAAAAAGGTCAGTTGAAAATCGCGAAAGAGGAACGGCTCTGGATAAGACGATACATACATTCATCATGAAGAATGAGTACAATATATATCCCTTAAACCAAAGATCACGTATCGGTACGCATTTAGATCGATCGTAATGAGATGCGTCTTCTTAGAGTGAAAAAAAAAATGTCGTTTTCGCGCTTCTCTCAATTTTCTTTAGGAAGGAATGGGATATTTTTTAATTACCTTTTTGTGATTCATTATTTTCGTTTTTTATGAGGGCGTAAAACAATCGTAAAACCAAATTGTGTTTGTTTGTTCATTCACGCGAGCTATGTATTTCGTTTGCTGAAGCCTGCAACGTGGACCGCGAATCAATGCGCCAGCCAGAATTATAGGTCCTCATGCATGGCGCCGCCTAAGGTCCGATCAGGTCACAGACCATGTACATTTAAAGTAGATAATGCTGCATAAAAATACGCAAACAAAAAGAGGCTTGCCAGTAAAAAAAAAAAAAGGTTCGTTGTGCTAACCAAACTATCAGACGTTTGAAGTTATTCCTCGAAAAGCTAGCGCCCACTCGCGAAGCCCCAATATAGTCTGATTGGCTGTCTTATTTATAAGCTTATGTTGACGATCTGATTTTAAGCATTTATAAGCAACCAACAAGAGTTAGAGGCACGAATACGGCAGGAATTAAAGCGAAACAAGTAGTGCTATAGCTACTCTCAAATAGCAGACGCAGGAATAAGGTGACGGTACTGAAGAGACCAATAAAGCGTCCGTTTTGTAGCGTGAGCTACACTGGCCGAGGTTGTGTACTTTCGCGTGGCTCCTGGAAAGCCGTGCTGCGCATGCGCGAGGAGCAGTGACGTCTCACGGCGCACAGCTGGCGTGCCGGAGCTAGTGTTCTAGTACACTGTAGTGGAGCCGCCGCCGCCGCGATTGAATTGAATCGAATTGGATTGGATTGGATTAAATTGGATTAGACTGTACTGGATTGGATTGGAAATCATTTTAGCAGCGGTAAGCACGATAATCAGCTAATCCTAGACAACCAGGAAAGCTAAGAATAACCAGCTGAACCTTAGCTCACGCTATGTATATCCTGGCGTAGCCGAGCTAAGCCACTGCTAATTTTGTTTAGGGGTGAAGCCCCTTGAAGCTTGGGCTGTCGTCGTCTCCTGTCGTCGTAGTATCATGTAGTCACGTACACTACTAAAGCACCGGGACACTCGTTTTCCAACGCCTTGCAAACGAACAACTGGAGCCAAACATACGGGGTAAAATCTGCACTGCTCCTCTTCCCCGTGATGTGCGTCCGTAGAGGAACGAAGAAAGACGAACCCTTCGTGTTAGGGCCATCCTGGAGCACATCAACAAGACCGAGCCACAACCCGAACTCTACTACACCGACGCCAGCCTCCGAGATGGGACGGGTGTCACCGTTGTTGTAGACCGAAGCCATGCCCTCATCACACAGGCACAGAACTTAACCTCAACGCAACCGCCGATATGGAGACAGGGGCAACGTTTCTGCGCCAGACACCGGTACAGTGTACAAGTGCCCTAAAAAGTAAACAGAACGCGGCTTCGTGCAATTATAATTATTTCTGTTTTATGTGGCTGGAGCATAAATAGAATATGTTCGGCCTAATTTTATTTTAGAATGACTTCCTTAAAAAGTCACTTAGAGGTTCATGGCTATGCACATGGCGGAGAAATCCCCTCAAAAGCTTCAATGCGTGCTCCGTTTACTTTTTGGCGCACCTGCACATCTACACTGACTCACAGGCCACATGCCGGCAAATGCTCTGCAAGCGAATACACAGAAATACCACACACATACTCAACAAGGCCCTCGCTGCAAGTCTGAACTGCTACAGGATGATCTGAGTACCTGGAACGAAGGAAATGAGGTCGCACACGCACTCACCCGAGCGCCAAACCACCGGGCGCCTGAGCATGCACTTCCACATTCAATGGAACGTAGGACGCAACCAGGACATCAAGTGTCAGTTGACACGTCAGAGATCTCTTACGGACAGCCCGTCAAAAAAGGCCGAAACACCCAACACCACACAAAACACTCACGCGCTAAGAATCCGTTGTACTAAGGATGAATTCAGACAAACACGCTACCTACTGTACCCCGCCTCCACACACTGATTCCAATGATTTCCGGGGGCCCCAAGTGTCCTAACTGCGGGGCTACCCCAGCATCTATCATACTCTCTGGATATGCACACAGAACCCCAAACTTTCCCCCATGCCCAATGCTACTCCCACTTCATGGGGAAGGAGGCTGGCCTACCCTAACGCGGAAGTGCAAGTTTGGACACTCATTGAACGCGCAAAGAAGGCCCTGTCGGTTATCCCGGGAGCTTAACTGGTTTTATTGCAGCACACACAAGAAATTCCCCTGGTACCTGCCGTGGCACTGCATGTAGTACTCTCGGGCATCGGCGCCATTTTCCTATAGGAGAAAATCGATTTATTTTCAGAATCAACAAGTAAGAACCGTCGTTGCTCCCTTTATCAACTAAGTAGTCCACAAAATGCGACCTTCGTGAGCAGTTTGAGGGCGAATAGAGCAGTGGTTCGCTCAGGAAAAAATTTAAACTGTTCCACGTATCGATGTAATACCCTGTATATTTATTACATGACACTACACACTCAGTGCCAGTGCGGAGCAGGAACACGATATCCTGTTTCGGCCTCACTCTTGCTCTCTAAATCTTCGACACGGTTTTTACCTGTATAAAAAAGTGGGCACGGGATGACAGAATTCTTTCCTCCAGCGAGAAATTTCTAAAAAAATTGAGCCACAAACTCGCGGATATCGTATTAGAAAGGCCCTGATCAGAACACTGCAATGGGGACTTACGGCAACTTGTGAGTGATATCAAAACCGAATAAAAGGAGGTGAACAGCGCAAATTTGACAGACACGAGAAGAAGGAGACGACACGCACAGCGCTGTGCGTGTCGTCTCCTTTTTCTCGTGCCTGTCAAATTTGCGCTGTTCTGTGCGTGTCGTCTCCTTCTTCTCGTGTCTGTCAAATTTGCGCTGTTCCCCTCCTTTTAGTCATGAACCAACATGCCCAAGCCTCAGCCCTTGCAAGTTATCAAAACCGAAACGCCTTTCACGCATTACATAAACCGAAACCGAAAATGATTTTGTAATTTTTGTTTTGACTGGGGTCCTGAATATTGGTATTGCATTTTTTAAGCTATTTTTGTTTATAATAAATAATCGTTTGTGTAGTTTTTTATTTAACAAAGATTTATACTCGCATTTTGCTACAATACAAACTAGCATTTTTGATGGCGTCACACGATTGGCCAGTGCGGACCTGTGGTTGGCAGGAGCAGGAGCGCGCACTAACCATGCCGTAACGCCGTAGCCGCCAATAACAATCCTCCCCCTCCCTGTTCTGTGTCCTCCCTGTTCTGTGCCATAACCCATGCCACAACCGATGGTTCCATCCGCGTTTTGTGGCCTCTCAAGGGCTTCCAAACCTGTTCCAAACCTGTGTTCAGGCGTTCCAAACCTGTGTCGCCGTTCCCTCCCGGTTCGTCGGCTGCGTGTGGAATCAACGTTCCCTGCGTCCAAGCCTGTTTCGTTCAGGTGAGCTTATCTTTCCCTCACCAGTGTCTGTCCCTTTGAAACTTCGAGAGGCGGTTCTCGCTCGAGTGGATCCGCGTGGCCCTCGCCGGCTCACCCCATCGAGATTTTTGGCATCTGCCTGGACCAGTGCACTGTTGTGCTCTGTACTTTTTCGGGTAGTCCACTTCACACGGAGTTCGAGCACTGCATGCTATTACTGAGAGGGGCCTTTGGAACTGTATGATGCAGGGCGCCATGCCAGCGGTGGCCTCGGGACGCGGAAAAACCTCGAGGTCCAAGCCCTCACTCGGCTCGTCCAGCGGCACCTTTGGTGGCCTGCCTCGGTAAGTTCAGCGTGCATCTACAGTCTGCCGTTTTCGTGTTCGACTTTTCGTGTAGCATTGTTTTCCTCGAAGCTTGACATCACAGAGATTTTGTACTGTGAGCTTAAGTCGGCGTTCACGGAGGCCAGCCAGCTCTTGGTTTTAAGAGGCGGGGATGGACACTGAATTCAAAATGCAAATTGAAGTTCTACCAGTATGTTGCGATGGCAATTGGAACACTTTAAAAATTTTTCCTGAGCGAACCGCCGCTCTGTTCGCGCTCAAACTTGCCACGAAGGTCGCAATTTGTGGTCTATTTTGTTTGATACCGGGAGCAACGATGGTACTTACCTGTGTATTCCGAAAATAAATAAAAACGATTTTCGCCTATGGGAAAATGGCGGCAATTTGGACGTGCGGGCCCGAAAACCGGGTTTTCTGATCGTCTGTTAGCTCATTTCTAGGTGCGTTTTCTGATTGTCTGCTGCACCGTTTGGCTCTGTATGTGAATCCCAAACATGCGTTTCACTCTGCAGGTGGTTCCGTCGTTCCACCATCAGCTTGCGCTGGCTCGCACGTCCAAATCAGCTGCCATTTTCCCATAGACGAAAATCGTTTTTATTTATTATCAGAATACACAGGTAAGTACCATTGTTGCTCCCGGTATCAAACAAAATAGACCACAAATTTCGACCTTCTTGGCAAGTTTGTGCGTGAACAGAGCGGCAATTCGCTCGGGAAAATTTTTTAGTGTTCCAATTATCGTCGCAACACCCTGTATATCGACAGATTACCTTGCCGAGAACACAAATATACGAGTAGCCTCTTTAAAAAACTCCCATGATGGCTATTTTGCCGTCGCTGACTCTGGCTAGTCAGTAAGCGGAAACTGTTTGGCCGGTTGGGTAAAAATCGAGACAGACTGCTCCCAACGCCGCCATTATGCGACACTAATTAGACCGTTGCCATTACTGGTGCCTTTCAATTTTCGACGTGACTATGCCTGGGCTGACGCATTCGTTGCAGAGCAGTATTCCTTTTTGTAGTCGCGCATGGTTCCAAAACAACACGTTTTCCGGATTTATTTCTGAAAATCTCGTACATGTTGTTTGGAACGCATGGAACATGTGTTCCGAGCAAGAACCAGATTATGGGAATTCAACCGACCGAAATCTGACCATTAGTAAACACGGAAATACCACCTATGTCGTTTCCTTTTTTTCTCCTTGAAACGTGCGGTCTTTGACAGATAAAGTAAATGACATGGCAACACTACTTGAAACGTTTGGCACAACTTGTACCGCGATAGTATTTACAGAGACGTGGTATACTTCAGCATCAGAAGTGTATGCTGTCCAAATGGCTATCAGTATTTCTTCCACAATAGGCAGAGTAAACGTGCTGGTGTCGTTTATTGGCATGCATGCTTGAATGTACAAACGCACAAATAGACTTCCTGTCTACCATAAATGGATGTGGTCTAAGTAATGTCATAAAAATCTTTACCTGAGGTACGATTGCTAGTTCTCTATCTACTTGGTGGGTTTATTACTAATATCCCGAACAACTTGCTTACAGCCGATGTTGTGCATACATATGTTAGTGATCACCTAACTGCTCACTGAAAAAATAATGCCCTTAATGTGTCATGCCAACAAATGATGTGCAGAATATTAATATTTCCCAGCAAATCTAGAAATTTAGAAACATTCATTCAAGAAATAACACATGTAGAGTCGGTAGCGGTGTGAAACACATCGTGGAAAACCGCGACCTTTTCACACACGGCAAATAATTTTGGTGGCGAGATTGCACTAGGTACTTGAAGCCCCTAAGCATATTAAAATAAAACAAAAAAAAATGATTGATTCGTACTCGTGGAAGCCTAACAGCTTATTTGACTATTGTAGTCGCCTGCCTATAAACAACACATGAGAGCTTATTGGTATTATGCTGTTTTGGCGCATGCACGCACACGTGCACGCATGCACGCACACACACAACGGATACCCAAAGCGTTCGAAACCACTTAAAAGGCAAAAAAGCATATTTTCGCGCTGCGATATCCCGCAAAAATGTTTTACAGCGAAGAAAGAATTCAGCACGCTGGCATTCACTCTGCCCGAGATGACAGAACCCTGGGCTATGACATTCGGCTTTCAAACAAAGGACCACTGAAGCTGCGTGCAAAGGCAATCGTGGGTGTTGAACAATGTAAGTTAAACAATTTTGTAGTTGTATGTTCGAGTCAAAACACATAGACCACATATTGAGAGTTTTCTCACATGAACACGCGTCAACGAAGGCTGATTTACAACTCAAAGCGCAGGCAGCGTCGGCCAGACGGACGTCTCTTCAGCCTTCGGCTAAGGCCACCACCTTGCGATGGGAATAGGAGTGAACAAAATTACACCTCTCCGCCTGGCTCCACGCTGAATGGGGCGACCGGAGCAACGATGCGCCGCCGGCAGCCGATAGCGGAGGCCACGCGCTCCCATGCCTGTTTCATTTGTTCTGAAAGAGATGGCGCTGCTACCTTTCTTGCTGGCATTTCGTGCGTTTATTTTAAAGATCCAAAGCCACAAGATACAAACACAACAGGGAAATAGGGTGCCAGTCCGCTCTTTCAAAGCAGTAGCACCACCCCACATCCAGTGCAATATTTCGGCTGCATTTTCGAACCTCAGATGGTGGCAGCACATCAGGAAGCGTTCTTGAGCGTGGGTCATTGGGGATTTACACCACATGCGTCATGGAAACATCCACATTGAGTGCGCCGTGGGTCACCAGTTGGTCACGGCATTTAACACCAGAAGAGCATTCTATTCTTCTGGCTATTTGTCAGGGTGCCTACCAACCTGGAAAGCTGGGAATTCTCAGGGATTTTGAATAGTCTGGAAAAACTCGGGGGGGGGGGGGGGGGGGGGGGAACTCATGGAATGTAAGCTTCTATCAGGGAAAATTAGCTGTACCTTATAAAGGAAACGAAATTCGCGCTAATGCTGGCTCAAGTACAGCAAGTCAAAAGTGGACAGACTTCTGGAGCCGTTCCTGATGGCACCGTCTGATGTCACTAGTTCCAGTGAGAGCTCGCTTCATACAGCTTGCAAGTCACCCCTCCCGACCACATATACACTCCACTTGTGTTCTAGCATGTTTCCCAGACTCCTGAAAGGCGTAGGAAAATGTGCGCCGCGATAGCCTGTTGTGGCAGTGTAAAGGAGCCTACAGGGGCAGGGGCAGTAGTAGCTTTCAATCCTATGCTGGAACACCTGGCACCACCTACGTACTGTGGTTTCTAGCTAGTCGACGCACTTTGCGAATCGTTGAGTTGTGAATCTGGCGTAATAAATAAAGCACATTTCTCTTAATTTTAAACCTTAAAAGTTCGCAGCTGCGTTCAAAATACGTCCTAGGTATCGAATATAGACATTGTACCCCATTTTAAGAGTTACTTTAAACTGCAAGCCAGAACTATATTCTGTGCGTAGAAAAACGAAGCATATTTCAGCTCCGAAGCGTTTGCTGCATGCCAAAAGAACTTTACGTGGAGTCGCCATAGCGGGGTGTAGTTGAGGTGTTTCTGATTTCCAATGTGCATCGCAAATAAACTCTTCCCGCTCATCCTGTGCAGCGCTTTGATGCTAGAAGTATGGCAGCGTTTAAGGGCACGTATCGTGACGGTGTTTTAAGATGCAGCTGTCCCTCATCCAAACCAAAATAAACTCCTCCTTGAAAGGAGCCATAAAGAGAAAATACAACTTAATTTAATTTGAAAGAACTAGGATTCAGTATCTCACTCAGCTCCATTACAGCCACAGAAGATGTTTTTTTAACGAAAAAAAAGCAAGAAGTATTTAAAAACTTTCAAATTTTGCACCACAGTGACGTGTTGAGCAAGAATGACGTCATACGGGCCAAAAATAAAACATAATTTTCAGTGTTTTAACTGCACGTTAGCATTCAAGTGATGCGGTCGAATAGAACTAGAGGCCCCATTACAGACGTCCAGTCATGTGTCGTCACGACAGGCCAGTTAGGCGGCTGCCAATCGCGCAAACAAGGTTCCGTAACTTCATAGAAAAGTTGCGGGAAATTGGCTAGGGGGTCGCGACTGCTTCGCATGTTTTCTTTAATATCTCCGTTACTTGTTCGAAGATTGCGACGATATTGGTATCATTGTTATCGGGACTAAGCAGTCTTTCTAATACACCCAACTTGTATTTTGTCTTCATGGCTCCTTGAAGCAGTGAAATACAGTACTGAGGCAACAGTGCGAGCTGAGGACATGGCAGTACAGTTTTGCCATTTTTTTTCGATATTTGAATTTTACTACCAGTCTGTTACGTTTTCTTTTTGAAAGGGATAAAAGTTACTGGTTAGCATTCAAACTTTATTATGTCATTTTATTTTATAAGGTCCCTTTTAGATGCTGACAGCAACTGGTGAATTCGTGTCAGCCTGTGTTGACATAAAAGCGAGTTGTGTGTCACTCGGGGAATTTATCAAGAAGACTCCGGGAAAACCTGGAAAACTCGGAGAATTTGAAAATGTCAGCTTGGTAAGACACCATGCATGACATCATGCAACAAGAACCTTGTCTCTCCGTCCCAGTGTGATGAAGTTATTGCATCTGCGAGCAGATGCAGGCTCGTAACTTCGCTGCTGTGTTTAAGGTACACAGGCCGTAACCCCCCAGTGCCCACGACGGAGTGAACGTGTTAAGGCATCTTTTGGCACCGAAGTAGCTTAAAACGAACTTTCTGGTTGCATTCAGTGTCTCCGTGACTTGTTACATCTACATTAAGTGAAGCATATCTTAAAGAAATGACTGTGGTGTCAGCATCCCTTTGTGTTTTTCACCTGTCTTGCGCATGAGAGATATAACTTCGTGCTGTCAGAAGTGGGGATTGTATTTTTCTCTACATTGCACAATTCTTGGCCTGAATGAGCTAGCACGAAACGGTAACTCGAACATGAGTGATGTTACTCTAAAACAATTACAATTACATTCACATACTCATTCAATGTAAGGCACTTGACATAACACGACGCTAACACTTATACGACATATTCCACAACACCCGTCATACTTCTTAGGATACGAGCCCATGTTTTCAGTCAAATGTGTTTTTAAGTTTTACACCTCATTTACAGTTTTACACCTCATTTCTTATCATGCATCTTGACAACCTGGCCCTTTACACCAGTCATCGTCATTGCGTTGCGTTTTACTTTACTTTTACTGAAATGTTCTACTTTTACTTCCATGTCACTCTCATGTAATCATTATTGTTTGGCGCTCTTTGCCCTTAGTTGGCCTTGCGCCAGTAAACTCCAAACATCATCATCATCATCAATTACATTTAGCATTTGGTGAGACGTGTGATGTAGTGTTTTCCCCAGTTGATTTTTTTTTAATTTACTGTGATTGTAGATATTGCTTCTTTTTTTTAGTCGTCATTTAGGACCCAAGAAACATTGCTACCTTGCTCTGCTCTCGCTGCTTCTTGATTGTCAAGCATACTAGGTATTCAGGGTTAGTCAACTTGTTTTGGGCTTTTTCCCTGAATTCCATTGCATGTTCTCATGCAACGTGGAATAGAATAGTCACACGAGCCGTTCAATATGGACCTGTTGGCGCACTGTAGTACAGCATGATCACAAAAGCAGTCCAATGTTGAATTCCAATGGCAGATCTGTAGCAGTCGCCAAGCTCCAGCACCGAGCACAATGCTGCCTTGAAGAGCAGGTGCTCCAAAGCATGATGGGACCAGGAATTTCCCGGCAGCATTAATGTGGGTCCCTTTCAAAAGCGTCTGCTTCCCTGCGAACGTTTTCTCCTTTCCTGGTGTCAACTTCAATCTTTGAAGACGTTAGTTTTTTCGACGGCGTCCAACACCGACCGTGATGAGAGCTTCATTAACCTTTTTATAGGCCGGCAAAAAACGGACATAACTGCTTTATGCCCAGTCGTCGTTTGTCGTTTGAGCTGGGCTCCTCGTTACTTGATTCCAAGTTTTGGCCTGCCGCAGTGGCTCAGTGGCTAAGGCGTTGCGCTGCTAAGCACGAGGTCGCGGGTTCGATTCCCGGCCGCGGCGGCCACTTTTCTGATGGAGGCGAAAAGCGAAAGCGCCCGTGTGTACGATATTTCAGCGCACGTTAAAGATCCCCTGCGGTTGGTCAAAATTAATGCGGAGCCCTCCACTACGGCGCGCCTCATCGCCTGCGTTGCGTCGGCGCGTTAAACCCTACAATCAATCGATTCCCAATTTTGGTGTTGCGCTCGCTTTCCTTGTGAAGCAAGCACAGACAAGACGACGTCATGAGAACCCCGCGAGTTCCGGCCCGACTCCGCCGATTTCGGGGTAGCAACTTTTCTTGCTCCACGGAGCGATCTTGGCTGCGACTGCGCTCGCGATCTGCCATTTGAATTCGTTTGCTCTAAACGGAGCGAAAAAGTTGCTCTGAAAGTGCTCTGGATCTGCAGTTGGAAATCAACGCAAGTTTCAAGTTGCATGTTAACTATGGTCGGAGTCTTTCATTTCTCTCATGTGGGTGCCGATTTATGCTTATCTGTCTCGCAATGCATTTAAAAGCACCCTGTCTCTTTGCAGGAGGCACAGGTGGAAGACGAGTGGTGCTCCGAGGACGCCAATGGCAACGTGACCAGGTGGTCTGCTCACAAGTACTTGTGAGTCGTTTTTTAAGGGGGCAGTTGGGTCTTTTTTTGGGGCCGAAAAAAGGTAAAAAAAAGCGTTTTCTGTCAAAATGGCATTTTCGGCCTCCACGGCTTTTTTTCTATCAGCCTGTAAATTTTCTCACCAAAAGGCACCATATTTTGTTGCTAGGTATTATATTATAATGGCATTTTAAAGTGCACTCTACAGCTTAGTTAGTGCAGAAATCGACGGTGAAACGGCACTTTTCTTGCAATGCAAAGCTAGCATTTCGCCCTCAGATATCTAGGCACCCAGAGCACGTACAAGTGTAATTCTTTTTGCTTCCGATACCGAAATGTGTGGAGAATGCAATGTTGGGAACAAATTTTTCAAATGAGGGCTTTGGAAAATTGTTATTGTATTTAATCGACACCACCTGTGAGCCGTTTCTGGCAGAGCGTGGGAGAAGCGAAGTTCACTGTGTTGTAAAATGACCAAAAAGGGCTCAATCAAAAATGTTATTCCTACGTTATATTCTTTAAGTCATTTGTCAGCCTAGCCACGTGGTAATTGCCATCCTGTATGGAGTGGTTATTTTGGTAACTGTGACCCAAAATAATGGCAATTAATCATTAGTCAACTCAAAATATAATCAACTTACCAAACATCTAATGGCAGATTTGAAATCAGCATAAAGAAAACTCTATAATGCAGTTCAGTTTCATTGAAATTGGTTGGTAAATAAAAAAAACAGCTCCATCCCCCTTAACGGGGTGGTTTCTTCAAATAATTGCAGCGCAGTCCTGTTCCTATTGGGTGCTGCTGTATGGTTCAAACAAAAACGCCCAATTTGGAACAGGAATCTCTTTAGGCAATGTGAGATGTGTGTTTAAAGTAAAAATTATAAGGGTAGCTAGCTTGGGTATGTTGTCAGCGCCAATCCCAACCACAAGGGAAAAAATCTGGCGCAGAATAGGTATGGGTTGGGAAGCACTCAGCAAGCCCTCCCAAAAAATTGAAAAGTAAGCTACTTCTGTCACTCAAAAGAAGAATCTACAACCAGTGCATAATGCCGGTTATGACGTATGGAGTTCAAACATGGCTCGTGAATAAACAACTAGAAAGCAAACTTGGGTCGGCTCAACGGGCCATGGAACGAATGATGTTGGGAGTAACATTTAAGGTCAGGAAACGAGCTACAGTGAAGCCTCGTTACAAGAGACACTGTTACAAGACACTTGTTTATAAGAGACATTTGAATGAAAGCAGTTTGGTTGATTTCACTGTTTGCCATGTTAGCAACATTGCATACAAGAGACCTTGGTTACAAGAGACACGTTTTCTGGGTGTCATTGAGTGTCTCCTGTAACGAGGTTTCATTGTACCTGGATCAGAGAACAAACTTAGAGTGGAAGATATCATGGTTGAAATAAAGAAAAAGAAATGAACTTGGGCTGGCCGTGTAGTGACAAATGAAAACCGGTGGACTGCCCGCGTAACAGAGTGGGTACCGAGAGACTGGTGCCGAAAAAGGGCAAAGCCAACAACTCCATGGAAGAACGAAATAAGGAAATTTGGAGGCAAAGAATGGACTCGGACAGTGCAAGACAGTAAGAAGCTTGTGTGTGGGAATGAGAGGCCTTTCTCGTGTAGTAGACCTAAACAGGCTGTTGATGATGATGGGGTGCAAATAACGATGCTCATTCACATATATTTCTATGACGGACTAGCCGCAGAAAGTACAAAAAACAAATGTTTGACCTGTCGGTGCTTGGGTGCAGGCCCTTGCAAAACTGCTGCAAACAGGATGGGCGTAAGCTAGCCTTAGCGCATTCTTGGTTTAGTGCACGCGGTAGCACAGCTTCTAGTCATTTGCACCTTCGGTTGGGTGCTTGTTCAGTGTGCCGTTTTAAATGCACGTTTGCAAAGTCTACCGTCTACTTGCAGGTATGCAGCCCAGTCTTCAACCGCTTCTACCACTGGCATGGCCACTTTTGTACTGCCAGTGCGAACCATGGCCGGTGGCGGTGGGCTCGACTACACCAGCTACGTGGCCTAGATGCCGATCGCAAGCGTTCAGTCGGCACTTCTACAAACTGCTGGCTGATACAAGATCTGACGGCATGGAACCAGGCCCTGCATCATCTACGCTTGGTGCTGGCAGAGTTGGAACCGGGAAAGTTGTGTGTCAACTCGTACAACTACGATGGCTTCGAAGCCAATTTCAGTGGCAGCACCTTTCACCTGGCCTGGCTGCTGAGTCAGCAGAGGTGCATTCACGAGGCTAAAATGCTCAACCCAGGCCATGCGGACTATCTGCTAGCACATCAGTGGTGGCAAGGACGAATTAGTTACGTGATTGAAAGATAATAAATCACGATTCGATTGGATAAGTGCTTCAATGTGTGCTGTATCTCCCCATAAAGAAGGTCCCAATTCTGTCTTTGACATTGAGGGACATCCTTCTGCATACCATAACAGAGCTGCGGTTGTGAAACCCCTTATAGGCTCCATGTATCAAAGGTCCATCTATGGTTGGCCCTCTGCGTTGAGAGCAAGAGGGGCGGATTGACTTGCCTGCCTTCTGTCAACAGCAAGCTAAAGTTGTACTCGAGCGCTTGCGCCTGCTTCTGTACGTCGTAGAGGAAAAACCATGCAAAAACAAATTTCATTTAATGTTTCCTGAAAAACGCCATGCAAAAACTGAGAAATTTCATTGTTTTGCAAAAACTCAGAAATTTAATGTTTCCTCATTTGGAAGGAGCGCTTTATTCCTAGTAAGGCGAGCAAAGTTATTGTTGCTAGGTGCTGTGCCAATACACTTGCCCCTCAGGTTAAACCAAGCAGGGGTGCTAGCATGGCCACAATTCCAAAGCAGAGTTTTAGCTGGTGTATATCGAACTCTCCGCTTTAACATTGTGACGTTCTGGTACACCATCTTCATTTGAAAAGGTGATTCGCATTTCCCCAATGATGCCTGTAGCATGGTGTCCACTCCACACTAAATTGAGGGTCCCGAATGTACATAGACTGTGTGTCCTATTGTCTGCAGACCACAGCCCTGGGTGTATGAGGTCCCCTCCCTAGCTAAGTTGAGAACAAGGCACGTTACTTTAAACTGGCGGTCATCCTATACATTCACAGGGTCCAACCACTGCTTTGTAGTGTACGCTCATAAACAAGACTTTATGGAGGACGAAAGTAGCAATTTTAGGTTACTTCTCTTCCAGTTGGAGCCCACAAACTGTCGTATACATTCGAGATGTATGATTTCTAAACCATCGCAAAACACCGCACATAATACACCGGGCTGCCAGGCGGTATAGAAATAACCCAAATTTGCTGCTCTTGTGGTCCGTTAACTTTTCCCCTTGACTTTACCCACTGCGTAGACTACTGTCCCATTACTACCCACATGCTTCGGGAGTGCCCCCGAATTTTCTGCAGTCCTCGCTAGCACGGCAAGAAGCCCCTCCACCGTCCTAGCTGGAGGCACTAATCATCTGCATTTCAGGAAAAGACAGGATTGTGGTAGGGCTGTAGAAATTGCCACTGTCTGATCATAATAAAGTTGCCTCCCCTTTCTCCAAATGTAGCTAACGAATGACATCACTGCCGGTTATACAAGTAGCACCATGCACCCCAGAGTTTTGTTGCATCACTCTTCTGCACAGTATGGAATCTCCTAAGCTTCATCGCATGACGTGCCCCTGTGGGTTGGCTTTATGGCCCAACGCCAAGGCTGTGCAGGGGCGCTTAACACGGGTAAGCCATGCGCAAATTGAGTGCATGCTAACTCGTGTGTATGCTAGCTGAAGTGGAATGCTGCTTGTGCAAAATTTGATGGCAGAGGTGAAGTTTCTGTTCAATATAGTTGCATGATTCAATCAAAAGCTGTCATTCATTGGCAGTCCTTTCATGCAGTATCACTCCATGAGCAAGGAACTTTTCAACGATAAGTAAGGACTTCAGCCAATCCAATATGCTTGCTCACATAATACACTCGCACTTCGCATATATAATACAGTATACTTACTATAGGGACCGGGCAGCCGTTGTATGGCACCACCGTCGTTGCAGCGAACAGCGCCGCCCGTGGCGAACCGCTCGTCAGTGGAATGCCGGTGGCGGTCAGCGAAGCGTAGTTGTGCATGGCTTTCTGTCGTGCGGTGCGGCTTGCAAAGCGTACGTATCCCCACAGGCATTTTTCAGATCGGTAAATCTTTAGCGTGGATGTGACGTTTACGAGGCATGCCATGTGTGTTATTTACGCCCATACTCAGTATTTACAAATAGCAGACGACGCTCAATGCGCCAAGCTGCAGAAGTCAAGCTGGAAGTGAAAGTTCGTTGCTTCATGCAATTTTTTCATGCCTGCATGCAGTTTCGCGAATCGAGAAGTATATTGCCGCTAAATGCTCCCACAAAGCCGGTGTGTGCAACCGATCTAGGACTGCGGCAGTGAAGGCCTTTGGCAGTTGATGACGAAACAGCGTCGACGTCGTGCACAAGCGAAAGACAAAGTTGGGGGGTGTTTTCGAAGATAACCTCAAAACAGAAATTGTGACGGACGACACTTCCGTAACTTCATTACCTACGGCTGAAACGTGTTTAATTTCACATAAATGCTCTTACTACAGTCATCGGTAATCATTGATATAATAAATACCGCATGATAGTAGAACATTATTGCTTGTCGTGGAGAAGCATTGCTTTACAAGAATTGCAATGGTTGCTGGCTAGTTGGTAAATGGTTTTTCAAAAACCAATTCCTGCGTGGCTGAAGCACGCAAGACAGGAGGGTGCCCGAAGCCTGTACTCAGCTTCACAACTGAATGCTGCGGTTACAAGCTGCAACATACGCTTGAAAAATCATGCACTCCTCCGTCTAACGACGATGATGGTTTATCGCAAAGCTTTCTCGTATGGGTTTCCTTGGTTGCCTTCTGGAGTTAAACTTTGAGTAGTTGAGCTTCGAATTTGACCAGCACGCATTTTGGTCTTTTGATCGCAGCGTCTTTGACCATTTCCCATTCATTCGTACGAAGAAAGCTTTGCGTTCAACCATCGTAATCATCAGACGAGGGGTTAGATGATTTTGCTGTTTAATTTTGAACTTCCATGCACCCCTCTCCAAATCTAAACTTTTTCCAGCGTGTCGGAAATGTGTCTGTGGTGGAGGACTCGGGCTGATGCACCCATATTTGAGGCAACCAATCGCGCGTTTTTGGTGTCTTCACCAGGCATTACACGATTTTTTTAGGTACTTTGGAAAGAATACTTCAGCACTAAAAAACACCGGCTGACGTTAACACTGCCACATTTTTTAACTATCGGTGCCAGCCGTTATTCTACGCAGGTGGTAAAACGGGAAGGGGAGGAGGGATGGTTTGTAGCTTGGGCTTTTGAGTTTTTGAATAACTTTGGCTCTTGATAAAATGACCACCAAAAACGTGGGATTTCCACTTCAGCTTTCAGGCTCCCATGCTGTCACAGTGTCACTCACCAAAACGAAAGGTACAAAGCTTACGTTTACAGAAAGTGTAAACTACCCCAACATTTCTACGGCTACACGGTAATCCATCTCGTATGCAGGTGCCTTTCTATTTAAAGCACACGTATCGAGGTATCTCAGCGCTAAGGCTGGCGTGAAAACCGTAGTCATTGAAACCAGTGAAGATAATTTAAAGTGGTAGAAATGAATTCTGATATTGCTAATACGTAGTTTTATTCCTACTCGGATCGTGCGGGGCCAGGCGCAGATCGCTGCAAAAAGCGCTCGTGTCAATGTAGCCCTTCCCCAACTTTACAAGCATCCAATAAGTTTGCGTAGCCGTTGGTGCATTTAAGAAGAAAATAATAATAATAATAGTAGTTTTATTCGTACTCAGAACGGGTGTAGCCAAGCGCAGATCGTTGCAAAAAGCGCTCATGCTATTGCAGCCGATACCCAACTTTAGACGCGTCCGACAAATTAACGTAGTCATTAATGCATCTAAGAACCCAACACACCTGTCTAGACTTCGTTTCATCTCACATGTCTGCTCACAACGCCACCAAAACATACAATGCACCGAAGCAAACACGACAAAAACAACGGGAGGCTGTGTAGTCCAATGCACCGGTTCATTCCACTGACGAGCGGAGCGCCGAATGGTGGCGCCACCCGTCCAGCTGCCCGGTCCCTATATTATCCTCAGTATCCTTGTGTTCACAGCGTGTTGGGGAAACCAGATTTGTTCACGTTAATTAACTTGCGGCAAATTTTGGTTCTGCTGCTTTGCGATTTTGTCTTAACCTTTAATTTTTAATTTTCTTATGATGCACTAGTAAATGAACTCCCGATGTGTCAAGTCCTTACTGTCTAAGACAACTTTCTGGCTCTGTCTAGTGCCGTCTAAGGTGCCATAAGCACTCCATCTAAACCATGTCCGCTGACGTTTCTCAAAAAAAAAAAAAAAAAAAAAAAAACGCAAAAATTTGCCTCGCGCTACTACACTTCCCCTAATGTAACGTTACAACCAGAAAGCAGCACCAAAAACTAACCTAAGCGATAAAAATTGTAATCGAATAAAAAGATGGGAAACAAACAAAGGAGGCAACTCGGGAATCCAAGACCAAACCCCTAGGCCACATCTACAGATGCTCTGCTCTTTGAGTGCAAGCCTGGTAGTATTAAAAATTCGCGTTCTCGAATGCCATTCTTCATACCACATTTCTTTTTTGTTGTAGGTACATTTTTTGTAGCACTCTAGACGCTAAAGCAAGCATATTACATTCGAAAATATTCTATTCGATTAGCAGCGAGTCTTCACTATCCATATGCGATTCACACTTCCAGAATTTATGTTTGCATACTTTTGGTTACATGATATGCCTCATTGCCCTGATCAATAATGACCTGTTTTTTCACCCAAGTAGGCCTGTAAACTTCATTGACATATTGTCTAGAGCAGGGGTTCTCAAGCAAGTTGCTCCGAGGGAACCCTGCTAAGTTCCGTTAAGTGCCAAGGACCCCCCCCCTCCTGCCATTTTTCATTCCGTTCATGCAACATTAACGTGCAATAAATTCAAAAGCAAGCAAGGGTATCGTTTTTTTCCCCCCGTCGACTTTACGCGAATGCGTACGCCAGCGGCACCTATCTCCAAACAGGAGAAATGCGCATGGGGGTAATATAAGGCCGAGGTTCCAGTGCAGTAGTTTAACCACGTGGCCCGTTTTCGGAGTCTGGCTGGCTACAAGCTGCTGGCGAGATTTATTGCGCAGTTCGCGCGTTTCTGTTATGCACCGAGATGTGCTTACTGACACTCGGGCGTGAGTAATGGAGGTTCCTTAGATCGGTCGCACCTCAAGTTCACCATATAATACTTTGCGACTGCGGAACCAGGGAAAATTTATCAGTGACTCGCGGAACCCTGAGGAGAGGCCTGCGGAACCCCTAGGTTCTGCAAAACCCACTTTGAGAAACCATGGTCTAGAGCAACAGCTGTTTGGAGAGGAAACGTTTTGCTTAGTGCTCGTATACGATCTTGGTGCTTGTATGCGTACGTACTATGTAGTGCATAGTGCGACTTGTATGTAGTGCTTAGTGCTTGTATACAATCCCTAAACTTCCTAGCTGCAGTTAGGGTTGCAGTGCTTCCAGTCATTGGAAGCAGCTTGGCATGCTAATGACAGGTACAGTCATGCACAAATGAAATGCAAACACGAAAACATGAACCAGAACACAAAAATAGCCTGACTGTTTTCCGTGCAAGTGAAATTGTCACGTGGTTTTATTACAGTAACAAAGATTGAAAATGTGCCTCTCCAAATATACCCCTAGCAAGACATTATTTTATCTCCGTTGTCCCCGTATTCTTAAATTTTGCGTATTCTGGTTCATATTTTCATGTTTTCATTTCGTTTGTCTGCGACTGTACACCCACATATCACATCGCAGGTATAATAAATAAGCTGTAACACTGGGATAGTAACATACAGCATTATTGGTAAAAATATTGCTTTTGAGTTTTTAAATTTTATAGCTTCAACCTACATATGCCTTGAGATGTGCTAGGCTTTTTTGCACTGCTCCCGCATTGTGCAGAAGAGCCTTGTCTGAACTTTTTTTTTGCAGGATTTGTAATTTTGAAATGTCTGAAAAAATACTGATACTGATACTGACAGTGCAAGTGTACTGTGAATTGAATTGAATAGGAAACGTGGTTTGCAAAGTACTCAAGGTTGTGACTGTTTTCACATAATAAGTATTTGTAGAATATACCATCTAAATTTCAATCCATAAGCACACTTTTGAAAGAAAGTGGCACTCAAAAAAAAAAGGTCAACTTTCCCCTCTTCTTGTCTACATCTCTGTGGAGTGATTCCTTTAAGAAATGAAAGCATGTCACTTCATTTGACATGCATTTTGGCACAACTAATCAGCTCTGTTATTCCCAAATACGGCTTCAACCTGGCAGTACATAGCTTCTTCAATGAGACCTGCAATTATTGAAAAAAGTTTGCATGCATAGCCACAATAAAATTAAAGGAGAAATATTTTTCACTGTTTAATTTCTACCCATATTATTTTGTGGGATCATAGGCGCTAGGCGCAACTTGGAAATTTCCAAGACAACATTCTTTATTTCATCACGGATGCAACAATGCGCAATTCACAGAGCACCCATTACACATCATGGGAAAACAATGACAAAGTGTACAACAACGACATCGAGGAAACCAGCATCAAAGTGAGCGCAAGATGGCCATTAATTTAAGATTGTTTCAATAACTTCGAACAAAATTCACAGCAGGCATGACCGATGGAGCAAACTGTTGATCACCAAACATCACAGACATGAAAGCCACAATCCAGACACCCTGGAGTCCTCCAGAAGGCCGTTTGGTGACTTTCGTTCGATTTTCAATGTTGTGTGCACACTGTGGCACACTGAGAGCACACTGCCTCTGCACTCAAGCCACACTTCTCTTGCACTAGTGTAGCTATTCTCTGCACCAAAAAGGAAAATACACACGCTGCATAAGTGTGATGATGCAGCATTCTATTAGCAATGCCCTGACTTAGCTGATTTTTTTTCCAGACTTGTTTCGTGAGCCTCCTGATGCCAAAATTTTTCGCTTGTAAACAACACAAAAATGATAACATTTTCTTGTTTTTGCTGTTGTTTTATAAAAATAAATTATTTCTGAGGAAAACAAATAGTTTCATATGCTTGTGCAAATAAAGAGAATTACTCAAAAACACATGCCTTTTGGGACAAGCAGTGTTCGCATGGTAAACTACAAATGTTGACTCCCAGTCTAACACAAGCACGGAAATTTTGTTTCGAGCAACTTAGCATCGTCAGTCATTGCTGCCACCACTGCTGTCCCCTGCAAGCAGCCTTTTCTGTGAAAGATCAGATAAATACCACAGCAAAGTGCAGTTGCCATAGCGTTTATGCCACCACAGTATCTTCCCTTTATAGGACTACTAAAAAAAAAAAAATCAAGTGTAGGTTTTTAAACAGGTGGAACTTTACCGTAGCTTTATTCGCATCTGTTCCACACTGAAAAGGGGTTTCTTCGATGAGAAATTTAGCACTTTGAATAGAAATGAGTGCCACCATTAGTTTTATTCTTCCGATGCAGCATGAGACAAGAACAGCACCTAAGTTCAGCTCAGAACTGGCATTACCAACCACACATAGTGGAGGGCTTCATGAAATGTGCCATTCATAAAACCACCCACGCATGCCTCAGAGCCAAACAACAAAAGGGTATCAACTGAGCGCCTGTTACAATAATGATCTGAGCAAAAATACACATGAGCACATATATTTCTGCACACTAAAACTGGCAGGTTTTAGACGCTGCTTTGCAAAAATGAGCCTCTGACGTGTACAGAAGTGTCTGAACCAAGGTACAGGCAAAATTCGTTGCAATTCGCGTTGTATTGAAAAAAAAAATGAAACAAGCAGGAGTAAAATGTAACAAAAGCTATGCCCTTAGCTATGCACAACAAGGCAACAACACAAAAAGCTCACTTCTGGAAAACATGCACAAGGTTCAGGCGCGTCAACTCGACTTGAGATGACACAGCCAGCACTCTATTCAGTGATGAAAAAAGAAAGGCTGGGACTTTGTACAACACTGAATCTTACACTGCAATTCACACACCTGGAAAAAATAAGCTTGAAGTTATGTTGTTCTAAACTAGAACTGATACTGGTTGTTCTATCAAGTTGAAGTCTTACCTTGCTTTTTTAAAAAGAACAAGGCGAAAAATGCAGAGAGAAAATACCATGGGTGTGTATGTAAGGAATGAAAAAAAAAAAAACACTGAGAAGCAAGCAAGGTTAGACTTCTATAACAAAAAAGTGAGCGGCCAGCACGTTTTCTGGCAGAAAACGATCAACAGACGCCCGACAAATTTTCTGTTTGACAGCAAGCGACGTGTGTCACATTTCACCACCAGTTCAATGTCTTCTGTCATGCTGGCATGGCAAAATAATCATGAACACTATTTTGGTCACCAGGTGGCCAGTAAGGTACTATGAATATAACACCAAAAATAGGTCGCATTCTTTTTTTCCTTACAAAAATTGCAAAAAAAAAAAAACTCGCGCTACACTCACATTCCAAGCTTTGTGAAATGGTTTGCCATTTCTTATGATATGCATGTTCAGGTGCCAATATTCCACAGACTGTTTTGTGCAGCAAAAGTTCTTCAAAGAGCGGCAACAACTCAAACCTTGTTCAACTTGCAAAAACACGCACGCGAATTCGGCACAAATGCAAGTTGCGTGCAACAAAGAAAAGAACAGGAATGCTCCTTCTGTGTTCACCTTCTTCGGAGCACTCCCTGTTCGAGGCTTTTTCCGCAAATTTTTGACACTGATCTGAAGAGCACAAAGCAACGAACCACAGCACCAATGAACAAAGCAATGAACTTTGACATCACAATCCCACTGCATCTATTTATCACAATGACCGAAGATGTACACACAAGCAACTTCGTCACGTATAAGCTTGAAACACCAAGTAAATTTGATATCACAAAAACAACACGTTACAAGACACACGGAACAAGCAAAATGCGTCGTTGAAACGTGCCAACATTGAGCAGACCAACAATTCCTAATGGTTGCGATAGTGCGATCCGCGGCAGCACACGAACGTCGCGAACCAAAACTGAGCAGTATGCCCCACAGATGAATCGGTGCTTTGTCACGTGACGCACCACAAAGTGGAGGTTGAAGGCCACGTGACAGTGGCACAGCGATAACTCAAAAGCAGTAACAAGACCGTTTTTAATTGTTAAGCCTAACGATTGCTTCCTGCTGCAGCAAGAACCTCAGGGGAACGATTGTGGAAAAAGGTATATGACCTTACGTTACATTTATCCCTCAAAGGGTCAACAAAACAGTTGAAGCGGTATACTGCATGTGCCATGACTTTCTGGTTCGACACACACTGGTAAAGTGACTCTTACATGCAAACATTCCACAATTTTGTAGAAAAGAAACAATAAGCAGTGTAGATGACTCTTCAGATCTTCCAGAGCACCGTTTGCATGGCATCAGTGCATTCATGCCCTATACTTTGTGATAAACTGCTGTTATAAAAAAAAAAACTCAAATTTCGGGTGTTTTACGCATCAAAGTTTCGCCTGGGTAAAGATGCGCCGTAGTGGAGGGCTCCGGATTAATTTCGACCACCTGGGGATCCTTAACATGCGCCGAAATCTCGAACAGACGGGCGTTTTTGCTTTTCCCCTCCATCTTAAAAGCCATGGTCGGGAATCGAACCCACGTCCTTGGGATCAGCAGCCCGACGCCTTAGCCACTGAGCCATCGCGGTGGTTACCATTTTTGTTCAGCTACATTAGGCTATAACTGACTACCTAGTAAAACAATTCACAATTTCCTTTTAAAATGTTCTCTCAAATTCTGCTCTTGTAAAGCATAAACATGGTCCACGATCACCCTTTTTTGTGAACAGCACAATAAGTTGTGTGCTCCCAAACAAAATGCACTTGAAAGAAGGACTGGATTTCATAATATAACAGGTTCTAACTCAGTGCTCCTTTCTATTGGCAAATGTCACAAATGGTGCAGTTAAGTTGTGCAAGTGCATCGAGCGCAGCAAACACAAAAAAGCTAGATTAGACAAACTTGTGCAAAAACATCGTCACCCCTTAACTCCCTTTTAGTACAGTGGAGTTTTTCCCTCGCTCGCTCACTCAATTATTTGATGGCTCCAACACCTGCACTAATGAGCGAAATTTCCTCGTTTAGTTAAAAAGAAAAATGAGCACGAGTCACATGTACCCTAAAAACTATTCACTCAAGAACTGTTGTTGTTTAGCAAAATCTTTCTGCAGTGAGCCCTCCTCGTTGAACAAATGGCAGCACAACACAATATGGCGACATCTAAACTTGTACAACTACGACACAAATTCAAAGCAATGAGCAGTAACATCGCAAACTAAGCGGATGCACAACAGGCAAGTGGGAAATCCAGTTCTCCCTCAAACGCCTCAGGGGGAATTCGACAATAGGTAGACCATTCAATGGACTGTCAGCGCTTGACAATAGGCACTAACGGGTCTTTCAGAGCAGCGTTACGGTTTGTACAACCACATTCCTTGCAATGACTACAAAACCGAAATTACCTTACGCCCCTTTCGATCCAATGAGGGACAACACAAGCCAACGCAACTCTCCACGAACGTCTGCAGCCTCACAAGCGAAACGGCAAGCATAGTGCTTTTCAGGGGGGTGAGCTAACGGTCACAAAATTGTTCTTACAACTGCGAGCTGAAACTGCAACACCTGCTGACTTAAAAGCACATAAAAGGGCCGGCTGGTTCAGTACCTCCGGATACTGACATATACATCGTGAAACTACAACGTTGATTACTAATGAGTTTTTTTTTTCAATAAAGCAAGTGGTAAACATTTTAAGGTCACAGTCTTTCTAGTGTTCACATAAATACCTGGGTACTAGCATGCTGAATATAACAGCTGGCTTATAACACCCCTGGTCAGTTTAGATCTAAGCTTTTTCTGATAAGCGCCTTAAAACCTCCGGCGATGGAGCACTTTTGCATGATCACGAAACAAACGTGAATTTGAATAGTACAATGCTGCGACTAGCTAGGCCGCATAACCAGACACATTCTCTCTTTGTAACAGTACCACTTTAACACCAGGCTACTTAGCTTTTCCCGAAGACTTCTAACAAAGTCACTTTGAGGAGGCCACTCTAATCAGTGAAGCAACGCGGCACTTCAAGGATGGAAATAAAGATTGCGGGCAGTGTTTGCCGGGTGAACAATAACGCAGCAGCCTCCCCTCCCCAGACTTCAGCTGCTGTGGCTAAAATAGTCACGAGTGTAAGTGTCGCCCCCCCCACCCCTCCTTCCACGCCAAGTGACTACTCTCTCTTTACCACACAAGTCCAAAGCCCGATCTAGGTCACAAAGTGAACACTCCTTCAGAAGCACTCCTGTGGGAACATTTCATCATCATCGTCATCATCACCATCATCACCATGTCTGTGTTCACACTGCAGGAAAAGGGCTGCTCCCACATTCCCCCAACCACTCCTGTCTCGTGACGCCCTGGCCTGTTGTTTGCCTCCGAATTTGGGAGTCACTATCGCACAAAACGCCTTCCAGTTTCCAATCGCCGAACAACACAACTTCAGTCCACACACAAATGCCGAACACTTGCACAGGTTGCGAGGGCGTGTCTTCCGAGAGCAAGCCACCCTTAAAGTAGAATCGTGAACCTACACAAGCATAGTCCATGTCCCACGGTGCAGCCAAAGCCAAAGTCACAGTGCGACATATGTGCGTGGTAAAAAAGCAGGACACGTACCACTTCCGCAAGTCGCCATACCAGCAAAGAATGGGAGACAAACTCTTATTAAAGGGGGCCTCGAAGACAAACAGAAAACAACTTTGTTCAGTTGGAAAGGGCTAGACTTTGGTAGCTCACTCAGCTCCATCCCACTCACCAAAGATGTTTTCTTAACAAAAAAAAAAAAAAAAAAAAAACACGGGAAGAAATACGGAGAAACTTTCAAATTCCTGACGTAATATGGGCAAGCACTAAAATGATAGTTATCTGCGTGTTAACTGACGGTCAGCAGTCAACTGATGCGACAAAGTTGAACTTGAGGCCCCGTTACGACGACTCAGTCATGCTTCTTGGCGGCAGCTTGGGTCAGCTGCTGCCAATCGCGCAAACAAGATTCTGTGACATCATACACAAACTGCCCGAAAGTGGACGGGGAGTCGCCACTTCATCTGCCTTCCTCAATATCTCAACTATTTGTTTGAACTTAGCCAAAAAATTGGTATAGTAGTTGTTATTGGGGCACAACAAGCTTTTAGATGAACCAAACTTGTATTTTGTCTTCATGGCCCCTTTAAAGTCTGCCACTTAAGCGAGGCTGTAATTGATGTGCAGACTTCAAACTCACAGACGTCTCGTCCTGCCTGCCTGCCTCGGCAACAAAGAAATGCCATGTATTCCCTCTCGAGCGAGTCGTCGCCCCCGCCAAATGTCCTCCTCGGACGAAGCTGAAGACGGAACTCCCAACGGCTTGCCACTTAATAACCACGGCTGTGAGTGATGTTGTGCAGGTGACGGGCTCACAAATGTCTCCTCTCTTGCCAAGCGTCCGTCCTCCTCTTCCACATCAGACGAAGCCAAAGAAGGTGGGCAGCTTGCCCGTGCGCTTCTGGCGCAGGTAGTCGCGCAGCAGCTTGGCCAGGATGGCGACGATGGCGAGGGCCATGAGGGCGCTCAGGGCGTCCAGCAGGCCCTGGGTCCAGTCCGTCGGCTGCGGGCACAGGTCCGACTTGCGCAGGGCGTAGATGGCCTGGCCCTTGAGGCCTGTGAGGGCGCCGTCGGAGCACCGGATCTCCTCCACGTCCTTCACCTGGAGGGACGAATCAGTTTAGAGAATTGCACTGCACTTAGTTAAGGGCGGACATGGCTATTAATTAAAACAGCTTCTTTTAATTGTTAAGTAAACTGTGTGAAACTTGTCAGTCTTGCTGCTTTTTTTTCCACTGGTCTCAAATATGGCAGTATTTTTTGAGTCAGCCAATTAGTTACCAAGATAATGAGAGATAATTAGCCATTTTTGGAGGAACAATAGACTAAGCAGTATTGGTCATAAAACTGCAACCTTTACATTTTCCAATACTACAAACCCTGGTGAGTGCAGTAAGAGAATCGTTTTTTTTTTGATGCACCGCTTGGAACTAGTTTTACAGCTCGCTAAACTTTGGTGGCACCAGTGGCAAGGAACCATTTTGCATGCCCATTTCAAACACCACGGTTTCAAACACCACAGTAAGCCGGCACACCGTGAAGGTTGCTTTGAATGCTTTGCATTTCCTCGCAAATCCTTCTCCCCCACCCTTTTTTTCCCGGGTACATAGCCACAGTTACTGCATTGGTTACTGAATTTTAAAAACAGAGTAAGTGAGCGGATTACGTGCTGCTGTGAAATACCAGCAGGTGGTTATAAGGTTGGTTACCAGGCTGTGAGTGCGCACAAGTGCACACTGCGTAGTATATTTGCTCATAACGAGAATTCCCAAACACAGTCATTACAGGGTAGTTTACCACCCAGCGGTTTCACTCTACGGTGCATCTATTATTTCACGTGGCTACTGCCGTATTTAATACAGACAAAAACATGTGGTGGACTCTTTAGGGGTTGATGTTCCTAAATGATTCTTCACCTAATTGAATACCATGACATGTCATTGGCTTTTCTTGCAAAAGAAACTACAAAAGACTTGTCTAATCCAATGAATGGCTAAGACAAATACAGACAACATCGGCTTCGATAAAAGTTGGACATACCTAAGTAAAATGCAAGACCAAATGTTCGCGTTCCAATTATTTTTTTTTTTTTTGTTCAGATTAAAGCATTTGCGCAAATTGAAGGCAATAAAAGTGATACAATTCTTTCTAATAGAGTTCTCACGCCACAGCCATTAGTGTAGAGCGACAGATATCGACAAATATGAGTATTCTGAAATAGTTCCAATATGCTTATTGATTATCTTGCCCCCCTTCTCCTCCCCTCTTTTCCGACCTACTCATACAAATGAAAGTTCCTTGATTGCCTTAGAAGAGGTCCATTTTTTTTTTTGCGGCATATTTTTATACAGCTGGCGTGCTGGGTTGCACCAAGAAACCCGTAAAGTTTATTGGTGGAGGGACAACACAGACACAAAGCTATGCATTTTTCTCTACCCTGGAGACAGTGATATTGGCCATGCTGTGCTCCGATGGAAGTGAACAAAGAGGCATGAAAGGAAGATGACGCGGTGTGACTGATAGACAGCCTTGCGGTATTTTGATTGTTGCAATCGAAGTCATGAACTAAATCAGCATTGGATTTTTTTATCTAGAGACGTCACATTTGATGGGGCATTCATTTCATGAACGTCACCACTTATCATAGACAGAACCAAGTGTGAATTTCACACGGCTGGATATACCAAGTACCACATTCATCAAATGTAACGCCTATGCTGTCAACAACATATTTGGACAAGTGTACTCACATGGATCGGCTAACGCATGAAAACATTGCGCAACGTCTAACATCATATTTGCAAACGAACGATCCTCTTTAAGGGACTCGAAAACAATAAAGTTCTGTTTCTTTTCAACCAAAAATCGCAGATCATGAGAACGTTGTGCGGGCCAGCCAGTCAGAAGACGCGTGAGCTATCCCACGCATGCGTTTTTCTTTTGGGTGTCGCATTAATTTGTTTCCAATTTCCATCCCATCCACGAGTTCAACCGAGGAAATCCGTCTTCTTTATTATTCCAAAGCCCTCCACTATGGCGTGCCTCAAAGCCCACGTCTAGCTTTGACGTGTCAAAGCCCCAAAATGTGAATGTAAATACAGTAAAAGTTTTCGAACATAGATAATTCGAATTTATCAACAATTCTGACTGCACGATTTCGTCCAGCCAGGCTCCACAGAAATCTATGCAGAAAAAAGCCCATTAATTGGAACGCGAGTAGCTTCTGCCATGGATAATTTGGACTACGCGCCCCCATGCCAGAGGCTTCGTGGATGACAAGTGACGAGAGAAATGCACCCAGAGAAATGCCCACATGAGACTGCATCGCCTTAGGAATGGAGAGAGGTGTAATTAGGTAAAACCAATCTGAAGCCCTCATGGCGCACGGTTTGGAAGAAGGCTTGTTTGCAGACTATGTCACTGTCGCAAGTGCAGAACCTGTCGCTACCACTGATAGGGAGGTGGTAGAGGACAGAGCACCAGCGCAGCCGTCCGCTTGAAAGTTGTGGCAGGATGAAATGTCACCAAGCTCTTCTAAGGTGTTGAGAAACGCAAAAGGAGGGGGGGTTTCTGCAACATCCACTCGTTAGAGCAAAAAAGTGCTGGCTGACGCTTTTAAGGACAACAGCCTGTCTGCAATCACAAACTTTTTTGAGAATTGAACGTATCGACATGGCCTACTGCTTCCCCAGTCGCAGTGTGCTGTTGTTATCCTACCCTCTTGTTAGTTCGAGCTTTCATTAAAGGCACCCTGTGGCACTTGCCACCAACTATTCAGAATGCATTTTGGGGTAAAGTCTATTGTCCCCGCAATCTCCTTCCGCAAGAATTATGGAACTTCATTTAGTATCACCAGAGCTACGCGAGATTTAAAATCGTGCATAACCGTTCCCTCTCAACTCGACCCTCGAACACCCGACGAAGGTTGCGCACTCTCTCCCAGAGAGGGGGGGCCACTTGCGATGTTCCCTTATTGCTTGTTGCCGAGTGGTCTGGTTGAAGATGAAGTACTGAGCTTGTCACTCAAATTCAACAAGCACTTAAAACACAGAAAAAAAAGAGCCAAAACTGTACGTACAGGTTCAAGCATAGAAGAGGTTGGTGTAGAGCACCGACGACAGCGAATCGTCACCGGAAATAAACCGTCACGTTGACCAGCAAGAACCAATAGGAAAGCCACCACCGTAATGACGTAATTAATGCGGCGCACAATGAGGGAAATTGAAGGAAGCACCGTTGGTTTTCTCCCGCACCTTTCACCAAGACACGTGTTATATTTCGCTCCCGTATTACTGGGAGTGTAATCTAAAACGTTGCGTACGTTTATTTGCACTGCCCAAAGAGTGCTTGCTGCAGGGTCCCCATTAATTCGAACTGATACGGCTTGTGGTTCGAATGAACGAGCTTTCACTGTAGCAACAAGCACCCCAACTCGAGCGCTTTCACCACGACGTGCTGTTACAAACAGCGCAGACCACACGCAACGCACCTTCTTGCTCTCCTGCAGCCAGGTGACGAAGGGGATGCTGTCGCAGTTGCAGAGCCAGGGGTTGCCGCTCAGGCGCAGGTCGTCCATGGAGTGCATGCGCAGGTGTTCGAGCACGTACGCGGACACCCAGCTCAGACGGTTGGACGTCAGGTTCAGCCCCATCAGCGAGCGCAGCACCCGCAGGGGCTCAACCTGCGCATTCACGCAACCGCACACGCTTCACTCGAGCAGTCTCGAAAAGAAAAGAAGAAAACTACGTCTCTGCTGACTTTGCCACAAGTGTTTTCTAAAGGTTATTATCTCACCTACGGGGCAGAAACTTGGAGGCTCACTGAGAGGGTTCAACTTCAATTGAGGACGACTCAGCGTGCAATGGAACGGAAGATGATAGGTGCAACATTAAGGGACAAGAAGAGAGCGGAGTGGGTCAGGGAACAAACGCGTGTTAAGGACATATTAGTAGAAATGGGCGTGGGCAGGGCGTGTAATGCGAAGGCAGGATAACCGTTGGTCATTAAGGGCAACAGAGTGGATCCCTAGAGAAGGCAAGCGTGAAAGGGGGCGCTAGAAAGTTAGATGGGCAGCTGAGATCAAGTAGTTTGCGGGGATAAATTGGTCGCAGTTAGCACAGGACCGGGGTAATTGGAGAATAATGGGAGAAGCCTTTGCCCTGCAGTGGGCGTAGACAGGCTGGTGATGATGATCTTCTCCAGCCCCTGCTACGAAAGTGCCTCCTTCCATCCTCCGCCAACCTCTCACACTCTCTCCTCCCATATCGTCAAACATTGCAAACGAAAAACAAATTTAAATATGGTACTTTTCAAAAGGCTGCAAAAAGGCTGTTGAACGTTTCCTTGTGTGGCTCCAGAATGCGAACAGACCTATTTGCGAGAAGCCACAGAAGCAGCGCCAGTAGCCACACATATGGCACAGAGGTCTCGAACGCGCGAGTTCAGCCGCTTATAACTTTAGTGTGCGCGAAATAATGCAACACGTTTTTCAGCAGTGCTGTTGTTCTTCTCAGCAAGTCTCGTGTCCCAAGTTTTGAAAAAAAAATAACTGAGACTCGGTGATTTTTCATTTACAGTTGAACCTGTTGATACATTCTCGGTTTAAACGATTTCCCGGTTAGTGCGCTCTCAATTGTGAACACTAGAAATTCTCTGTAGTACGTTTCTTACCGGATCATGCGTTTTCCTGAATTCCTCCCTTCTGAATTTCTCCCTCCCGTTTTTTTTTTAAACGCATCAACGAGGTTGTACTGTAGTATTTCGATTTTTGAAGTTACGCATTTTTGGAAAAGGCACAGCAATTTTTTTTTTTTTTTTGCGTGCATTTCAATTTTTACTGCACAACTGATTTTTTACAGCTATGTTTAGAAATACACGGCCGACATAACCTATCACTTACAAGTTGGTCACCAATGCAGATACAGACATTAAAGGTGTCAAAGTAAGTGACAATCTAGCGTTTGGTCTGACTTCCCGATTTCTTTCCAATTTTATCTGTTCACTGAAAAACGCAAGGTTTGCCTTGAACTGATTGCATTCTGGTGTAGTCTTTGGCTTCAAACAAATTTTAGACACAACTCTTAAACCTTGTTGTCTGCAAAGCTCAAAGTTTGAAAAAACTGCAGTCACCGGAAGCCATGTGTCATCACCCGCGTTGCCTTTATAATTTTATTTTTTCTCGTAAAGCGCGCATGTTAGAGGAGGAATATGGACTCAACTTTCGGGCTCTTACCTGGCTCGCACATAACTCCTAAAAATATGAGAGAAGAATAACAATGCGCATGTACATGGATGTTCAAGCTCTCATGGAATCAGCTCGTATATCTTGCAAAGCATGTGCCTAAGACGCAACAAAGGGTTGGAGCTAACTTTAACAGCAAAGCTGTTTAGCAAATCGTAATTTTTCGTGTTCGCAGTTAAAATTCAACACTTGCTTAAAATGAGAAAGGCTCTAGCGTTTGCCTTAACCCTTTCGGCCCTGGCGTCGCCATTTGACGACACAACACATAATATTTTCTATTGCTTTGAGAACAAAATGAAAACTGCTAGTTTTCTGTGCGGGGGTTGTTCAAGGGTTCCCTTTGCGACAGACATCACCAATGTTGAGTATTCGTGGGGTTGGACGATATGAAACACAAGAAGCTTCAGTGGACACAGCGTATGACGACAGGGGCGAGTGAGGAAATGGAAATTCCGGCTTGTCAGAAATGTCTATTAATCTGTAAATACTTGTACAGTTAAACCTCGATATAACGAAGTCGTACTTGCGGGCGAAAATTTCGTTAAATCGAGAATTTTGTAGAATCGAGGTTTCGATTTTACAGTTAATTTAACCAGTTATTGAGGTTTCAAAACCTTGCCCATCGCTCGGAAACAACTGCTATGTAGTTACCTCTCCACTTAAACCGAAATTTGTACTAAAACTGGCCGCGAAAATTGTGTGAATTAAGAGCTTCAACACTTAGGCAATGGAATTCGGATAGCCGACAGTAGTTCGTGTCGTCGTAAAACCGGTGCTTTTTCCGCAACGCCACATTAAATATGACAGCAGACTAGGTTTCCACTTTTGCTTTTTTTCATTTCGGTCACTACTAAATGCCACTGTTAGTCAATTGAACCCGCGTCCATGCCCCGTGAACTTCACCCCGGCGAGGTGCTGGTTCGAAGTTATGCCTCTTTTCGTCCGTTCAGTGGTAGGCTTAGGCGCGGCGTTGAGGGGTGCGGCAGGCCAACAGCGGAAGGGTGCTATAAAGCTTTCGACTTTTTTATCCACAAAGGCTCTGCAGTATGGGCGTGTGATGCAACCACGACACTCGAGATAAAGCCATGATTGCGAGTTGAGCGGAGTACACACAGACCGCTTCACTTTGTGGAGCAGCGCTTACGTGCTCCCGCTAAAGCGGAAAGCTTACATTAAATATCTTCTGGCCAAATTTGATTAAGCAATTACTTTTATGCCCGCTGAGCCCTAAAGAAACCGATTTCTCCACAATGCAGCTGTCTAATGAACACGTTTTGACCACGTTCGGTGAGCAATTTATTGCCACCAGCACTCGATGTTCAAGCCGTAGTGAAGAAGTCCGTAAGCAGTGCTTGGCGTTTCTTGACCAGGGTGGGCTTTACGTGACGCTCGTATGCTGACAGCGCTAACAAGGCTTGCTCTTCAACATTCGCATGCGCCTGCGTGCCTCCGCAGAACGTCGATGGCATCCATCACTTCAATGGCCTTCGGTTTCCCCGACACTTCCTCAGGCTCTTGTTCGGAACACTTTTCTTTCCCTTGGAGTGCTCATGCTGCTTATAAGACTCATCTAATGATGGATGAACAAAATATTAATGTGGTTATCAGCGAGCACAACCTAGAGCAGCAGCACCGTTCGGAATTTCGACCGGAATTTTGTTCTTCCTTTCTCGCCATGACTTCGTTAAATTGAAAGCGCCGCACGAAATTACTTCGTAAAATTGAGATAAAAATACCTGGATTTAGCAAAATTTTGATAGAAAACTTGAAAAAAAATTCGTTATATCGCGAATTTCGTTAAATCGAGGTTCGTTATATTGAGGTTCACCTGTATTACCAGATTTATATTTTTTTCTCTAAAATCAGGATGACATAAGTTTTACGACAAACAAAAAATTATTTTTTACAAGAAAGAAAATTTCAAATTGCCTAATGACCTAATTAATTATCGTGCCTCTAAATTAATAAATAGTTGCAGTATTAGCTTAATTTTTTATTTCTGTTCCTCTGAGGTCCAAAGCTGTATGAAAACATGCAGAAAAATAATTTTCGCTTGAAATAAAAAATTCAGGGCTGAAAGGTGAACACTTGCTCGAAATGAGAAAGACACGCCATAGTGTACGTCCCTCCTAGATGATGTCCAATGATTATTACTGCCAAAAGAAAAAAAAAAAGAAATGAACGAAGCTCACACTTATAGCAACAATGAGGGAGTAAAGGTCGTTGCGGCAGCAGAGAATAAGCAAATCGTCTGCAATCATGGACTTAAACCTTCGTGATCGTTGTGAAGGTTGCGTACAGCTTTGCTACATTCAAGTCTTGCTCGTTAGTGTGGGCTTCCTTCATGTTTTGGGGGGTTAATATCACTTCACAGTTTGCTTCATTCGTTCTACAGAACACGCTGGCTGAAATATGAATGGCGCATACATGAAATGGTGCACGCTGCCACCGCAACAGGTGTAACCGCAGATTTACAGGTGTAACAGCCCTCTTGCCAAACATAAAGTTCCACATGTGGGAAAGGAGGTGATAATATAGCCTAGAATAGCAGTAAAAGTCTCCACCCACGCTTTAATTGAAAGCAGTCATTCGCTCCGACGGCAAGCGTAAATGCTTGCAGGCCTCCACCAGCCTCCACAGTGTTTTGACACTCACATAAAACGGTGAGGTCGTAGCGTGGTTGTGTCACTGGTGATTTCCAGGCGTTTCTATATGTAGGTAATTATTTATCGGGAGTTCAAGTATTTATAGGAGCCATGAAGACAAAATACAAGTTGGGTTTATTTGAAAGACTGCTTAGTCCCGATAACAATGATACCAATATCATCTCAATCTTCGAACAAATAACGGAGATATTTAAGAAAGCGTGTGAAGCAGTCGTGACCCCTAGCCAATTTCCCACAACATTTCTATGACGTCACGGAACCTCGATTGGCGACCGCCTAACTGAGCTGTCGCGACGACACATGACTGGACGTCTGTAATGGGGCCTCTAGTTCCATTTGACCGCATCACTTGAATGCTAACGTGCAGTTAATGCATTGAAAATTATGTTTTATTGTTGGCCCGTATGACGTCATTCCTGCTCATAACACGTCACTGTGGCGCAAAATTTGAAACTTTTTAAATACTTCTTGCTTTTTTTCGTTAAACATCTTTTGTGGCTCTAATGGAACTGAGTGAGATATTGAATCCTAGTTTTTTCAAATTAAACGAAGTTGTATTTTCTCTTCATGGCTCTTTTAAAGTACTGCTTTAGGACTGCGAGGCAATTTGGCATCGATAGAACCAATAAAAAGGTAACATACAAATTTGGTGTGGGACAGGGCTCTTAAAACAATTTCTTTTAGTTTTTATGTAAGCTCTGTGAAACTTGCCAGTCTTGGTGCTTTTTGTTCCCCACTGATTTTAAATATGGCATTACTTTTGGAGTCAGTAAATTAGTTGCCAAGATAATTAGAGATAATTATCCACTTCTGGAGGAACAATAGACAAAACAGTGTTGGCCATAAAACTGTCATCTTTATATTTTCCAATACAGTCGCACCTCGATGTAACAAACTTCAATGTGGCGAAACCCCCGATGTAACGAACCACGTAATTTTTTTCAACTTTTTTAAGTGTACGCACACGATATATTTTTGCCTTCTGTGCAACGAAGTCCCGTTTGCCGAAATTTCAATGTAGCGAAGTTTCATGGACAACCAGGTACGAAATTTTGGTTGCAGAAGGGGATTTTGGGAGACGCAAGCACCGAAACGTGGTCTTGACAAACTGCGAACGGCAACACAGGCCACCCAATGCCGCGAGTCATTGAGTTCGTGAGCAAGTGTAGTGCCTACAAGCTCCTTACCTACAAACTGCGTAAGGTGCCGCCACCGCATGCCGCCGCTTTGTCCTTCGTTCGTGCTCGTTCGCGCTTGTTGGGTTTCATCGTTCCAGCAAGTGCACAGCGAAGCATTTGTGGGTCACCACGAGCCTTGTGCATGCGTTTTTTTCACGCCCGCGTCCGCGATTGCGCGACGACGGCGGCTTCTGCCTCGGCCGGAAAAAACGACTTGCGCCACGTGCGGCAGTGGGAGGAGCCTGACAACTTGCACCAATGAGGAGGCGCACACCGCATGGCGGGAGATTCGAAGCGCTGGGGCACGGCCAGTTCAGGATGTCAACAGGCCCCGGCAGAGACGATTAGGCTTAGCACCGTTGAGGATATACATGATGGGCGCTTTCCAAAGCGGCGTGTAGGATGTTTTACAGTGCAGTTTTCGCCCACATTATCAGCTTCTTTCCCGCATGAACATCTTCGTTTGCCCCTTTTATTGCGTTTTAGTGAGCGGTTAGAAGCGGTCGTGGAGCTACCCTCACCACGCGGATAGTTTCCGCGGCTGCGTCAGTGCGCCTGTGGCTTGCGGCGTGTTTTTGCATGCAGAAAATGCTCCATGCGGTTCACGCTGTTGCCCCCACAGACGATTAAGCTCCGACGGCGCGTTGCCTTTTTTTTTTCATTCATTTTAACCGTAAATTTCAATGTAGCGAAATTTTAATGTAATGAAGAAAATTGCAAATTTTACCGACTTCGTTACATCGATTGATTTGATTGATTGAGGGGTTTTTAACGCACTGACGCAACGCAGGCGATGAGGCACGCCGTAGTGGAGGGCTCCGGATTAATTTTGACCACCTGGGGATCTTTAACGTCCGCCGTTCGTTACATCGAGGTTTGACTGTACTATTAACCTCGGTGAGTGCAGTGAGAGAATCGGGTTTTTGATGCATCGCTTGGAACTCATTTTACAGCTCATTAAACTTTGGTGTTTGAAATGGGCATTCGAAATGGTTCCTTGCCACTTGTGCCACCAAAGTTTAATGAGCTGTAAAATGAGTTCCAAGCGATGCATCAAAAAGCAGATTTTCTTATTGCACTCACCAGGGTTCACAGTACTATTGGAAAATATAAAGATTACAGTTTTATGACCAACACTGTTCTGTCTATTGTTCGTCTGAAAATGGTGAATTACCTCTAATTATCATGGTAATTAATTGACTGACTGAAAAAAATAATGCCATATGTGAAATCAGAAAAAAAAAAAAAAAGCAGCAAGACTGACAAGTTTCACAGAGTTTACTTCAAAATTAAAGGAAGCTGTTTTAAGAGCACTGTCCCCCCTTAAGCACCAAGGGTTGTTCATAGCATTCAGGACCAACCGCACGCAGCGTACTTTCGTCGTTTTCTCACGTCAGCGCGCGTCGCCAAAAATGCATGGCGACGCGAGCTGACGGGCGAGCAACGCCGACGTCTACGCTCGCCAGATATTGGCGTCGGCGCAGCGCGAGAAAGCAGTGGAAAGCGGGCAGCAGCGGTCGGGTTTCCAGTCCTTCTCGTGCTTTGGGGTCATTCCTTTCAGCAGAAGAGAATCAGTTTCTTTTTAACTTGCGGTTATCGACTGCCTTGAGACAAATTGCAAGCTACAGTAGAATCTCGATGATACGAATCTTGCGGGACCGCGAAAAATATTCGTATCATCCGAAATTCGTATGAACCAACACAGACCAAAAAATTGAAAGCTGAAAAAAGTTTTCGTTTATTTTTTTTCTTACTTTCGCGTGAACAAATTCGTGATTTTTTCTGCTTTTTTTAAACCCCCACGTCACAAAGCAGTCGTTTCCGTAGCGCGTAACGCTTCGCCTAGCTTCGCGCTTGTCTCTTAACTCCCGGTGTCCAAGCTCGCTACACGCCGCAACAGTCAAGCGTGAACCGCATGTTGCGTTTTTGCACGCGATTCGCACGCCTCGGCTTTGCGCGCGCTGTATTTTCACGGCCGCATTGACGATTTCGCGCCCGCGGTATTTCCTACCTCGGTCAGAAAAAGACGCTGACGACTTGCGAAACGCTCGAGACAGCCCGCTGGCTCCTCCCGAGATGTTTAGGCTTAGCACTCCGGCAGATATTTTATGGGCGCTTTCACTAGCGGCGCGGATGGTGTTTTATAGTACCGTTTTCGCCAACGTTATCAGCTCCTTTACTGCACAAGAAACTTCGTGTCTGCCTTGAGCGGCATTTTAAAGAGCGGCTAGAAGCAGTCGCTCAAGCGGCCGTGCCACTTCGCGGCCGAAGCCGCCGCCATGTTGCCGCCGCCGGCCGCGGCGCGCGCAGCGTGCGAGAGGTTTCGCGGCGCGCATGGGGCGCGCGGGGCGCGTTTTCGCGAGCAGAAAACAACAGCCCGGCCGTTTCTGGAGAAAGAAGAGTGACAAATGGAGAGAGAGGGCCGTCACTTGCTTGTTCGGCAGTCGGGCGCCTCACCGGCTCGTTCGTATCATCCGCCGGGCCGCGCAGGTCCGTTCGTAACAGCCGAAATTTTTCCCATTGCAAACAATGCAATTTTGCCGGGACTTTTCAGAAATTCGTATCATCCCGAAATTCGTATCACCCAGAATCGTATCATCGAGATTCTACTGTATTTCTGTTCAAAACCGCTCATTCATTTGGGGCTTGTTTGCAAGGGTTAAGGCTTGGGTGAGTTGGTGCATGATTACAAAAAGGGGAACAGCGCAAACTCACACAAAACACAAGAAAAAGGAGGTGACAAACACGAGCGCTGCTTGTTTGGCTTTAATCAGGGAGATCGGGTATTTGCGGTAGCTTTTTGTGAGTTAAATAATGGAGCTCTGGCTACGTCGCTTGTAGTATTAGCATGATGGGGCTTGTCTGCACGATTGGCGCGTGACAACCAAGCTTTATCAAGGCCAGAATGCTAGCGGCGCATGCCATTCCATTCGTGGCTACCGTGGCTTGTGTAGGGGAGACCGAGGTTTTCCAATAGCTTTTCTTGACTCAAATAAGGGGGCTGTGGTTACATCGTTTGTAGTAAGAGCATAACTGCCCTCGGACCCAAGATCGGTGTGTAACAAACAAGCGTTACCACGGCTCAAATCTCTCAAATACGAGCAAAACAAAACACACTCGACAATATTCACTGGCAGCCTCTGTTAGGGTACCAAATTCTTGGACCCCACCTCGTCTTTTGGCGTGGCTGAGCGGTTGGGTGCTTGGGTCCTGGCGTTTTGTTTTGAAAGTCCATGGTTTGAATCTTGGCAAAACCTCACTGCTGTTCTTTTTTTTTTTTTTGCAGTGAGGGTTTCATCAGCTGTTTCTTTACAAGGCAAACAAAGGGTGCAAAAGTACCTCGTCTTTTAAGCTACAGCTGGCGTATGATGGCAGAGTATCAAGGCAGCCCTGAAATTTGCTGTGCTTACACTTTGAATTCAAGAAACTGCAGTCGGTACATAACATCACGGTTAAATCAAGTAGCACGTAAAGTTGTGCGAAGTGCGTCTTCGTTCTTATTATCTTATTTTGTTCAGACTTGACAGTAATGACTTGAAATACATTTTGCAGCATATCAATATTTCCTCGCAAATGTATATATATATATATATATTTTGTAAAGCTACAGTCTTGATAACTGCAGTTGAACAATCAACGATGACTGTTCATAAATGACTTCAACATATTGGCACGGTTAATAGAAACGTGTCCACTGCCGCACGTTGATGCAGCGGCTGGCGCGTGACTCTGCCGGTCTCATGCGGTTACCGGCGCATGAGACCTCTCCGGCGCGTTGCCGCCAACACTCGCACGATGCGTGATCTCGCGTCCATGTGGTTAGGGCTTTACATCAATGAATGCACTAGGACAGCTGCACCACCTGCCTTCATGGCTGGCAAGTGGTCGGATGATAAAAACACTCACCAGCCATATTAAAGCTTAATCAGTCACCCTCATGCTTGTTTGTCAGCTACCACTGTTGGAATACGTGCATAATTTACGATGCAAAAATAATACAGAAACATTGTGCCTGCATCTCGCGTCCAGCCTTCTAATCCAGCCAATTCGTAGACAAAAAACTTGCACAGCACAGCTTACCTTGTCAATTGAGGCGATCTCATTTCCATGCACGTCTAGCATCAGCACGTTCTCCCAACCGGTCCTGGGGAAGCGAAGACGGGGGGAAAATAGTTTCCCTCAACTATCTATTGTGTCTGGTGTTAGGGAGCCATTCTACCTCAAGTACGGGTGCCGTCATAAGTAATTGGAACAAGCACTTGTGGATATCCCGAAATATTTGTCTTGCTGGCTTTGTGACAGCCGTTACCGGTTTACAGGAAGCTTTTTCTGTTAGGGAGGACTCCTTTAAAAATGAACACCAATGCAGCCGGGTGCTTCCCCGGAGAAGGAATTCCTGTAAATTTACGAGATAGTGTTCAAATTACCTTTGACGGCACCTGTATTTGCCGGCGACAGAATGAACCACGGAGAGGTCAAAGGGGCTATGGAGACAAAACGCAACTTCAGTTCATTAATTTAAAAAAGCTGCTTTGTCCCGATGAGAACGATGGAACTTTGACAGCAAACTTCAAAGAGTCGTGTTATTAATGAAAACAGATGGAGCAGCAGCGACTCCGCAGCCACTTTCTAGCAATTTTTCCATGACGCTTATGTTTGTTGCATTCTCCACGACATTTATATCCTGTTTATATGATCGATGGCCACCGACCTAGTAAGCAAGCCACAACCAAGAAAACACAACCGGGTGATTGTACTGGGGCCTCCGGTCCCAACCGCTTCTATCACTTGAACGCTAACGCGCAATTCACACACACGATCACACGATCACACAATCAAAACAAGAGAGAAAAGTTCCAGATTCATTTCCAGCACGAAACTATTGTGATCTGACGCTTTTCTCTCTTGTTTTGATGCTTAACAGAATTGAAGCAACAATATAGCCCTTTCCCTGCACACAGTAGACCCACCTGAGCACACTGACGTAAAATTATTGTGGCAGTTTTGTCTCACTAGTTTATTATTGTCAGTGCCAATTTGAGGCAATTAGTCTTGTAACTCAACACATGCAAAAGATACCCTGAAACCCACTCCAGGTTTTGTTATTGGGATGGCCAACCACATAAATGACCCTAATTTGATTAAATTTGGTGCATAAAGAGCACAGGTATTTTTGCCTGCCATGTCCTTCCTTGAACTTTCAACTTCCAAGGTCTCCACGGGTTTCAAGGATCCTGCAAGCAATTCCCAATCCTCGGATAGGGTGTGAAGACACCGACTTCTTACCGCAACACCACCAGAAGAGTGGCAGCTTGCCTGGCTCGCGCACTCACCCGTTGGGAGGCGGCGTGAGCGACCGGATGCGGTTGTGGGCGAGCCTGAGGACGCGTGCCCTGAGGGGGAGCTCGGCCGGGAGCTCCTGCAGGTCGCCTCCCGTGCAGTTGACCTCGATCCACAGCGACTCGGAGGCGTTGCACGCACAACGCTTGCACAGGTCAAATCCAAACAGGAACACACTGTGGCCCTGCAAAGTGGCGAGGGAAGCCACTGAGCACACACCAATGAGTCTTGCTTGGGGGACATGGGTTACTTCAGAGTCATCGTCATAATCATCAGTATGTCTACGCCCAATGCAGGGCAAATGCCCCTCCCATGGATCTCCAACTATCGCGGTCCTGTGCTAACAGCGACCAATTTATCCCCGCAAACTTCTTGATCTCATCTGCCCATCAAACTTTCTGCCGCCCCCTGCCACGCTTGCCTTCTCTGGGGATCCACTCTGTCACCCTTAATGACCAACAGTTTATCTTGCCTTCGCATTACATGCCCTGCCCACACCCATTTCTTGTTTATCCTGCCTTCGCATTACATGCCCTGCCCACGCCCATTTCTTCTTATTATTTTCTACTAATATGTCCCTAACACTCTTTTGTTCCCTGACCCACTCCGCTCTCTCCTTGTCCCTTAATGTTACACCTATCATCTCCCGCTCCATTGCGCGCTGAGTCGTCCTCAACATAAGTCAAACCCTTTTAGAGAGCCTCCAGGTTTCTGCCCTGTAGGTGAGTACCGGTAAGATGCAGCTGTCATACACTTCCTTCTTCACGGACAATGGTAGGCTGCCATTCATTATCTGAGAATGCCTGACGAATGCACTTCACCCCATTCTTATCCTTCAATATACAGTACACCAGTTGTGAAACTCTGCTTCAAAAGCCGGGCCAAGTGAACACCCTTCCTCCATTGAAGTTGAGCGGCAAGTATACTGGCATGACACCAGTGGCGTAGCCAGGGGGGGGAGGGGGTTCCCGAAATTTTCCCTGCACCCCCCCCCTTCCCCCCCACTGCTTAGTTTTTAAGGAACCATATTCTCCCCACAGCACCGCACATAGTGCCTCCTTTTCACCAAATTGGCGAACTTCCCAGGCTCGTAGCAAGAGAAAATTATGAATGACGGTGATTTTCTTGCAACTTTCCGTAAGACCTCAATCAAGGCTTGGGTTCTAGTCGCTGTTGTGATCTCGCAGTTCGTCTTGTTTGCCTCCCTCACGCGGGTTCCCCTATCCGTCCGTTAGTGCTACGGCCAGTCAATTTGAAGGTTTGCTTTACGCATGATGCGGCACTCGAGGTATGGCCTAACGAATGCTCTTTCGCGCGCATGTCTAAACAGGTTCAGGCTTCGGGGGGCGGAAGGCGCGACGCCACTTGCATGGCTTGCTTGAAATCTTCGGGCCCTGGACGTGGGATGCGGTTACCACGTGGCCCGACACCCGATGCACCTGGTGCGAGACTGCACGGCCCCGCCCCTCGCATCTCCACCACAGAAACGTTGAGCGGTGGTCGCAATTCGCCCCCCCACCCCCTTCTCAAAAAAAGAGTGGAAGCAAAGTGCCTCCTTCCACGGTGCATTTCACCCCTCTAGCCCGACTAGTCCACTCGGTACAAGCTTTCCGGCCCGTGCGCTGTGCTGCCTGTTATGCCTAGTACATCACCTGTGAACAAAGGCGCATAACCTTAAGACGTGCCACTTTTAAAAACATTCACGACTCAATGCCTGTCCTAACGCATTACTTCTTATGCAAAACGAAGTGCCCGGGTCAGGAGAATTGCGGAGGGGTGCAGCTCCAAAAGTGATGGCGCCCTTGGGTAAGCTCAGCCCACGGGACGCTAAAGGCGTGCATTGTGTCCCTTCGTGTGTGGCATGTCGCCACACAGAGAATAATTGGCTGGCTGAGTCGTTCTCAGCAGAGGAGATTGACTCGTCACGGTATGGCTGGGGAAGCAAGGAGTGGGCCGCACTAACTGGCGGCGTAAAGAAAGAGAGCCATTGATGGGTGAAGACTGGTACGATGAAGGCCGGAAAGGGAAAAGGCGATCTTTGTATGTGTAAGCAGAACCACGTGCAAGCGGCGGTGGCAGACAGTCAATACTCCTGCAAGTTAGCTGAAAGAAAGCGATGGTTCTGCGTACTGGGCAAAATATAATATGTGCTTTAGCTGAATGCGGCAAAGCATGCCCCTCTTCCGTGCGTCCCCCGTCATTTTTTCGTTTTCATTTTCACGTTTCCGCATGTCCTGTCAGACAGCTACAAACAAGAACGCTGCCGAACCCAGCAGTACTACACAAGGTGTACCCGGACGCGTACCCAGACGACAAGTGCAACGTGTGCCGTGACGAAAGAGCCACCATAGAACACATTCTGTGGGATTGCAAAAAGCACCCGGATGAAGCACGAAGACGGATGTTCCCGCTGTCGCTCGAATGGGCGACGCGGACAGAAGACCAAGAAACGCAACTCAAGGCCATCCAGCGGGTCATCGAGGCGTTATCCAGGCAGGGACTCGGCGAGCCTGAAAAGGCGAGTCGAGATACTTGCAGGCGCGCCAAGACGACGACGTAGGCCGTGTCCAAAGTGCGCGCGCTTTACTGCAGGTCAAATAAACGTTTTTCCAACCCAATCCAAATCCGTTTAAGCGGCAATTCCGTTTAAGCGATTTCCGTTTATCGAGATTCTACTGTACTATATTTAGCGTGTTCTCGTGTAATTTGTGAACCTCTAACTGAAATCTAAAGTTTCCAAAACCAGAACACTTATTTGGTGCCCCCCTCCCCTCCACAGCCTCTGCACTAGCCCGCCAGCCATACACCCCGTGCTACGTGACCCCCACACTGCCCAAGGCTATTTATGGCCCTGCAGCCCTGGCAAGAGTGTGCGACTACCAAGGCCAAGCGAAATGAATGACAGTATCAGGCGGCAATGAAAAAAAAGTGGCAAAAGAAGGACCGGAGGGACAACGCCACTTTGAAAGACACTGAGAAGCAGAGAGAGGGGCTAAGAGAGCTTTGTGAAAGAAAGAAACTTGAATTGAGCGGATGAAAAAAGCTGGTCTTGGGTAGCGTCGTATGTGTTTTTACGTTCGTCAGCTTGATGGTAGCTTTGAATTTGCGGTCCCGCGAGCCACTTGTCTGGACTTCAACTTCTTGCGGTTGGCGTGTTGGTTAACTCCCGCTGACCAGTACCCGCCTGCTTGCTTGCATCTGTTCAGCGAGTGGCCAGGCCCGCCTGGGCGCCTTCGCACATCATCATCACTACCACCACCAGCCTATCTATGCCCACTGCAGGGCAAAGGCCTCTCCCATTATTCTCCATTTGTCCCGGTCCTGTGCTAACTGCAACTAATTTATCCCCGTAAACTTCTAGATCTCATCTGTCCATCTAACCTTCTGCCGCCCCTGCCACGCTTGCCTTCGCTAAATATCCACTCTGTTGCCCTTAAAGACCAACGGTTATCTTGCCTTCACATTACATGGCCTGCCCACGTCCATTTCTTCTTCTTAATTTCTACTAATATGTCCTTAAAGGAGTACTGACACGAAATTTTTATGTTACGTTTTTTTCGCTGCTATGCGTGCCTACCAGCCCACTAATCATAGAATGACAGATTAGACGGTCGAGCGCAGCGTAAACATTCATTTACGGCGTCGTTTATTCGTGCCAGTTTCGGTATCGACAAAAAAAACGCCGAGCGGCCGCCACAACAGCATGTATCACATGGCGTCACCATTCTTGCCGTATCACTGCCTCTCTAGAAGCGCGCGCGAGCGAGCGCACGCGCGCGCCCAGACCGGCCGAGGTTTTCGCCGTCCCCGCAGGCCCGGGCAGCATGACGTCAGTCCCAAAACCATGGCGTGTACACACGCCCGAGCAGCGCGCGCCAACCACAGCCAGCGCGTCGGCTTTGTCACGGGAGCCCCGACGTCGACAGTTTGGGGCACGTAGCAGATGATGTCACGTCGACCCGCTCTGGCCTTTCGCGTGCGGGCGAAGATTAAAATGGATTTTAAATATGTTTCGCTGAACGGTTGCTGTTGAAACTTGCTGGGAGATATCTCCTGATAAAAAGGAAGCGTTTTACATAGTTATTTCAGCTTTGAAATTTCGTGTCAGTACTCCTTAAAAGGGGCCCTAAATAGGTTTCTGAAGGTCGCCATTTCAATTGCGCAATCGCTAGAGTACCCCTTCACGACAATGTATACCAAATATTACACCTCTGCGTAAAGCAGGGGCCGCACAAACACGCAACAAAGATGCTTTCTTTCTTCCTTGCTCACCTACCGCTTCCTTGCCGCCACACTTGCGCGCTCTGACGTGCGACAGAGCGGTTGTGACGCACCTGTGTGACGCACGAAGCTCTCAACAGTACGGCTGCGCTATTGGTGGGCCCCGTTAAGTGCTGTAGCCAGTCAGCGTTCCCGGCTCTGGGAAAAACGCGGTTGCGCGCAGCGCTCCTGCACCGGCGGCACGGCGTATTCGTCCTGCACGGGTGGCACGGACGAATGTTTATCGTCGCCATCCGTTACACGAGCGTAGCTGAGTTTGTAGTCGTTTACAAGGTATTAATAACGCTGAAAAACACGGAAAATCTCTGCGGGCACAAACGGCCGCTACACGCGCAACCGCGGCAAGCATCTGCCTGCTAGGTCGGCAAGCAGCCCACTGTGCGGTGTATGCACGATAACGCATACACCGCAGCAGCTAAAACTTGTCACCGCCCGCCAGTGCGGGACTATTGCTGAAAATCAGCTTGCGAATACGCGAAAGGGGGTGATAGTGCAGTGAAAGATTGCGCGGGGGGTCGTCGTCGTCGCGGCCTCGCAAAGCAGTGTCTGGATAACTGCGGCGATGCTAAGCCTTTTCACCGACCTCGGTGGGACGAGTTCACTGCGAAATGCTAACGCTAGCGAGCCGCTAGCGAGCCGCTATAGTCGTCAATGGCAATTTTCAATTATTGTCGTTAGCGAGCATGTTGAGTTAGGAAGCCCCCTATCTTGCCTTCAAACGCTCGTTTGTGCTCGTTTCCGCCGACGCGAGCACGGCCACCGACCGACCCCGCTGAGTGGTAGTAGGCAGAGCTTGGCCGTCGTCTGCTACAAGAGTGACGTACCGCCGAGCGGAGCCAATGGCTGCGCGCTTCTCGACGCAACCCTGTTTCTCTAGGTGTCACCGAGCAGGTCTTGCGCCTGGTCGGTGGCGTCTCCGCTTCCACAGTGCTTTGGAGGAGCGGTTAAAGAGGGAATGCGCCAGGCCTTGTTGCGGGCCCTTTTTAATGAACGATAGCTCGGCTAATATTGGACGCTTTTAAATCATTTTTGCGACAGGATGTTCTTCGGATAGTACTCCAATGATTGCGCACGTAAAATCTCAACCTTTGGAACCCTGTTTAGGGCCCCTTTAAGAAGCGTTTGTTCCCTGACCCGCTCCACTCTCTTCTTGTCCCTTAACGTTACACCTATCATCTTCCATCCCGCTGAGTCGTCCTCAATTTAAGTTGAACCCTCCTAGTGAGCCTCCAAATTTCTGCCCCGTAGGTGAGTGCCGGTAAGATGCAGCTGTCATACACTTTCTTCTCCAGGGACATCACATCAAGCCGCATCAAACGAAGGTTAACAATAAAGAAAGGTTGGGACGAGTCGGTGAAGTGGTGTAAAAGATGGGAAAAACGCCGGTTTATCCCAGCCAGGGTCCATCGCGCGAAGTGGACCGCGTGTACCTGAGTGTCGTATTCTAGGGGTTTTTAATGCATTATTTCTATGGGGAGCTTGCCGGAACGGTGGTGCTCCGTTGTGAGAAGCGGGTCATCGACCAGATTTTCTGGAGATAACGGCTCTTTCACGTCACTGGACTTTGCGTGTTGGCATCATCTGTGTACCTAACCAAAGCATAAAAATAAAGCACAGCAGACAAGACAGAAGGACAAAAGCCCAGCACCGTGCTCTGTTTCCTCCAGTGAGACGTGTATTGCACGGGATTGAAAAAAAGGCGCAGGAACAACGGCAGTGTACTACCGTATAATGCGGAATATAGGTCGAGATTTTTTACAGAAAAATTTGCCTAAAAGTCACCCCTCGACCTATATTGCAGTCATTTGGCAGTTGTCATCTGGCGACCGGGCAGCCCATCGAGCCCATCCAAACTCCAAAGGCACCATCGCCACCACCATCAATCGGACGCGACGCCATCTTTGTTTTGTTGCTTCTCTCGCTGTTGGCGAATGTGTGCGTGCTATTTTCTTCTTGCTCAAAATGAGTTTAGGCACTTGGTGCCAGTTCACAGCAGCATTTAAAAGAAAAGTTGGGGGTTTTCCAAGGCCAATGACGTGTCCGCCTTGCGCCAGTTCGGTATCACCAAAAGAAGTGTTGCTAGCGGCGTTAGCTGAAGGGGCAGCTCTCGGTATGCAACACTCGGAAGACCTCGCTTCATGGGCGCTGCTCTGTGCACCTGTGCTGCTGTACAAAGGGGCAAATTTTGTCCGCTAGCATCATGCGATGTCTCTACGAATGGATACCCCAAGATGTTTGCTGACCGCCTGCACAGACTGGCGGTCGCTACGGTCTGCACACGAGTGTCCCATGCTTTGCGCTCGCTTCACGATGACGTGGTCATGCGAGTGTTTAAGAAGTGCTGCATAAGCAATTCCCTGGACTGCACCGAGGATGACCTGCTGTGTGGGCGACGGCGAGCCAGAAGCAGTCGTCCGACGATACCTCAGACAGTTTTAAATGAGTAATCTGAGACGAAAGAAGTTATAGTCTCAATAAAACAATGGTTGGTACCCAATTATTTTTTTTTGCATTTTTCGGCTACAAGGTAAGGGGGTCGACCTATATTCCGCCTCGACCTATATTCCGCATTATACGGTAGCTTTTGAACGAGTGCAAATCCTGGGGAGAAACAGAGGGGAAAGAAAAAAGAAAAAGCCGTCACAAAGCTCCTAAGTCACAGCAAAAGAAAATCCAGGACAAAGCACTTTCTACGAGTTGTGAATGCAAAAACAATCATCTCCGACTGAACTCTGCTCAGCACTCCCCCGAGTTTAGCGCGCTGGGAGTAATGTGTTACAGTTGTGGCGGCCACTTTTCTGATGGAGGCGAAAAGCAGAAACGCCCGTCTGTACGAGATTTCGGCGCATGCTAAAGATCCCCAGGTGGTCAAAATTAATCCGGAGCCCTCCACTACGGTGCGCCTCATCGCCTGCGTTGCGTCGGCACGTTAACCCTGACAATCAATCAATCAATCATTTGGACGGTGTCACTGAGAACTCTACTATTGCACATACCGGCCTGTTTTGCTGATGACCCTTGCACCCATGAGTGAGGACAGGGAAATGCGTACTTGATGTACTCTCCGCTTTCTCATGGTTCTACACGTGCCGAGGTGTTGCCTAAGCACGGTCCCTTTCTTGTGTTCTATCAACACAATGCCTGTATGACAGAACACCCTGCGGTTTTTCCACTGCAAAGAATGCTGCGAATATCAGCTCTTTTCTCTCAATGGTACATCTAATGCTTCTGCATTGAAATCTTGAAACATCTGAACAGCGCGAAAGAAATTGCAGGAAGGCATAGAAAACACTAGGAACCACGGATGGGCACTGTGCTTTTTCTTTCTCTTTTTTCTCTTCTTCTTGGTGTTCGCTAGTCCACCAACTCAATTATTTCACGCTGTTTGGATACGCTCAGTTAAATTGCATGACAGTCCCACTGACGCATTGAAATCCCGTTATTTATGCACTGGTCCCCACAACTGGCATCACTAAGCCTAGGGGAGCTTGCTGGCCAGAAAAGCCTGTCATCAGTACCCCAACTGCCTTCACTGGGTCAGCCCTGCTGTTCCGTCACCCATAGGGACACACCGGTCTTCGAACCAACCAAATGAACAGGCGGGTGATCCACAACTACAATGCCTTCATTAAGGGACAAGAACTGTATTAACGTTTCATTACCACACCTGCCAGGTATGCCGGGATGGCATTACGGAGATCTGACCAGGGAGGGTTGTAGCAACAACAGAATGGGTAACCTTACAGACTTTTTTTTATTTACTTACAACATAGCAGGAAATTAACTGTTTCTTTGTCCAAACTACCAACAAGCTACACCACTTAAGTGTTCGATGTGGCTGCCACCGCCCCTTTCAGAAGGTCCTGGAAATAGTACTGCAAGCGCAATACAAACATGTTAGGAACTGAACTGTTTTGTTGTTTCGTCTAAACTAACAACAAGCTACATCACTGGAGACTTGCTAAATCTTCAGAATTGCCGTCCAGAATGGCCGCGCTCGTGCGTAAATGAAAGCGGCGGTGGCGCTGCGCTTTCATCAACAGTAAGCTAACAATGGGACGAACAGGTTCACCGTCTGTGCATGGCCGCGACTACGCTTTTTAAGCACTTCACTGACAACGATGCTGATTGGTGTCGGGTTCAGGTATACCTCCGGCGCATTGTGGCCAGACTGGGAAAAAGATTTGTCCAAAGACAGGTGCGTTTTCGGGAGATTTTTGTTTCGGTCGTACAATCGTACAAAACCATGAAAATTCGGGAGTCTCCCGGAAAATTCGGGAAACCTGGCAGGTATGCATTACACACAAACATGTCCATTAGCCACCATCGTTTCTCATCGTCCCCTGCCACGAACACCTGCAAACAGTTTTTTTTTTGTCCTCGCGGTAGCAAAGTATCAGGGCGGGGACAGTGCCTCCTCCTCACCTTCCGCTGAGGCGGCGAGGCACACACGGTGGCGGTCACATTGGGCACCTCAGGGCCCGGGCGGTGCTTGTCCGGCTGGGCGGTCAGCGAGGTCAGCCAGGCGTGGCGACGCTGCACAAAGCTCTCGTCACAGTGCCACGGGTTGCCTGCGTGATGTGGGTAGCCCATGGGACACGTGCCTGGCATCGTCATCACCATCAGTCTACGTTCACTACAAGACGAAACCCAATCCCCGAGAGAGACCTCCGAGCGCCCCTCTCCTGTGCTGCCCGAGTCTTTTTTTCGCCTTGGAATTTTCAGACTTCACCCCTTCGCTGATGTAATGGTCTTTCCACACTCCTTCTAGTACTACGCGGCCTAAAACTTGTCTGTGCATCACAAGTCGTCGTGACTATCGTTACTCTTTCGCAGTGCAGACTAACAGGATGGGTCCCAGTGTATCGACGTACGCCACGTTACATTGTCACGTGACCAAAACAACGCTCCTCCCAGGAGGCTGTCATTTCATCTGAAAGCTTAAAAGGACCCTGCAACATTCTTTCAGACCCGCCGCGGTGGCTCAGTGGCTAAGGCGTTGCGCTGCTGAGCACGAGGTCGCGGGTTCGATTCCCGGCCGCGGCGGCCGCTTTTCTGATGGAGGCGAAAAGCAAAAACGCCCGTGTGTACGAGATTTCGGCGCACGATAAAGATCCCCAGGTGGTCAAAATTAATCCGGAGCCCTCCACTACGGCGCGCCTCATCGCCTGCGTTGCGTCGGTGCGTTAAACCCCACAATCAATCAATCAATCACATTCTTTCAGCAGTGCAAGTAAGCCTGCACGACGCTTAGATTACACTGCCAGGAATGCCTGAGCCAAATATTTCACGTGCACGTGAAGCAGTGAGCGTGCAAATCGCTGTAAAAGACGCGGAAAAACCAACCGCGCTCTCTTCAGTTTTCCTCATTATGCAACCCCTGGCGTGACCTAAACGACGTCACTGTGGCCATGGCTGTCCTATTGGCTGTCGTTAGCCAACTCCGCGGCTCATTTCTCGCATTTCCTGCGACGGTCCGCCGTTGTCGGTGCTGTGTACCAACCTCTTCTATACCTGAGCCTGTACACGTAGTTTTGGCATTTCTTTTGCGTTTTGAGTGCGCGCAGAGTTTGAATGACGAACTCAGTACTCCCCTTTCAAGGAGACCACTCGACGACAAACATTTACTGCTTCAAATATGCCCTACCAGCCTGAGTGCGCGCCTGCGAGCAGGCAGCTATGCCTGCCTTTTTGTGGCACCATACCGGAAATGGACCCCTCCACGTTCCGGAGAAAAAGAGAAAACTCCCCGACCTGTGATATATATTAAAGGCCACTGAAGAGAACACCGCGAGCTGCCCCCTCTCCAGGAGAGGAAGCGCAGCTTTCATCGCGTTGTCCGCGGCCAAGTTGCGCGGGAACAATAACGCGCGATTTCTCACCGCGCATAGTTCCGGTAATAGTGAAAGGATTTTCATAATCCTTGAGGGAGAAGACTGCTAGGACAATAGACTTTACGCCAAAATACATTTCGAGTAGTCGATGGTAAGTGCTGCACGGTCCCTTTAAAATAAGTTTACGCGTACTTTAATAGTGTCTGCTGCATAAAAACATTCTCGCTACATGTTCTGTGTTCCGCTCGTCTGAACCCTTCGAGGGTCGAATTTTTTCGTCAAATGCGATTCCCCAGGGTAGATTTTTTTTATTGCCGATTTAAATTCTTCCGATGAATCTATTTCGAGAAAAAATTATCGTAATTTTTTTAGGGTGACCATAAAGGGGAAAAAAATCCTCTGTGTTGTAACCTACATGTGGTTTATTCGTGAGTAACACAAGAAAAATTCCAAATAAAAACGAGAGTAACAAGCCGGCACCTCTTGAGTGAATCGAAATCAGACAGACATCAGTTTCACGGGCGCAAAAAGTGGGAAGCGCCTGGAGGACGATGCCGAAACCAGCCGCTACGCCCATGTGGGCGCGCGGCCGGATGCGCGAGCGATAGACGGTGCACTGCTCCTAAAAAATACAAAAAAAAAGGAAGAAAAGAGCCTCATCAGTTTCGCAGGCGCCCTTGGTCTGTGGCAGGCGCAAGAAGCGAGAGGCGCCCGGTGGGCGTAAGGGGCCTTAGGTGGGCGATACCCAGCGTGCCACTAAAGTAAATCATAAAAAAAATAAAAAGAAGAGCCATCGGCACCAGAAAATAATTTGACGTATTTCCCCAGTGTGGCAGCACATGCCAGGCAAGAGAAGTTGGCGAAAAAGGCGCGCTTTTTAAACATAGAAGCGATGACATACATGTACGTTATTGACCATTTTGAAGGTGTTTGCAGAGGACGTACATGTACGTCCGTGACCCTGAAGAGGTTAAAGGAGTACTGACACGAAATTTCAAAGCTGGTATAACTAAGTAAAAGGCTTCTTTTGTATGTGAAAATACATCCCAGCAAGTTTCAATGGTAACTGTTTAGTATAACACATTGTAAACCCATTTTAATCTTTGGATGCGCGAGAAAGATCAGAACGGATACCCTTTTGCAGTTGGCATCAGCATGACGCCACCTGCTCCTCGTGGCCCTAAACTGCCGACGTGGCCAACGCACTGGCTGTGGTTGGCACGTGCCGCTCTGGCGTACGGTTTTGGGACTGACGTCGTGCTGCCCGGGCACGTGGGGATGGCGGAGACCCCTGCCGGTCTGGACGCGCGCTCACACCGGCCGTGGTGCGACGAGAACAGTGACGTCACGAGTGCCCTCCTGTTACGGCAGCCATCTCGGTGTTCGTTTTGTCAAAACCGAAGGTGGCGCAAATAAGCGAGGCTGTAAATAATCATTTTTATTGCGACTGCCCGTCTTATGTGCCCTTCTATGGTTAGTGGGCTGGTAGGCACATGTAACAGCGAAAAAAATGTACTACAATTTTCGTGTCAGTACTCCCGACACAAAACAGTAATGTACTGTTTGAAAAGTAAACTTGCACCTTCAAGTTTACTTTTTCCTGAAAACGTTAAGTTGGCTTTCAGCCCTACTTGTTTATTTTATATGGGCTTTAAACCTGCCCTACCCTAGCTGGAGCAGGTCTTGTTCCCTGCATTCTTTTCTCTTTCTTTTTCAGAGAACACAGAATTGGAATTGATTGACTGACTGATTGATTGATTGATTGTGGGGGTTTAACGTGCCGACACAACGCAGGCGAAGAGGCGCGCCGTAGTGGAGGGCTCCGGATAAATTTTGACCACCTGGGGATCTGTAGCGTGCGCCAAAATCTCGTACACGTGGGTGTTTTTGCTTTTCGCCTCCATCAGAAAAGTGGCCACCGCGGCTGCGAATCAAACCCGCGCCCTTGACTGAACTTGAATCAGCTACCAGTCAGGGAGTCACAAAAAATATAAAAAAGAAAGCAAAGAAGAAGACTCTTCAGACACTGCAGGTTAGTCTCAGGAACATGCGCTTGCTTCTATGGCATTCATGTGAAAGGAACAGGCTTCGTGTGGGTGGGGGAGTGATTGAGCAATGAAGATGTGCACGAAGTTTTTTGACTACACCATCTTTGGAGGGCATGCCTGCCCAGTGTTTTCTGTTCGTTTCGGCGGCCGCTAAGCAGACCGTCACTGAAAAATGTCTACATATTCCACTCTAACGGAAGATGGCAGAGGCCACTCACCAGACAGGTGGTAACGCACGAGATGGGTGTTGTTGAGGAATGCCCCGGGCGGAAGAGTCGAAAGCTGGTTGTGGTCCAGCCGTAGGGAGACCAGCTTCTGCAGGGGCTGCAGGCCAGAAGCCGAGCGGAGCTGCACAGTTCCAGACAAGCAGGGCGCCATGGTCAGGCAGAGGACTTGCCCGAAGGAGACCCCGCAGACGTGTCTGTCAAGCACTCAGCGTGAACCTGCACTTCTACACCAACCGTTGCGCAGAAAATTCGCCCCAGTCTGCCCGGCGCATTTTGATTACTGCAGAATACGTTTCCCTCCTGGCTCGAGCAAACAGCCTCTCCATTTGTAATGTCGCTTTGCCTGGAAAACCCTTCGCATCACCACAGTGGCTGTGGCCGGTCGAAAGCATAGTAGACCACTGATGCCTTTCACTGCTGCACACATTTCTCGTGTGTCGTACTCATGTGCCTCATGTACCCACATTTCGGAGGCGTCAAATTTATTACAGCCACCACCTACCCCGTTCTGGTTAATTTCGGCTGAAAGGAAAGCACTGCACTGCAGGAGCTTGACAAATTGCAGTGTCTGCACTAGATTGCACTGCAGGTTTTTAACAAATATTTGCTTCACGAGTGTGTACTTTTCTGCTCTTGGTAATAAAAAAAAAAAACTACTGAATGGCCTTACAGGGTTCGTACGGGCTTCAAAAGCAAAAATTCAGGGGTTTTCAAGGACTTTCGAGGACCAGAAAACACATTTTCAAGGCCCCCATCAAATGTTTTATCTCGGATTATTTATAACTTTTTCAACACAATGCAAAATTTTGTTATTGCCCAATACCTAAGCACATTAGTGCACATTTAGATAGGCGCTATGGGTTCATGAATGCTCCCCCAGCTTTATTTTTTATTTCACAGTTGGAATTTACAGATTTTTCTTTTTTCTTTGTGTTTCTCTGAGGCTGTTTGATTTCAAAACTTAGTTAATGTGGCCTGCATCTCCTGCTTTGTCAACAAGAGTATCAGCTGAAATTAACTCAGCAAGTGTTGCTGCAAGGCAGGATGAACTATGTACACGTCCACCATTTGCACGTAAGAGCAAATGCAGATGGAGCGTATGAGGCACAGCAAACATGCAATGAGCGGCCTTCCACAGACTACATGGAACATGCAAGATAGAGAAGAGAAGTCGACTTTCACTGGATTGTATCGTGGCATGGATTCTAGTGAGGAGTGCTGCTCCCAATGTTGCCTCGTAATAATGACAATCCACCAAACTCGTAATTTCACGTAATACACTAAAACCTGACTGTTACAATGTTTCTTTACATTTTTAACACCTAAAATCCATGACAAAAACTTTAAATTCTTGTGAAAAGACAGGGCCATTAGTTCTCTCCAGAAAAATCAAGGGTTATCAAGGACCCTTTAAAAATTCCAGGACTTTCCAGGCCTTGAAATTGACACTTCTAAATTCAAGGGTTTTCAAAGACCTGTGCGAACCCTGCCTTAAACGGGCATCCTCAAATTGCACAAAGCTGAAAAAAAAAAAAAAAAAAAGAAATCGGCATATTCAGTGACCCAAGACAAAGTTGAGGCATCATTGTGGCAATGACGATAGCAATATCTTACCTTGTAGAAAACACTTTGTGCATGAGGATGGGGTACACAAGAACTAGATTATAAGAAAGGGCTTGAAAGGAAATGACAAGAACGACGTCAAATATAAGAGTGTCTTTGCCACTCAAGTGACACATTGTAAACACAACTTGCAAACGGTTTGAGTTTACAGGTTTGCAAACACAAACGTGGCATCTGAATTTTGCTTTATAAACGTTTACTCACTGCTCCTGAATGGAAATTCCTTAAGACAGCTCTTTTCCCCCCTCTGAAATAATAACCAAACAAATGCATGTCCCTAGCATAACCGCAAGGACATGCTAGCCACAAGCAAATTTTGTTATTGGGATCGTTTCTTCGCAGAAGAGCTAGAGTCATGTCAACGACTTGTTAGATGTGAGAAATATTTTCCAGGGTTGGTGTGTGAAGAGCAACACCCCTTAAAACAAAAAAGCCTTCACTAACAGCCAAGAGGTCATACAGAGACGTAGCAAGACTATGTAGCGTATTTTTGCGCGTAAAACCCCGCACCAAAAATGCGAAAATTTCAGTGCCAAAGTAGAGGGGCGGATAATACGTGGGTTTTAGATGTGAAGCATCTCATGCTTGGGGCTGTGTCCCTCCCTCCCTTGTTGTTGTCCGCCGTCTGCACTCTACTGCGCATGCGCGTCTCTTCAGCTCCGCCAGCGTTTGGCCTGACGTCAGTGCAGTCCACTATAAAAAGAGAAATAGTTAGGCGGCGCCCGGTTTCGATCCCACGACTCTCTGGCCGCAACAGGAGGTACGTGGCGCTCTTCCCACTGTGCTACAAACAGAGACGGGAGCAAGTGCTACGAACGCGCCTTATGTTCTTCACTCATTCAAACTACATGAAGAAGCTACTGATACGACGAAGGCACACTAAGCTGAACGTCAACGGAAACGACGAACTGAAAAGTTTATAGGAAGATGTTGAATTTCCTGCGGGAAAGCTGTGGCGGGAAGCGCCACGTGCCTTGCAGCTCAACCAGAGAAGAGGACGAAGAGGGCGGGCAGCGGGGTAGGAGTGTGAGCACGCAATAAAGAAAGACGAGAACCAGGAGGTGCTCGATCAGGTAACGCGGGTGTCGATCTCTTCGCTGTCTCTACATTTCTCTGTCTCTACATGGGGGTTCACACTACATTCCCGTTCGTGCTCCGACAAATGAAACAACATAATGGCAACACAATGGAACCTACGCGCAACCCCCATGATGCTTCGCATCCTCCTCATGGTTCCCCACGGGAACCATGTGTAATCTTTTTGGCCATGTGTACCATGTGAACCATGTGTAATCTTTGGTGTAATTTTTTTTTTCATTTACTGCAGCTTCATGGTAATGCCCATTGTGCCATGAAGCTCCTATGCAGTAACACTGACTAAGCTTTCCATGCCAGCGATTGCACAAATCATACAACGACAAGGAAGAAAAAGCAAGGATGAACGCACTCTAACAACTTAATTTTATTACCGTAAAAACCCGCGTATAATACGGACCCGCGTATAATACGAGGTGTAATTCGGGGACAGCAAAATCAGAAAAAAAGTTTTCATCCACATATGCGGTGTAAAAAGCACAGAAAACATTTATTTGCACTGCAGTTACCGTTCAGTCATTGTCAGTTTTCGCTGGCACTGTCTCCCGACGTCCGCTCAGTCATCGTCAGGTTCGCTGCCACTGTCTCCTGAAGTAACCTTGTCGGAAATGTCTTCCCACACAAAGTGGTCCTCAGTGCCATCAAGGGCGTTCGAGATGCCGCATTTCTTAAAAAATAGCGACTGACGAGCTCCTCTGAGATGCTGGCGCACGTATCCGCGATACAGCCACAAAGCACCGCTGGAGAAGCCCGCGTCAGCCATCCGGTAGCTGTCACTTACGGGTCTCCTGACATTATCCACTCTTGGTAGCTGGACCTGATGCAGTCTTTGAAAAGCTTGTTGATGCAAACGTCTAGCGGTTCCAGCTGGGATGTCATTCCTCCTAGAATGACATTGAGTTCGGTGCCGGGTTCGCGCAACAACTTCTTCACGGAATCGGCCAGGTAGCAGCGAAAGGCGTCCAACACGAGCACTGACGGGAACCCCAACAGTGCTCCAGGCCATCAGTTGCTTTCTCCACCTGCAAATGCTGCCTTCGGTGACGCCGAACTGCCGTCCTGCGGCGCAATTCCTGATGGTCTTGGTACATAAAATAACGTTTCTTTTAATTGCAGCCGAATACTGCCTTCATGTACCCGCCATCGTGATAGACTTTCGGTGAACGTCCCGACCCTTCGCGTGGTCAAAACAATCAAAATAGCGCCGACTGAGAGAAGCAGCAGCCAGCTAACGCCATCGCAAGATGGCGCACCCTCCGCTGAAACCGAAACCGAAAGTGCACATTTTCGGCTGAAAACTTTGGGATCCACATATAATACGAGGCACAAATTTTACATAGTAAAATTTGGAAAAAAACCTCGTATTATACGCGGGTTTTTACGGTAGTTCCTGAAGACTGCGGCTCGAGTGATAGCACTCGCGAGAGCAGTGACAATGAGTGAACTGTGACTTTCACCTTGCAGTCAGTGTATTATACTTGCTAAATACACACTCTTTCTGTCTACATAGTACGTAATGTATTGCTTGAGCAGTAGCTTTGGTGCAGCCTTTCCTGTATCAAACATGTGCGCAATACGCGAGCATTTTTTTTTTTTTTTCCGGCGGGCTGAAAGTGGGCGTGTGGATTATATGCAGGGACGGGTTATACGCACGAAAATACGGTATGCACGCGCACGTGTGAATATGCACCATGTAAGCGCACACAAAACCTGCCCGCACACCTAGGAAGGCAGACAAAAAAATGAAAAGTTTTTCGAGTGTGCTTCTCGGGTACCTTAGCTAAAAGCAGCAGCATTACACTCGCCCCGGATATAGCGCAACCACCTTATACCCCTGTCACACAGGCACTTTCAATCGCGATTGAAGTGAATCGCAATTGAGTTTTCGAGCGCACTCGACGCACCGCCGCTGCTACACGGCCCGTTTCAATCGAGATCGAAAAGTTGCACCGGCTGCACTCGTGTACGCTAGATGGCGCTAACATTGTACTTGTGGCCGGCATCTGGTAACTTCTTGCGGTCGTAGGTGTACGTAACTATGTAAATGTTACCTCACGCTTATTTGGGTCAAGTTATTCGACACAGTTTGTAGCGTTAGTTGAAGTTTTCACCTTCTGTGTCATTACTGAGCGAGGACGAGAGTATCGCCGCTTTCGTTCGATCGCGCTTGGAAGCCTGGATCGCGCTTGAGAAACCAGGATTGAGTTCGAGTGGGATCGAGCTCGATCGCGATTGAAACTGCCGTGTAGCATGCGCCCAATCCGGATTGAGCTCGATCCGGATCGACTCAATCGTGATTGAAAGTGCCCGTGTGACAGGGGTATTAGGCAATCAGTTCAAAAAAGACCTAGCATTGCCTTGGGTCAGAGCTATTAGCCAAATCACACGCGCACAGGTTTCCACCTGTACGATGGTACACAATGTGTGCTCTCAACTGCATGGAGGCGCTGCGTCGCTGTGGTGTTTGCTGTGGTATTGGAAGCTAATGATTACTGTTGCATCTCGTTCTGAATGCCTCCGTACTCTGCTTATGCAGGCACTCAACCCAAATTTTTGAAGCTGCTTCAGCTACTGCGTAGTTGATACCCACTTTGAGATGAAAATAGTGTGGGGTTAGCGTGCCGGTTGCTGCAGCCCGGAATGCAGGCCGCGTCAAAAGTTTGCTCTCAACCGTAAGAGAATCCCATTGGTTTTCAAAGAGCTATTGTTTCGTAAGAAGGGCTTAATGTGGAAACTCCGGGAAGCCTGTGAAAATACCTAGTAAGCATTTTCAGTGATAGAGTAGCACACCTTGCAAGAACCAGCAGAATGTGTTCATTTATGGCAGCTGTGGCAGCAACAAAAGTTTTATGACACCCCGCAACCCATAACTGTGGTCTGGCAGTTGGGTTTTATTCTTCCAAATCTTCTCAACGAATCTCTCTCTCTCTCTCTCTCTCTCTCTCTCTCTCTCTCTCTCTCTCTCTCTCTCTCTCTCTCTCTCTCTCTCTCTCCTTTTTTTTTTCTTTTTGCTGTTGCAGTGTGGCCTCTTTGACAGTGGCAAGCGACACTTTCGTACACGAGCTAGGCCTGGCATCAATTATGCGGGCCTCTCCATGCTAAAACTAGGCTTTGCAGAATGTGTGCGACCCCCTGCTATGCTTTGGATAATAAACACTTCAGTAGATCAGTCGCTGTCCCTTCCCTTGGCCTTGTCAAATACTGCTACAGTGACAGTGACAGTGAACTGCCCTGCCAGGCAATTGAAGGCCCAATGTGTACCATCTATTAATTCCCCCTTTCCCGTGCACCCTTCCCCCATAATCGGCCAGGGCTCTCATTTCTTCAACTACCAGTTTTCCCAAAAACACCTCTGCACCCCATCCCAAGTATCGTCCCGGTGGAAGCCTGCTATTTTAACTCTCACTATTGCACGCAACAAATTGCTGGCCCCTCTCCCTATAACCTCAAAAGTAATTGCAGATGTGGAAGCCTTTGTGCACACAGTTAGCCTCCTGAACTTCTGATGACGCGGTGGTGAAGAAGGATGTCGTGTTGTAGCACAGGGACTTCCTATCTTCCCTCTGCTCTTTAATAATGCAATAAAGTAAGCCAAAATAAGCTAGTGGGTTCATACCCCCAGAGAGAGAGAGAGATGGTGGTTCGGGTGAAAAGGAAAGGAAGTGCACTGGGGATATTATTGAGTCTGTCTGGGGGCTCACCTGCATACAACCCAATGCGGGGGGGAGGAGATGGAGGAGGAGGGATGAAAGATTACAGGAAAAAGGGTGGTAAAAGAGATTTATTATTTCATTCCTCTATTACTTTTATAAACTTAATACAATAAATATTTCTGCTAGCAATGATTGTTTTAAGTGAATAATTGATTTAATTTTTGAATTATCACAGAAGTAAACATGGTCATATTTCAATCTCAAAACAAAATGAAATAGAAAATTGCACAATTTTAATTCGACATTTTATTGTTCCATCATTTTATTTTACTATATCTTTTTATAAGATAAATACTAACTATAATAAATTACTCTTTCCTTATACCACCGATGTGGTAATGGACAAACAAACACTAACACCTTGACTGAATTGTCCCCTACTTGCCTGGGACTCTGCTTGCATCAAAGCCAACACAGACCGAATCAACTGCCCAAATGCGAGATGGGTCGAAGAGGTCGTGACCCTTGAGGTTGCTGACCTTGTTCCAGGAGAGGTCGAGGGCCTGCAGGGAGGCGAGGTAGCCCCCCCAGAGGGTGACCGCCTCGTCATCCGAAGCGGCCGTCGCCTCGAGGTGGTTGTGCGAGGCGTTCAGGTGGTGCAGCGCGGGCGAGGGGCCGAACCAGGATGCCTTGAGCTCCTCGAACGAGTTGTGCGACAGGTCGAGGGCGGCCAGGGTCGGCAGGTCGTGGGTCAGGTTGGGAGGCAGGGAGGTCAGCCGGTTGTGGGTCAGGTTCAGCTGCTGCAGCGCCACCAGGGGTGAGAACCAGGCCTAAAAGAGGCGGGAGGGGGAACAACACAGGTGGTGGGTGGGGACAGAGAGACACAAATCTTTATGTCACCAGCTTGTCACGCGAGCGAGAATGACAGGCCCTTTCAGAAACACGGGTTACCTACGCACATAAATTCTGAAACAGCCACAGCTGCAGCAAGCTATTAAAGCGGCCATGAAGACAAAAGACAAGTTTAGTTTAATATAAAAAGACTGCTTTATCGAGATAACAATGATACCGATTTTATCACGAACTTCAAACGAGTAAGAGAGATACTAAAGACAACAAACGAGGCAGTGGCGGCTCCCCAGTCGCTCTCTGGCGAGATCTCTATGCATCACGGAATGTTGAATGTGCGATCATCAGCCGACGAACTAAGTCAGCGCCAAGAAACAAGGCTGAGCAACTGTAGTGAAGGGCCTCTCATTCCATTTGACGTTTGACCGTATCACTTGAACATTAGCATGCAGCTAACGCATCGGTAGCTATGCTAACTATTAATGCTAGCCCACGAAACGTCACTCTTGGCTGTATATGTTATAGTGCGAAATTTTAGTGTTTAAATATCTACATTTTTTTTTTTCATTTAAGAAAACGTTTCTCGTGGCTGAAACGAACCTGAGTGAGTTCTCAGGGGCTCGTTCTGATGACGATGTTTGGATGTTAATGGCGCAAGGCCCACTGGGGCAAAGAGCGCCAAAACAGTTGTTGCATATGAGAAATGAAGAGGTAAACAGTAAAATCGGTTAGAAGAACTAAAGTAAAATCAGTGAGAGGCAATAAGGATGGCTGGTGTGGAAGGCCAGTTTGGGATTGCGCGTGGTACGAAATTAGGTCTAAAAATTTTACTTCCGCTAAACACTCAAAAAACTTGCTTGACAGAAAACACGGGATCGTCAGACGGGAAAAATGCTGGGTGCGGTGGGATGTGTTGCCTGTAGAGTTGGGTGAAATGTTTGTGTCGTATTGTGTCCAGTGCTTTGCACTGAAGAAGTATGTGGGTCACAGATAGGCCGTCTCCAAACCTGCTACACAGGGGTCTAGGAGATCCCGTGAGCAGGTAGGAGTGTGTTACATGTGTGTGGCCCATCCGTAACCTACCTCGTTCTATCGAATTGAACAAGGTTGCATTTTGTCTTCATGGCTTTTTGAATGGAGAGGGAAGGAAAACAAGCGACCGGAGGAGGGAGGAGACAAAGCATTGCGTTGCCAGCTTGTCAAGCGAGCATCAGCAAGGGGTCCTTTTGGTCGCGTGAGTTATCTGAGAACAGAACTTTTGAAGCAGTGTGCTGAGCCGGAGGTACCAAGATGTCCTAAGGGTGTTCTTACCCCATTGCATCCTGCAGGGTGCAATGGGGTAAAACACCTTTATAATGGGGTAAGAACACCAATAAATAAGCAGCACCTTCAAAAATTGTTTTTGCCAAAAAGGCTCAAGCTTTGGACGAAGGGCACATTTTGAGGCTTATTTCTTTTGTAAAAATATAGCGTCACACGTATCGCACTAATTTTTTTGCATTCTAAGAAAACCTGTTTTCATTTATGAGCTTACTCCAAGCCTTCTTGTTTTTTTACGTGTATTTGCGCAGGAAGAATAGCTCTCTCGTCAGCTTTCCTCCCACGGTAAAGAAGTGGTTTTGAATCTGTTCCTAAAGGAACTGAGCTTTGGTGCCGCCTCTGTTCTTTTTAACCAAGAGAGGCCATAAAAACAGACCTTTGTACAGAATTTCCAACCAAACGATTCAAAATCGTTTTCAAAATGAAAAATCAAAATCGAATCAAAATGAAATTCAAAACACACTGAGTATCACATTTGTACCTAGCATTAAAGGAGCCATGAAGACGAAGGCACAGTCGAAGAGTTTGTCAGGAGAAAAAGTATGTCTGCACCTACACTATTACTCTCTGTCAGTTAGTATCAACACTATGCACATGCAAAAAACAAAATACTAGCCACATTCGTCTTTTTTTTTTTAATAGTGGAAGTCCCACACGTTCTGAGCATGCTGCAAGCGGCTGAAGATAATACCTGGCCCAATGTTAGGAAATGAGAAGTTGCAAGCAGATACTATAAAACTATCTTCACCGATTCAGTCTCAATTATGTCTGCTCTTTCTATTTGGGCAAAACATTCCCCTGGAAGCCTTCATGCTCATTTCACTCATTTACTACTTCCAGGAGAGCCGTGCCCAAAATCCAAAGCCTGTTGAACTTTGCCCGTAGTCATAAACGTCTCAAGTGGTGAACGGGGGGATGACCCGGTTCAAATGCTTGCGTAAACTCTTTGTGAGCCCATTGCAGAGTTTTTGTCGATTGTTCTTTCTTCCCTTCATTTGTCCATCTGGTTGAAGAGAGCAGACTTGGTGTCACCACTGCCTTTGCTGTGGTGACCAACTTAAAGGCGCTCAGCACAGTCACTGCTTTGTTATGCACGTGGGAGGAGACTGAGCCAGGAAATGCATGGTCATATCCGCACGTTTTTTTTTTTTATGCACCTTTCTTGCTCCTTGCTGGCCCAATTATTTTCAGGGATGGCACAAAGATGATGCCTGGTTGTGTGAGAAGGCTGTGAAAAGCTCACCTGGGTTCTGGTTTGTTGCTCACTGATTTGATTTGACTGATTGTGGGGTTTAATGGGCTGACACAATGCAGGCAGTGAGGAGCGCCGTAGTGGAGGGCTCCGGATTAATTCTGACCACCTGGGGACCTTTAACGTACGCCGAAATCTCATACACACGGGCGCTTTCGCTTTTTGCCACCCTCAGAAAAGCGCGCTGGTTCGTTGCGTCTCATTCAACCATGGCAGTATGAGAAAGCACCTCGCCAGCACATCTGTTCTGACTAGTCAACCTATACTTGGTTTGGGCCGTCAACAGCCAAGCACCAGGTGTCTTGGTGACATCAGGATCCATGGGAGTGAGTTGCTTTTGAGCCTTTTAAAAGTACAGCTGTTTGGGATGACACAAATCCGTCCGGCGGAGACTGAAAACCCTGAAGTATCAAGAAAATATGCGTCCCAGGAATCGAACCCACGACCTTTACAGCGTGAAACCGGCAACCCAACCACTGGGCCACCCCAAAGGCCCAAGAGGTATGGTGTTAGCAGCAGCGGGGAACAATAACATGTGCAGCCAATCGGAAACAAAAAAAAACGCTTCCAGTGGTCGGAACCGAATCTGGGTCCCTCGCTTATGAAACCGGCGTCTATCCGATTAAAGCTGTCATTGCATTCCGGGTGCACAGCTTTTTCTCTGGGTTCTAGCGCATGCTAAAGCGGTGCACTTTGGGGGAGATGCGAAAGCCTGTGGACTAAATGACCCGGGCCAGCCAGTCATGGAGAACTTTCAGTGGCAAGTTCAGAAATAAATGCGAGGTGATGAAATGTAGAGCGGAAACTTGGCGCCTCACTGAACGACTTGAAAGCACACTTAGGCCGGCTTCTTTCTTATTGTTCTTGCTGTGTATCCGACTGTTTACTTATACTACCTATCTATCAATATATATATAACATACATACAAAACAGAAAATAAGGGTTGGCAGTCAAGAAAACCTCGGAAAGCAAAGGGGAGGTTGTGGAGGTCGTGGGTTTGGATCCCACCCGGCGGGCATTTTTTCACCACTTTCTTTTCGACTCAAAAAATTCTTCATCTGTTTCTATGACCTACCACATTAACCCCTTTGCTTCCCGAGGTTTTCTTGACCGCCAACCCTTGTTCTGTGTTAATTTACTGAGCCCCTCATTTCCCATTTTCTGATTTGCTATATATATATATATATATATATATATATATAAGGGTTGGCAGTCCAGAAAACCTCGGAAAGCAAAGGGGAGGTTGTGGTGAGTCATAGAAAGAGATGAAGAATTTTTTGAGTCGAAAAGAAAGTGGTGAAAAAATGCCCGCCGGGTGGGATCCGAACCCACGACCTCCAGAATACCGGTCTGGTGCGATAACCACTACACTACCGGCGGGGCTGTTTCCCCAGCACTTTCTCGGGTATTTATGTTAAGGTATTTTTGTTTCCTGAACTTGGGGGTGGTACCCAGCGCCACTCGGCCTACTCGGGGTGAAGGGGACCCCGAGTAGTCCGAGTGGCGCTGGCTACCACCCCCAAGTGCAGGAAACAAAAATACCTTAACATAAATACCCGAGAAAGTGCTGGGGAAACAGCCCCGCTGGTAGTGTAGTGGTTATCGCACCAGACGGGTATTCTGGAGGTCGTGGGTTCGGATCCCACCCGGCGGGCATTTTTTCACCACTTTCTTTTCGACTCAAAAAATTCTTCATCTCTTTCTATGACTCACCACAACCTCCCCTTTGCTTTCCGAGGTTTTCTGGACTGCCAACCCTTATATATATATATATATATATATATATATAGCGAATCAGATATATATATTGCCAGCTAGACAATATTTCCTCACTGCTACCTACCGTGTACACAGCCTGCAGCTGGTTGGACGCCAGGCTGAGCGAGACGAGGTTGGTGGCGCCCTCTAGGTTGAGCTCCTTAAACCGGCAACCCTCCAGGGAAAGGAACTCAAGCTTGGCTGCAAACTCTGCCGAGCCCGGCGCAAGCACATCCATGCTGATGTTGCGGAGGGTGAGGTTCTTGAGGTGCATGTCGCGGTCCTTAACGAAGCACGTGTGGAGCTCTGTGAGCTCCTCTTTCCCCGTGCAAGTCCACGAGTGTTGGTTGTCGGGCATTAACTGCTCCGCGCAGCCACAGGGGCGTCTTGTGTCGGAGTCGTCGTCGTCGGCCGCACCAAACACATCGGCGAACGCACACAGTGGCAAGAGTAGAAGCAGCAGCCCCAACTTCATTGTGCTCCCCATGCTTCAGCCGCTGAAAGGGGATTGGCCGTCGGAGCAGTCATCTGCAACGTCCACCCACGCACACCCACCAAACAGAGAACTAAGCCGGGACACAAAATCGCCAACCAATTTTTCAGGAGGAGTGACCATTTGTGCGCTAGCTGGAAGTAGTTTTTGAAGATCTTGAAGCAATGCAAAATCGACACGGACAAAAAAAATGAAGAAATTAGACAGACCAAGTGCGGTGGCCTGTCTACTTTCTTCTGCTTGTGTCCGCGTCGATTTTGCACAACTTAGAGACGCGCAAGATTTTTCAGGTGGTAAGCTGAATTTTCATGTCACAGTAACACGGCAGCATGCCTACTCAAAGAGGCCGTGAAAACAAAATACAGTTTGATTTAATTTGAAACAAGTAGCATTGCCTGTCTCATTCAACTCGATTCCAGCTTCAAAAAACTTCTTGTTTTTGGTGTTTGTGATGTGCCAACAGGATTTGTTCAGCAAGGCTGCACTGAACTGAGGAGGGAGTACCGCACAAGCGTAGAAATCACATGCTAGCATATTAAAGCATGAGATTACCGTACTTATCAACAGGTACTGTAGAAAATGACCCAAAAAGCACTGCTACACTTGCTGCTTGAGGCTGCAGCGCCATTGAATATAAAATCCCCCCACCCCCCCACCCGCTGCTTTTAATTCAGCAAATATTTCCATGCGAGTTAGAATGAAAAAAGAGACATCATAAACATAACGCGAGTTTACTCGCCACACGCAAAACGTTTGTCCTAAATACTAAAAAAAACTTAATTCGTCAGCACTGTTAGATGAAGGAGGGTGTCATAAATTCCGTAATATTCTTTTTCTGCAAAGTGGTCAGCATGTATGTGTGTACCATAACAAAAGTCATCCGATTAGGTAAAAAACGGCGCCGACGGTGGCTGGGATCGAATGCATGCACTTACACAATTAGTTATTTTGGAACGCCCGCAGAGGCTGCAATATTTCCTTGGTCTTTACATTCCGCAATGACGAGTGAAAGACACTCGCCATAAACCGGGTGGCTTTACGTTCACGCGCTCCAATCGAAGGTTGTTTTACGAGTACTGACAGTTTAAAACCAAACGTCTCCGCAGTTCGACATTTTGGTTTTTTAATCAAAGTGCCGCCTTCACGGGACGTCACGTTGGAATGTATCTCCAGTCCTTGAACACCTGTTGCGCCCAGCCTGCACGTTCGATCGGTGGGCGAAACAAGCGCTCACAATGCGTATTCGGTTGTTTCGGTTGTGCACGATTATTTGACCGATTAAGGTATGCCATCGAATCTAGAAAGTTGCTTACCTTGAAGAATTCTTCGGCGATCTGCCATCGTGGCAAAGAACGTTGATAAGGCGAACCATCAACTGTTGGTAAACAAAGTTGTTGACCTTAACCGACCTACGACTTCGCAATGCTGATTAGCTAAGAGCTTGATTGCGGACGGAGTATGTGAGGGAAGAATTGTGCTTGAAGTGTAAAGGGCCCGTGTGTGATGTCGAAGTAATGAGCCACATTTTAAGATAGGATCCAAGATACGATTACTGATGCCGAAACGACAGCGATAGAATATGCGCGGCCATGTTGAACACTGGTGGTGATACCGATGGGGCCTCGTATGATGCTAGTGAAGTTTCCGTTTCGGTTTCCGGTTACAGGTCATCACAAAGCTCAAATACCCGCCTAACGCAGTGTCAACAAGGGATCTTTGACGAAATATCGACTGGTTGGATGCAATATTCGTAGTTCAGAACGTGGGATCGCATGCCAATGGTTGTTGAAAAAGAAAAGTGAACAACGCCTCCACGCGGAAGACAAGCAACCACTGGACGTCCGTCGGCCGTCCAGCGTACGTCCATTCCGGCTCTAGTGGACGTCCGCTGCGTAGAGTTTCTTACAATATAACTAGAGGGGAAACTGGCGCTGCGATCGTACGCCTCAATGGGCGTGATGGGTAATTGTGGATTCGGATTGGCGCTTGATGGCTCCTGAAACTTACTATGGATTGCAGGCAGTTTCGTTTTCGTTTTGGATTTGCATGAACGCATTTGCCTAGGCGGGGTGTTGGGAGGAGTGATCAAAATACGTTTCTCCTTGAACTGCATGCCTCGCGTGCACTGACGCCGCCCTGAGTGGAATGTTTACAACCAGAGTTGCGAATTGGGTGGGTTATCAATGCATTGCCGCACAGCGAGCACGAAAACACAAATGACGGCGCTCTGTGCGGCGAAGTTGTCTGCTAATTAGGAGTTGCGGCGCTCTCATTCGGCACAGCAATGTATTGTCGAAGCTGACGACGGTTGCGAATCGCTTGGAACAGCCAAACCTTCCGTGCGAACGCCGGCTCCTACTGCGTAGAACAGCAGCACCGGCGGCTGATAGGAACGCAGCTTGATGTATGTCACTATATAACTTCTCAAAAGGTAATCGGTTTCTTTTTTCTTATGAGCATAAAAATTATCTTACTATTACAAACCACCAGCGCCGAAACTTTTACAAGTAGTTTTTAAAAAAAGTCCGCGTCCTGCTGTAGTTGGCGAAAAATGGCAAACCTGCTCCACAAACCTTCTCGACTCCGCGTCTGCTTTTTATTTAAACGCGCCGTTTTATTTCGTACAAAACCAATTTTTCGTCACTAACTTTTTTGTTCGCCATGTAATTTGTAAACGGAGAACCGGGCAGTAAGAGCTTTTTTGTCAAAAAACACAATTTGCGCAGCCATAAGCCCGTTTCGATCCTACGCAATCCGGTTCCAAAACTACCCATCATTCCCATTGAAGCGTAAGCGCCGCTGCCATGTTCGCGTTGACACTAGCGCCAGTTTCCCCTCTAGTTATTTGTATGAAACTCTATGGTCCGCTGGATGTCCGTTTCTGAGCCGATGGACATGTACGTCCGTGGGACACCCGGATGTAACACTTCCGTACGTCCATTTGGACGTCCGAAATTGGATGTATTTCGGACGTTCAGTTAAAACTTCGCAAATCTTAAGCATAAGTTCCTACAACGAATACTACACAGCACAACACTGACGCACTACTGGGCAGATAAGTATACAGGAACACGGCAAACTTGCTTCACGTGGTAGCGTTTCTTAATTCTTATATACTCTCCTAAGAGGTCATCGTTAGAGTCGGTATGACGCTGAAAAAGTTTGAAAATGAAGCTTAATTTCAATAACACAGAAGAGACTTCCGATATACAAGTCAGGGCGTTTAATTGAAAAGCAGAGTAGCTGTTCTGATTTAGCTTTTATATTCAATTTACGCCGTTATTTGAGGCTTCGTGGTACTTCGTACGTCCAAGGGCGGATGTCCTTCGTACATATGCGAATGTGTATCCTTTGTACACCCGTTGCTGGATGTCCACTGTACGTACGCAAATTTATGTACAACCGAACAGGGATGTACAGTAGACGTACAGTGGCCGTCCAAACTTGGCATTGGACGTTAGGCCATTTTTCAGACGTCCCACGGACGTCCGTGGTTTCTTGGGAAGCCAATATAACTAGTCCAAAACAGCTCTTTTTTTAGTCAACAGCTCTTTTTTATGGAAGTCAAAACGCCTACTTTTAATAGAGTGAACAAGGCCTCCGTATGGAAGCCGCAACTTTTTTTATTTATTAAAGTGAGCAACAAGGCTTCCGCATATAAGCCGAAGCGCCTTGCTGTAATAAGCGTATGGCTTTCGTCGGAGTGAGGAAGGTTTCCATATGAAAGCCGGAACCTCCTTTTTTAATAAACCTTTGATTGGCGATCCCACGTAGTATAAAAAAATTGCCCTTTTTGTTTTTATTGGGGCATTATTAACCATAGAGTACTTGGGGAAGGCGGTTGTTCCAGCTAGTACAGGAGTGCACATTTGCATTGACGCATTGCTTCGTACTCTCGGATTCCATAGGTGGGTATTCTCGTTTTTTTTTCTGAAAATAAAAGTGGTTTTGACTGTGTCGAAATTCGTCATGGCGTGATCTGCCGAGGACACAGGAATGTACATATATAGAGCAGAACAGCAGCCGGCCAAACCATAGAGTTTCATACACAAATGAACACTATGGGCCAAGTCTGTCCCCATAGAGTTTTCATTTTGTCTGTACCCACTAGGCGCAAAATAGGGGTTGCCCGGCGCAGAAAATGGTCGCATTTAAAGAGAAAAAAACATGTACTCACTTAATTATGTGCGTATTTGTGCCAGATCTGCGTGGGTTAATTTTGACAAAATGGATACGATCAAACGTATTCCTATATAGGTTCCACTACAATCGTCCAGTCACTTTATTTGGCTGTCCCCCGTGAAAATGGAAAGGGCATTTATAGCAAGAAATCATAACTTCCAGCTTCATTTCTGACTAGATTTATAGATTATAGCTGGAATTGACAGCTTCTAGATAGAAAAATCCTTAGCCTAGCTAGAGACGATTGTTTCCAGCTTGCAGGTTTTTTTTTTCTTCCAGCTGGTCTGACGAATGCTAGCTAGAAGTAATAGCTGCCAACTGGAAAAAAAATCTCAATCCAGCTAGAAATGAACTAGAAACTGACTTTCTAGCTCGAAATTCTGCCTTTTTGTGGTTATAAATATTTCTAGCTAGAACAAATTTCTCTCTCAATAATCGAGCTAGAAAAATATTACCGTATTTACTCGAGTAATGATTGCACTTTTTTTCCACAAAAATGATGCAAAGTTAGGGGTGCGATCATTACGCGAGGTAAGTTTTTCGGGAAAAAGTTTCAGCGCTGAAAACGCAAGTTGCAAGTCGGAATGTTTACGATAAGTCTCATGAACATAATAAACATAACAAATAACAACATAATAATAACTTCACCGACCACCGAATGAGACCGAGTGATGCAAAATGCAGTGTTTTAACGCGCCGAAACAAGTTTGCTGTGAGGTGAGAACAGGTTGACCAATAATTAAGTGGCTGCTGCTGTCACAGTGTGGGACATCAAGACATGGCTGCCGACACAGCAAGCCGAGCGCGTTTTCTTATCTGTTTTGTGAGTACATTATGTGCATTTACTGAGAGTTTCTTTCGCACCAATAATGTACTCACGCTTGCCGATATCGCTAATATAATCAAGTGCGCGGCAATAACGTAGCCATGTCCGCTTTGAAAGAGGGGGAAACTAACGTAAGCCCGACCATCGTCGTCTAGACTTGGCACACATACGACATATGGCTGCGGCAAGTTCAGGTGGCGATCATTGCGCGGGAAATAAAAAGCGTCATATTTTGACGACGAACTTCAGGGGTGCGATCATTACGCGAGTGCGATCATTATGAGAGTAAATACGGTATTTTCACGTGGGGTGGCTTTGGTATACCCTTGGGCGGTCGGCAATCGTACAAACAGGATTCCGCGACGCCATAGAACATTTGCCGGAAAGTGAATGGGGAGTCGTCACTGCTTCGCCTGTTTTCTTTGATGTCTCGGTTATGACCTTAAAGTTTGCTTCAAATTGGTGCCATTGTTATCAGGACAAAGCGGTGTTTTTAATGAACGAACTATACAGCAGATGCAGAAAAGAACAATAAATGCGATATTAGTGCCGTGATTTCACAGCTAAAATGGGGAGAATGGCGTGCTTGCACTAGTATTTGATATTTTGTGTCTAACGGCCTCGATCGCTGACCTTTCGTTTAGTTTCACTTCGTTTCGTTTCATTTCATTTCGAGGGATTTTATTTAGGTGAAAAAGACGATATGAGCAGCCTTCTTGTGAATTGGATTGAACAAACTTTATCTAAGCCGGCAGAACGACGTTTTTACGCGCGGCGACGCGGGCCTCGGCGTCGTCCTGGTGGCTACTCAGCCGAGACGTGAGCTCGCCGTTGCCGACTCGCGAGTCTCATGCCTTTCGAGCGTCCCCATTCTAGCCACCTTACCGGCAGGACCTGCTGGACGGCCCAGTGGTGATGTTCGTAGGTGTAGCTCCTTGTGGCTTCTGCAAGCCGTGGCGGAATGGTTCTTGACGTCGCTTCCACAGGGTTCATGACATGCACTATGTCCCACAAGATGTGCTTCTGGTATGCAGTCTCCCTGCAGCAGAGCTGGCACTCGTCGGTCGGGTACACCTCCAGATACATTCGGCGCATCAGAGCCGGGGTAGGTAGGGACCCGGTCTGAAGCTCCCTTAGTAGCACTACCTCTGCCCTGCTCAACCCCGCGTCCGGTGGTGGGAAGGTCCTACGAGCAGGCGGTAGCTATGCTTTGGTGATTTCGCCATAGTCTGTCATTCGGTCCTTAGCACCGAACCACGTTGGACGGTCAGTGGCGGGGGCGCGGTTGGTTAGTGCTCGCGCCTCCGCGTGTGCCATTTCATTGCGGTTTGCGTTCTTACACGACGCGTCCTTGCGCGCATGCGCCCGAATCCACTTGACTCCAATCCAATCCAAATCCAATCAAATTCATTTCAATCCAATCCAATTCAATCAAAATGCAATTTAAACCAGTCCAATCCAATGCTCCTCGCGCGCATGCGGAGCACGGCTCTCCAGGAGCCACACGAAACTGCCCAACCTCTCTCTCTCTCTCTCTCTCTCTCTCTCTCTCTCTCTCTTTCTCTCTCTCTCTCTCTCTCTCTCTCTCTCTCCTCTCTATATATCTAACCTTTTTTTTCTGCGAAATAGCGTTGATAGTTACGGTTTTCGCTTTTTTGCCGCGTTTGGCAACCTTTCAGGCGGTCCGACATACACATATTCGGTTTATACTGATGTGCGCACGGACGCCAACGGAGGGACATTGCAAGGTCCTAAGGTGCTTCGCACCTAAAAAATGTGGTCAAGTGGGGTCCAGGTAATCCAACCCTGGACCTTCAGAACGTGAAACCGGCAACCTAACTACAGGACCACCCTTAGGGCACGAGGGGTACGGGGTAAGCAACGAGGGAGAACAAAAATTCTGCAAAAATTCAGGGAGTTATCTACTAATGCGTAGCATTCTTATGCCGCTTTTCTTGAGCGCGAGTTTTTTTACTGTCAAATTTTTTGGTTTTGCTAAATCCTGTCCGACCAAGTACCTCCATTTAGGTTATTATAAACATTAGTATTGGGACATCCACGAAATCAGCATTATTGTGGTAATGCAGGGCGTTATACGGTTTGCCATTTTTAGTAACGGCGTAATATTTTTCCTATTTTTTTTAGTTTTTCCGACTTTCCTTCGACAGATTATCTCCATCTACGTTATTATAACAATTACATTTGGAACTTGCGCGATATCTGCATTATCTGCAAATGCAGATATCTGCGATATCTGCATGTGCATGTTTTAATGCTACGCATTAAAACATGTTCAGCCAATTGGAAAGAAAAAAAAAACACTCCCGTGGTTTCAATCGAGCCTGGCTCCCTTGCGCAATGAAACCGAATTCTATTTCAGTGAGCAGTCATTCCATTCCGGGCGCAAAGAATTTTCTTTGAATTCGTATCGCGGCATGTAGCGTTGGAATTGGCTGCGGGTTCTAGCGCGTGCTAGCGCGGTCTATTTTGGGAGAGGTGCGAAAGCCTGCGGACGAAATGATCCGAGCCTGCCAGTCATTGAGAACTCTCAGCGGCAAGGTCTGAAATAAATGTGGGGTGCCAGAGCGGGGTCTCCGTTGAAACCTCGCTGTTTCTGGAGCCTTGCAGCACTATGGCAAGCTGCGCCAATTTTTTTATTTGTATTATGTTTCTATGGAATCTTTGAACCTATAAGCATGTTTTTCCTCACTTCAGTGATAACTGGACTCACCAAATCGGTTTGCGCACCGGTTCGCCATGTGGTTTAGTCGACCAGGAACTGAACGGGAAGGAAATGAATTCACCCGAACCGCAACCTAACTGATATTAACGGGAAAGTGTTTTATTCCCGGATACACCAAGATTTCAATGACGTCATATCCGTCACGGAACTGACGCCAGTTCAACGATGCACGCGGCCTGTAAAGGGTGCACCCCGGCAAACAGGGTCTTCTTGCGGGAAAGCAACCTTTGGCACTAAAGAGTGCGTTATACATAGGATCGTTCGTTTTCGGGCATTATATTTTAACACGAAAGTGTTTTATGCCGGGATACACAAGATATCACTGAGGTCATAATCGTCCCGGAAATGACGCCAGTTCACGTTTGCTGAAGTGACCCGCCAGCAGGACGTGGCTCACCAAGCACACCCACAATACAGCCGCCGACCTGCAAATCATGCTCAGCCGCAGATTTCGCTGCCCATTTCACTTTCGTGTTTTACCGATTCCTACAACAGAGGAATCAACCAGTATGTTTTCGGTTCGACACCTGGTATACGACGTAAACGAACATGCAAAGAGAGGGTGAGAGGGCAGCTAATGAGGGATCAGTGAACTTTACTTTGGAAAAGCGGCAGCCTCTGGCTGGCGCCCCCACATCGCCACAGGCGGCGTCGGTTTTATTATGTAGTGTATGCGCACTACTGTGACTGCATCCGTGCCAAGGCACGAATATTCGTCCCCTTTACTTGAATTGCGTGCTGGCTGCGTGCTCTAAACAGTTCCTTTACCTGTCACTCCATAAGTCATCTTTCACACCATAATCCACCTTTAACTGTCACCACATATGCCATAATGAATGTAACATTGGGAGAAAGCTACAGTTTGGAAAATTTGATCAAGCCAGAGGTGTATCTTATTCGGAGATACCCGCCGTCGCCGGGGAACAATACGAAGTTAGAGCCGCTATAGAACGTAGCCAGTAAGCTCATTTTGATTGATAGTTACACGAGCATCGCAAAGCCGCTAAGCCTGGTTCTTTATGCTCACACCAATCATCTACAGTCGGTGTGAATTAAGTCTGCGCACAGCACTCCCCTGACGGGTGCGTCAAAGTCCAGGCTGCCCGTCGCTTCACGGCGTAATACATCGCTACGGAGATTAACCATACGGAGTCATGAACGTAAAAAGGCGTATTTCTGGACGTCTCCCCGGATACATTGTGTCGGAATCACGTACTGCGGATGTTGCAGTATTTGCTTGCTTTATTACCGCGCGCACGTTTATAGTACGCACTATCTAACCTTATCCGGCCAGGATGCAAAGGTACGGCGACAGGTACTATGGGGCAGTCCCCACTTTTCATTCGATTGCACCGCTGACAAGCAATGTTCTCTGTATAAATTGAGCGCGGGTGCACCAACGCTATCACTCCTCACTATCGGCACTTTGCAAGGAACCGGTGACGACAATGGCAGCCCGGTTGACGCTTCTTCTTCTTGGCGCAGCTTACCTTATCTGCGCATTCGCCCAGACTGGTATGAATATTATTACTCGTTGTGTTCACGAGATCAGTATTTCTTGTTAGCACTGCACTGTAAAAATGTTCACGAGAGGTAATTTCTTGATAGATACAGTTTAATTGTGGCCATATTGACTAGAAGGTACATGCTGAGTAACATTTGCTCAAGATATTCAAACCGCATGAGCCGTAACATCTTGCCTTTGAGTGATAGAAGCAAGGTTGGAGCTTCTTTAACAAACTTTTGTTTCTTAACTTAAAATATTTCGCTCCGGTGTTCTTCGTGCTTTCAATGCCAAATGTTTTGTTGGCTTGCCCATATTTTGTTCACCAGAAATCTTACCCTTTCTTGTAGCACATAAACGCCTTTCACTGTAGCTTGCGTCAACACAATACACATGCGGGCATGAATCACGTCTAACTCCAATCTTCGTATTTTGCTCAGTGGTATTATTTACCAGCACCACCAAAGACATATAAATATGGCTAAAGCAATCATTTTTTTATAAAAGTAGTATGAAGAAATCTAAGAACTTCTAATGATGCCTTCAATGCCGCGAATGTGGCAGCATATACATTTCAGTTTACCAGGCATAAAAAGATTGCGATATTGTTAAGGGAAGCACGGAGCGTCACCCAACAAAATTACTGCATTTTAAAATGTATCGAACCTTTTTTTTGTTATGAAGCCAAACAGATAATAAGGCCAACAATGCCTATGTAAGTGATACTTTTCTCAATGAGAGACGCAATCACCTGACACGAAGCTCCCCTTCCTTCATTAACAGAAAACGTCCAGGAAGGGAAAAAACGGTGTGAAAGAGCTTTGCCGCTGATGCCGGTAAGTATTGCAGGAGAAACCTCGTTATTCAAAAAGCCAGCTAGTCATATGCGGACTGTTATATATTTAGTTTTTATGTTGCTAGGCAGGTTTTGACGTTAACACTGCTATCTACGGCAATTCAGACGCATACAAACGGTAAAAAGTGGGCAAAACTTCACCTTTAAATGAAGGCATGATCAATCCAAACTGTGCCTCTGACAGGCAATAGCTTAACTACCAAGCAGAAAATGATAATAGGAGAAGACTACAAAAAATCGGTAACTCCTCCGTCCACGATGACGATGGTTGACGGCGAAGCTTGCTAGTGACGGATGGGGTGCAGGATTTTAACACGAAAGTGTTTTATTCCCGGAAGATGCAAAGATTTCACTGACGTCATTTCCGTCACGGAAGTGACGCCAGTACAATGAAGCAAGCGGCCTGTAAAGGGTGCACCCCTCCACACTGGGTCTTCTTGCGGGGAAGCAACCTTTAGTACTAAAGAGTACGTTATACTTAGGGTTGTTCATTTTCGGGTTTTATATTTTAACGCAAAAGTGTTTTATGCAGCGATAACCAAGGTTTCACTGACGTCGTATATGTCGCGGAAATGACGACAGTGCACCTTTGCCGAAGCGACCCGCCAGCAGGACGTCGCTCACCAAGCACACCGACAAGCTAGCCGCCGATGCGCAAGTTATGCTCACCGGCAGATTTTACTGCACATTTCACTTTCGTGTTTTACTGATTCCAATGACAGAGGAACCAACCGCAGTTTTTTTGTCTAATCAGGAACGTCCATGCAATGCTATCGAAATCCTAGCCGATTCGGCACTATTAGAATGGCAGAATGGAGCAATCGGATAGACGCCGGCTTCATAACGCATGGTATCAGGTTCAATTCACGCCACGGGATGCATTCTTTTCTTTCAATTCGCCCGTTTTCGAATTACAGACGCCACCAGTGAGCGCACTGAAGCCTCGCTGCGGAACAGTACAGCGCACTGCGGTAGAGCATACTCAGGTAGCCAAGCCCATCCCATGCCCCTCTTTCATTTTTTTATCACTACAAAAGTACGATACACTCAAAACAACGACGACACGGCCGCTTTCTAGGCTGAGGAAATTTGTAAACCACAACACATGCTTTTGTAGCATGAGCTACACTGGCCGAGGTTGAGCAGTTTCGCGTGGCTCCTGGAGAGCCGTGCTGCGCATGTGCGAGGAGCAGTGACGCCTCACGACAAAACAGCTGGCGCGCCGCAGCCGCCGCCGCCACGATTGGATTGGATTGAAAAATCTTTTTAGCAGCAGTAAGCATGATAATCAGCTAATCCTAAACAACCAGGAAACCTAACAATAACCAGCTGAACCTTAGCTTACGCTACGTATATCCTGGCATAGTAGAGCTAAGGCACTGCTAATTTTTTATGCGACACTAACAAAGAAGCTAGTAGACCAAATGAGCATTTGGATGTCAAAAATTCTGGGCGCAAGCCTTCTATTTAGGAAAAGGATTACAAGGCAACGGGACCCGGGGTCTCACAGGCAGTGTTCTTCACTATGGGGCCCATGTCTGTGTACTTTATGACTGTGTACTTTAAACTGAAACTGCGACAGGCGAACATCAGTTCATTTACAGAATACAAGAAAACTTGATAAAGCGCGTTTGTTGTCTAAAACGGCTCTCGTGCGCATACGAGCGGACCCGCGTTACGCCTCGTCGCAAGAACACGGCCTTCTATACTGAAGCGTGCTACTATAACGGACAGGACTAGCGGCAGGTGACGTACGCAGGCGGTTTGCGCGCGAAATCGGCTAATCTCCCACAATTTGCCAGTTGTAAATTTTAGCCAAAGGTTAAAAGCCATGGACGGAAGAGTCTCTTTTCTGAATGACTGCAAAAGTATCGCGGCGCCAAGGTCCCTCTGCCTATGATCGTGCAAGATGTACCCGACGAGCGTGGTAATGTGGGCTTAAATGCATCGAGCGTCAATACTAGTGAATCTTGAAAGCGTATAGTGGAACGATAAAAAGGGCGCGCCTGCAAGAGTCGAAAATTCTTAAAAAGTAAAAAACAAACGCAGGAGGGTGAATGCTACCTGTTACCTAATTGTTTATGTCTCAGAATGAAATGTGGTCTGTGCTAAGTTTGGCACCCCGAGTTGGCAATGTTCACCGCCGAAACCAAATCCCCAAATCGCGCTTGCTGGCTAAGGTAAGAGATTAGCAGTCGTTTGTCGTCACAGTAGCCGACAGCGTGCAGAGATCGGGGGAGGGGGGGGGGGTCAATATAACGAGTTGCTATGCATCCAAATGCCGTAAACGTAACCCTGAACATCCACGTCCACCCGTATGTCTTATTACTCGGCCGAATGAAAATATCAGCGCTCTCTGGAACAATAACAATAGCGCTCGCCCTATCGGGTATCTTTGTTGTTATTCTGACACACTGCAAGTTTTATCTTACCAATAATGTAACTGTTCATGACGTGGGCTTAACGTGGAGAAGACGCAAATTGCATCGCATGGGCTTCAAAGCCTTCTTATTAACAAGGAGTTAGAGCTCTTGGTTAAATCATGACAGGCACAGGGTAGTGGCGGTGCCATATTTCGCCACGAAGTGGGTGAAGCCCCTTAGGGGTGGGGGCTGTTGGCGTCTGTTGTCGTCGTCGTCATCATCTTCGTAATCATCGTCTCATGTAGTGACGGTGCAAAAACACCGGGACACTCGTTTACGCCTCGCGCTAGAACGCTTTGTCACCACCATCATCAGCGTATCTACGCCCACTGCACGGCAAAGGCCTCTCCCAATAATCTCCAATTATCCCGGTCCTGTGCTAACAGTGACCAATTTATCCCCTCAAACTTCTTGATCTCATCTGCCCATCTAAGTTTCTGCCGCCCCCTGCCACGCCTGCCTTCTCTAGAACGCTTCGAACGTGTACTGAAAAAACACCGGGACACTCGTTTACGCCTGGCGCTAGAACGCTTCGTGCTTCAAAGACAGGAGACTTTTACAACAACGTTGTATACCTCTACCCCAACGGTATCATCTTCGTTGGCAGAAATGCCAAGGCGCCAAGAATAGACTTATACACTGCATGCTTCGCCCCTCCCAAGGCTTCACATTAGTGGAGATGGCCCGAAATTTCTTTCTGTATGTCACCCGGTGTGTTACTTTTCGCGAACCAACTTCGCATAGGCACTGAGTTTTATGATGTACACCGATTCGAGGGAACTTTCCGTACGTGCGTGCGTGTGTGAGTGCGCACGTGCGTGTAACTTACCTATTGTTAGAATACGCAATTGAATATTTATTATCTACACAAATTTTCGTAAGTTGCTTTCCACATGCGGTTTGGCTGAAATAACAAAGGATGTCACTCTTTTTCTCAGAGAACTGCTTTATTTCTTTTGTGCAGTGGCAGGAAAACTACCGAGTGTTTTGCAAGTACCTGTGCTTAGGATTTCCCATGCGGTTTGAAAACGAGGAGGACGGCATCGGCTGTGGGGTGAGTCTCGTGCAATCCCCTAATCCGCAATTTACAGTTGTTCCGCTTTATTTGCTCAAAGCAGTGCTGCTAGAGTAATTGTTTCTGCATTTTTATAGCCGAGAGGCAGCCATTAGGCACAGACAGCAAAACGAATGTGGCATGAAAGAAAATATCGCAACAAGTGGTGCAGTACGTTCGGCTCCTTGGGAAAATCTTGTAATGGGACCAATGCCGCCCGGTCATCATACGTGGACCCCGTGTTGAGGCGTCGTACACAACAGCATAGAAACACGCTTCATGGGCTGTTATTCGTTTATCTCGCGTACTTTGCCCTCCCAAACTGTTTTTGACGTGGTCTCCGAAGTCGGGCGCTCCTAATTATGTGCCGCAAACATAAGGTAAAAGATACCCCGACAAGGCCCAACGCTTTAATGTGGTGGCACAGCATAGCCTGTACTGATGACACTGACAACAACAAAAGAAAGCGTTATGTTAACATTCAGGCTACGAGGCGTTAGCTACTCTGCTAAATTTCAGTATCGCAAACCTTTTTTTAATAGTATAGAACATATCCGGTGTTGACAACGCTGACCTTCACGGAGCAATGAGCCCACCAGTTATTCTTGGATAAAACCAGCGCGAATTCAGACGAAGACAGAAGGAAGTAACCACAAGAACCAGCGGCTGTCCTTGTGGTTACTTCCTTCTGTCTTCGTCTGAATTCGCGCTGGTTTTATCCAAGAATGTCTCAATTCCCACTAGCCCAGCTTGCAACCCTCCTCCACCAGTTATAATGGTATGTTTTGTTCTGAAAAAGAAAAAAACAACAATCTTTTCGCCGAGCGAACCTAAACTTATACGAAGCAGGAGTTTATTGTTATTGCGAAGCATATCTTTTCGAACTCTTCGAGAAGGGTAGGGAGATGCAGCTCAGAAAACAAGCGAATAACTTCCCCATAACGAGGGTAAGAAAACCACGAGTTCTTGCTGAGGACAACTGAGCATAAAGTGAAACTTTCTGCGGTACTCCTCGCATGTAATCGACATTTTATGATTATCAAGCACTGAAGCTTCGAATGCGCGTGCATTTATTCCTCCATAGGACTAAGCTGACGCCATACTTTACAAATGAAATGCAAGAAATATCGACTTCAACAGTTTCTGCCGTAATCCCAGAATTGAAACGCTGGAATACTTGCACTGCCATACTAAAGAAACGACGCTGTAACTTTCAATTGACCACTGTACTCTCGGCAACAACGGCGCCCTACGCATTTACAATAGGGCGCTCATTAGACAATCGGTTCAAAGGCCTTCGGAATGCGTTAAAAATAGCCGTGTAGCACAGGCATTAGCCAATTTGCGGGGCCGCGCGCGCTGAGTCACACGCAAGCAAGACAAAGGTGGGTAGGTAACGCTCGTGACAAGGCGACATTTGAAAGGCCATACCCGCATTATCGCGGTGCTGTTCCGATAGTTTGACAAGTTAACTCAGCTCGCTAGGCGCATTTTTGCTAAATTTGCAGCCAAAAGCCAAAATGTGAACAAAGAGTCACCGTACGTTCGAGAACCTTCCAGTCATGGCGATCACGCCTTGACGGAGCTGCCCGAGCTCAGCTTCAAACTAGACCGTAAGCTGAGAAGCTCCGCTTCCGATGGCCAGCGTTTCTTTGGCAGGCTGAGCTTGAAACTAGCCATTTTTTCGTAGCTGTACACTTGAGCATATCAGTTGCTTACCTTTCCAACGTACAGACGACTGTCAATCTCATAAGTCAGGCAGCGTGTCAGTTTACTCCTTCAGAACCGCGCGTGTAAAAGCAAAAGCGACAAAAGCTGGATCCCTATCACTGAAGACGTGCACGACAACGTCGTCGGCGGGAAACGCCCGAAAGGAAGTTCGAAAAGAGGAAGTTCGAAAGGCACTCAAAGGCATGAAAATAGGAAAAGCTGCAAGTGACGACGGCATAACCGTAGAGTTTTTGAAGAAGGGAGGAGGTATTGTACTGGAGAAGGTTGCTTTTCTTTTTTCGGAATGCTTGAAGACTCAAAAAGTGCGCATAGCCGGGAAAAACGCCAACATTGTACTTATTATTCAGCAGGAGGATCCCAACGACCTCAGCAATTACAGACCCATCAGCCTACTCTCAGTTGTTTACAAGCTTTTTACCTAAGTTATAGTCAGCCGTATGACAACCTAGATTCCCATCAAGCGAGAGAGAGAGAGAGCAGGCTGGGTTTAGTAAAGAATACTCAACAATGGATCACATTCACGTCGTCAACGAACTGATGGAAAAATCCGCAGAGTGCACTGAACCCCTTTACATGGCCTTTAGAGATTACGAGAAAGCGTTTGATTCCCTATTTACCGGAGCCGTTTTAAAATAACTAAAATACAGCGACTAAAGGTACCCTACATAAGACTTCTAGAAGACATACATGCGAGATGCACGGACAGGATAACCCTCCACAAGCAAAGCGATAAATTTCCGATCCGAAATGGAATAAGACAGGGAGATACCATCTCTCCAAGGCTATTCACGGCATATCTCGAAGGAGTAACTAGACTCGCGATGATACAAACTCGGATAATTCAAACTTTCAGTTAATTCAAATAAATTATAAAAATTTGGCTTGCAATGTATGTTCTGAATGCATTTTTAAAGCCGCCTAATGTAAACCGGTCTATTGCGTAAATTCGGTTAATTCGTTCTTTTTGCTTATCCTTCCTTGAAATTATCTGGTGAATTTACCTCTTCTAGCTTCAGGTCTGCATCCTTATACCGCTAATGGTCACAAATAAAGCCCATTACCTGCATGCGTGTGTGAAAGCGAAATCACGTGTGAATTGAGGAACAACAACAGCAAAAAACAAGATGCCGGTATTGAAAACTTCGTTTGATTTGAACTCTTGTTTAAAGAAAAAGAAGTAATCTATTCGCGACTTTTTTTCAAAGTGTAAATGGCACTTCAGATTATGTGTGAGTGTTTCACTGTAACATAGAAAGATGACAAGATTCTTATTTATGTGAACTTCTCATAATTCAAAGTTGGGGTAATTCAAACAAACCCTGGTGTCCCCTCGACTAGAATTATCGTGAGTCTACTGTGTTGAGAAAGTTTTAATGGGAAAACATCGGATTAAAGGGGCCATGCAGACAAAGTACAAGTTTGTTTTATTCGAAAGATTTTGTTTTATAGCGCCCCTAGCGCTGGTACGGAAGCAAACGATGCCGTACCCAATGAGAAATCAATCAATTTATGTTAAAACTTTGATTCTCCCGCCAAATCGCGTGTTTTAAATATGTCATCAAAGAAGTCATAAGAGCGCGTATTCAAAAGAACTTCCACTGCGTCGTATAGCTCTGCAGCCTTGCTTGCCGCCAGTCCTTCAAAATGGTGCTACCATAGTCATCCACACAGTTGTCCGCCGTTGCTTTGTTTTTGAATGTATTTGAACCTGGCTTGTTTTTGCTGCCGTTGGAAGTAATCTTTTCTTGAAGCATGGGGTATGCTCGACAAACAGAGTCACATAAGACAATGTCGCTTTCGCCAATCGGCCAGTGTCGTCTAACACAATTCCAAAGCGGCGAACAGCTGTGCAGCTAAAAAAAGCATAGTGCGCCTAGCACCAACAGCAGTGCGCATCGGTACTTTTATGCTTACGTGAATTTCTGTAACTTTCATTGTTTACTGAACCATTCTTGTTGCTGTAAATTGAATATGCATCACATTTGAGTGGAAATAGCTCGTTCAGCAAGCTTAGAGGCTGTGCCTAATTTGCGTTTGCATTTGCCAGCCTCTACCGATCGCACAGCTGGGCACGTATGACATCATAGGTTCTGTAGCGGGAAATGAGCAAGTGGGTCGCATGGCCATTCCCTCTTTTCCTAATTATATAGCTCATTTGAGCGAAGTGTGCGTTAAAAGTGGTGTCAGTATGATTCTGAAGAAGCAGTCGTTCGAATAAACCAAGCTCTTGTTTTGTCCGAATGTCCCCGTTAAGGATAAACGGGGAATAGTTGAACCATTTGAGGTTTGCGGACGATATAGTATTGCGGAGTGAGACTGCAGAACGCCTGCAAACAATTCTCGAGGAACTACAATCGGAAATAGCGGCCTTGGGGATAAAAATAAATATGAATAAATCTAACGTAATCAGGAGAAGCATGATGAAAACGTCCTCTTCAGCTTAGGAAACGAACGCTAATAGAAGTAAAAGAAGATAAATACCTCGGACATACGGATAGTGCTCATTCCAACCAGCTGAGAGAAATCTGGCGGAGAATAGTTATGGGCTGAAGAGAACACAGAAAGCACTCCAAAATATTAAAAAGTAAAGTACGTCTGTCAAAAGAAAAATCTACAACCAGTGCATACTGGTGGTGATGACATACATACCTGGAACATGGCGCCTTACTAAACCACCGGAAAGCAAACTTAGCTCGACTCAACTAGCCATAGAATGGATAATTTCAAGAGCAACACTTAGGGACAGGAAACGAGCTACCAGGAGCGGAGAACAAACTAGAGTTGACGATATCATAGTTCGAATAAAGAAAAAGCAATGTACTTGGGTTGGCCATGTAGCGAGACGAACCAACAACGGGCGGACAATCAGGGTGACAGAATGGATACCAAGAGGAGGGTATAGAAGAAGCGGAAGGCCACTAAGACAATGGAGGGATGATACACGTAATTTCGGTGGTGAAGCATAGACTCGAGTAGCGCAGGACAGGAGCGGTTGGTGGTCAACGGGAGGGGCGTTCATCCTGCAGTAGACCGGAGCAGGCTGATGATGATGATGACATTGATGGTTTTGTTCTGAAAATTGCTTTAACTGATTTTAACATTCGTTTCCTGTTTCAGCCATTCAATTTACTTGGTCGCGTTTGCAAGGATGGAGAGTGCGTGAAAAAAGATTCTCCTCCAGCAAAATTGACCACTGCATTCGAGCAAACTGGGAAAAAGGAGCACGAAACTACGAATGGAACAAGAAGAACCAAAGAGCCAGAAGATAGAAGCACTACAGCAAGTGGTCAAAACTACTCATCGGTTTTTTAATAAACGCCGAACCCTCTACTACCCTTTCTGGCCAACTGCGGTAAAGGTTGCTAAAAGGCGAAAAGCCTGGTGATGGGAAACTCGTGGCATGCAGCAAATGTGTCAGAGAGTGAACGACACGGAAAGAGCTGAAACGCAATTGTAAAACCACCAGCTGCGTCAGAACTCTTGCGTTTACTGTTGAGGGCTGGAGCACACTGCACCGGGCAATGCAGTGCCCTCCACTAGGCGCCACAGTTCCTTCTGTAGGCAGGCGCCTTGGCTAGTCGAGGTGGGCTCCCAGCACGAGGTGACGAGGATGAGGAAAACGTTCATTGGAAGGGACGCTCTGGGCCCATTTGGAAAAGGTGTGGGTTGCGAGTGGGGCTTTGCGGTGTTCGAAGAGAACGGGCCGGCTATGCGTCTCCGATGATGCGTGACGGGACAGAGCGAGACAAAGAACGAGCGCCGAAGAGGCTAAGCAGAGGAAAAGTTAGTTCATAGCCTATGTACAACATTGGGACATGTGCCAGGTACCAGCCGAAAGAAGATGACGATAGCATGCTCGGACTATCGCAGTTATGTCCGCCCGGTATTAGAGTTTGGCTGCGTCCTATTTTCTGGTTGTGCGGCGTACAAATTAAATCCCTTATTTATCGTCGAGAGAATGGCTTTGCGACTATGCTTGGGACTGCCAAAATATGTCGCTAACCCTATTTTACACCTTGAGGCACGGTTTCCTCCACTGAAGTTTAGATTCCAATTATTGACCGTACTAACCTTTGTCAAATTGTTTGAACCCCCACTGCATGACGCCCAGTTCATTTTCCGTCTGAGGCCTGATCTTTTTCAAGGCATTCAGTGGACGCGGTTCCACAGACCCCAGATGGATCTAGTACAGTCATGGCTCCAGCCACTTCACGCAGACCTTTTCCGGCTCCCCTCTACTTGTATTAGTGTGTCATCTGTCGAAATAATCTTTGATAATATCTTCCCCCCGAATGCCAAGATGTTGCCAGCCCGAATTCTAAATGGATTGCTGGAGGATCATTTGTCAACCCTTCATTCCCATATCGTCATTGCTACCGATGCCTCACAAGTTGATGAAAAAGCTGGAGTCGGGATATTCTCCCAGTACCTCGATTGGTTCTTTTCGATCAGGTTACCTGATTTCACACCTATTTTCCAGGCGGAATTATTGGCAATAATTTTGGCTCTTCAAAAACTTCAGCATAGATTTTCCCATGTAGTTATACTTTCTGACTCCCTCTCTGTGTGTTCCGCATTAACATCCGAAAAAGATTCTCCAATTATCCGCACATTTCGATCATTTGTTCCACATCAGCTTTGTGAGGTTCGGCTAGTGTGGGTTCCAGGACATGCAGGAATCTCATACAATGAAGTGGCTGATCAATTAGCCAGAATGTCTCTTGGTGGCCCTGTGGTCGTGCAATGTCCAAATGACAGTTTTCTATTGGGGGCGAGATTTAAACGTCTACAGCTACTCCAGGCTTATAAGCAAGACGCCCTTCTATCTTCTAGTGATTATAGCCCCCTTCGTCATGCATGGAAGCCAATGTTTTGTGAAACAAGGATATGCGAGGTTGCAATCACTAAACTTCGGTGCAAAATTCCCCTACTAAATTTTTATCTTTATAAATCTCGTATGGCTCCATCTCCTCAATGTCCTTTCTGCGACGAACTGGAAAATTTAGAACATTTCCTATTTAATTGCCGCAGCTTCTCCCCAATGCGACGCACGCATCTGGAGTCAACCTTTAGACGCCTTAACCTTCCGCTATCTAGTTACGAGGTCCTGTCACTAGGCGCTTCCGCCCTAGGAGTCTGCCACAGGGATGTTGTGTCTGTCCTCCATTCTTATGTTGTGGCGACAGGCAGGTTTTCCTGCTAGCCAGCTAAACATTCACACATACCTCATTTTTCTTCCTGAATCTACTTTCATATTATACATATTTAAAAAATTCTGTTGGGTATTTTCTTTTCTAAATTTTGGGATCTAAAATAATATAGGTCACATCCTCATTAGGCACAAAACTTCTTGGCCAATCCCCCGCGTGGGTATGTGCCATGGTGGGAGGCAACCAACCAACCAACTAACCAACTCGGGGAACGAGTGAGACGTAGAGGTAGAAGAGGATTTTGCGCCTTGCCTGCGCGGTGCTCTCAGGATTGTAAATACACTGTGTGGATACGGCCTATACCTCTTGGATTCACGTCTTCCTTCACGTCACCGTAACAATAGAAAAATCAAGGTGTTTATGCTGGACAAGCACTATAGCGTTTGTGTCCACATGGGTGGCTCCATGGTCCCTGAAGCTGGCCAGCCTCTGTACATTAAACCTCCCGCATGTGCCTTGTTAGCGGGACAAAGCAGGAAATCAGGACAAGCAAGATTGCGGACTCTGAAGGTGGCTATACCGGCGCAAACCATGGCAGCATGGGAAGGGTAAGTGAATGTTCCAGTCAAAAGGTACAACAGATGAGGCAGCTGACTAGAATCGGGACGTTCGCCAACCCCGGGTTCGAGGTTTAAGCTGCCATGGGGCGTAGGGAAGGTTGTAATGCAGGTATATGCACTCTAAACTTTTTCTCCTCCCATATACTCCCTAGACGTTCTTTTTCGTCTGTCCTCTAGTGGTCCTCCTTGTAGGTGGTGGTAAAAACGTTTATTTGAGCTTTAGGGGCGAGGGAAGGGGAATTGGTCAGCCTCCCATGTCCAGGAGGCCGCGAGCCCGCGCCGATTCCAGAGCTCGTTTCACCAGGGCGAGCTGCTGCTCCGGTGACGAGCTGGTCAGAGCGGACTCCAACTGCTCAAGGGTGGGGGAGTGAAGGGGGGTTGGGTGCTGCGGGCAGGAGAAGGCTAGGTGGAAGGTGGTAAGAGGAAGGTCACATGCTTGACAGTTATGGGGGAAGAGGAATGGGGAGATGTGTGGGAGAATCGTGTGATTATAGAAAGTTTCCGTCTGAAGGCGGCGATAGACATAGGCTTCATGTGGGGTAAGGGATGGGTGGGGAGGAGGGTACCTTCTTCTGTTGTTTGTGTAGTGGGAAAGGATGGAGCTATAGGTAGAGTCCAGCGGTGTTAAGGTGGTGCTTGCGGAATCTGGACGTCCTGTGGTATCTAGCCTTGCAGAGGGCAGTGCCCGGTTGTGGAGTGCGCGGGCTGCGGCATGGGCCGCTTCATTCCCAGCAAGACCAGAGTGGCCAGGGGTCCAAACTACTTGTATCTCTATTTCTTCGGGGAGACAGTGAAAGATGGGAAGAGCTTGAGGGGGTGCCAGGCCAGCTTGATACCACCGGCATGCTTGCTGAGAATCGGTGATGATGGTTAGGTAGGGCTGTTTTTGGTGGGTGGTGGTCGCGTGAGCGACGGCGAGTGCCTCTGCTGTGGGAACTGGTAGCTACTTGTAGGTGGCTGCAATGGCGAGATGGCCGGTAGAGTCCAGGGTGACGAGGGTGGTGTGTGAACCGTTGGGAGTATGGGCGATATCCGTGTAGCGCGTTTGGGCGTCGGTTTCATACCGCCTTGTGAGCGTTCTGACACGAGCTTCTCGCCTTCCCCTATTGAACGTCGGATGCATATGCTTCGGGATTGGGGCGACCCTAAGCCGCTGGCGAATGTGAAGAGGGATGCGTTGAAGTTCGTGAGTTGCAGACGGGGTGGACCGGCCAATGGTGTGAAGCACGTTCCTGCCAGTGGGAGTAAGGGCCAACCGTTGTAGCTGTGAGATTCGTTGGGCTTCCAGAATTTCACTGAGGGCATTATGCAGCCCAAGTCGGAGTAGACGCTCAGTAGAGGTAAATGTAGGGAGGCCCAAGGCAGCTTTGTAAGTTTTGCGGATTAGGGCATCCAGCTTGGTGGTTTCTTGGCGTCTGAGATTCACAAACGGGGTTCCGTAGGTGAGACGGCTGGTCATGAGGGCTTGGACAAGACGGCAAGTGTCTGGCTCTTTTAGACCGTATGCCGATCCCCGGATTCGGCGTATAAGGTGGATGAGCTGGGAGACTGTTCGGTGCAGTTGCGGGAGTAGGGCAGAGCCTGAACCATCCCAGTGGAAGGGAACGCCTAATATCCTGAGCGTGGTAACTTGGGGGATAAAAGAGCCACTTATGGGGACTTGTGGGTCAGGGGTGGGCGCAGCCGGGCGGCCTCTTGTGCGGGCGCGGAGGACCAGTAGGGCGGACTTAGATGGCTCGCAGGTCAATCCCCTGGGCTGAAGGTAAGCAGTAGTGGTGTCGACTGCTTGCTGAAGGATGTCCTGTCGTGCACCGCTAGATCCTTGGGTGGTCCAGAGAGTCAGGTCATCAGCGTAGAATGCGTGGCGTAGGGCGGGAATGGCTAGCAGTTTGTCAGGGAGGTGAAGCGAAGCTATATTAAAGAGAAGAGGCGAAATAACCGATCCTTGTGGTGTGCCCTTTACCCGAGTGTGGAAAGTAGGCAAGAGTAGAGGGCCAAGTCGGAGTGTAGCTGTTCTTTTCTCAAGGAAGGATTTTATAAAGCGAAATGTATTTACGCCGCAGTTCGTGGTACTGAGGTTTTCCAGTATGGCTTCGTGGGTGGTGTTGTCAAATGCACCCTTGACGTCGAGTGTTAAGATTGTTTTGGGAGAGGTGCGGCTCAGGTGGTCGACCACATGTTCCTTGAGCTGCAGGAGGACGTCTTGAGTAGATAGGTGTTGCCGACAACCAAACATTGTGAAAGGGTAGAGGTTGTGGTCTTCCAGGTATGCGGTGAGGCGCTGATGTACTAGGTGTTCGAAGAGTTTACCGATGCATGAGGTCAGGGAGATTGGTCGAAGAGTAGTCGGCGTCAGTGGCTTGTTGGGTTTTGGGATCAGTATGATGTCCGAGTGTCGCCACTGCTCAGGTAGAGTTGCCCCCTGCCAGTGATAATTGTAAAGTTCGAGGAGATCTTGGAGTGTGTCCTCGTCGAGATTGCGGAGAGTGCGGTAGGTCATATGGTCCTTTCCTGGGGTGGTGGTGTGGGTGAGGCGGGCCAGGACAGCTTGAAGTTCAGTGAAGGTAAAGGGGGCGTCTAGTGCTTCGTTAGCTAGGCCCGTATAGCATGTGTCGGGGATGGGTGGGTAGGTAGTAGGGTTGCCAAAAAGATGGTCACGGATTGCCTTGAGGAGTTCTTGAGAGGGGAGAGCGCTGTTGCGGATTAGTTGATGGATTCTATGGTTTGTGTATCTCTTAGTGTTGGTGTTGTCGAGAAGGGAACGGAGGAGATGCCACGTTTTCTTTGAGTGGACAGTGCCTTGGAGCTGATTGCAGAAAGAGTGAATTTTGTCTCTGGAGATCGGCGGCGTATGCTTGCGCTTGCTGGGTTAGGAGGGCTATGCGGTTTTCAAGTTTACGGTTATGCTTCTGCCGTTTCCAGCGTTTAGTAAGACTACGACGCGCGTCCCAAATGTGCATAAGGTGGGGGTCGACTGCCGGAGTGCTGTCGGTAAGTGCGATTTCTTGGGTGTGCTTTTTAACCCGGTGTTCGAGGGCCTGGGTCCAGTCACTTAAATTTTGGCTTATTGCAGGGAGAGGGGTTGGATCTTCGTGGAAGGCGGACCAGTTAGTCAGGCGTGCGGTGCCCGTCCGGGTCGTTTTCTTTTTGGTTGGGAAGCGAAGGGAGAGGAGATGATGGTCACTGCCGAGTGTTTCGTCGTGTCGGGACCATTGGATCCTGAAGATGTTTTTAGTGAATGATAAATCAGGTGTGTTGTCTCTGGTGACACTGTTGCCGGTGCGGGTTGGAAAGGTGAGGTCGTTTTGGGTCCTCCTTGTAGGAGTTTTTTTACTACATAGAACAGGGAGGTTTTGTTTACCTCCTCAAAACAGGGCGTTTCTAGGTGATAGAAAGGAGGTATTTAGGGAGTGTTAGGAAATCTTCGGGAGAATTTAAGGCGATCAAAACGGAGTATTTTTTACTTCCTCAAGGCGTTTTTAAGTGATGTTTATGGAATTTTTCGGCGGTTGAATAGGAGTCTATTTTAGCTCCCTTGGGAAGTACTTATGTTATTTTAGGGGCGTTTTTAGGGGGTTCAAGGGAAGCATATATTTCTTTTGAAAGGAGTTTTACAAAAGTTTGGGTGGTTTTGTAGGCCTTCTGAAAGGAGATTTTTCAAGGCGACAGGGGAGAATTTCTAGTTCCCTGCGGGAGTATTGATATCACACGGTTTTTCTCGATTTCTGGTTTATTTCAAACGAACTTTCGCATACAAGTTTACAGGGTACATGGTGAACACAAGGACGTTTCGAAATAGAAACTTAGGCCGACATCCTATAAGAAAGCACAAATGGTACATTGCTAAACAACACGCCAGTTAGGAATGGAGGACAGCAATACTATGCTAGTTGAACAAACTGTAGAAACAATATTACTACAAGAACTGGAAATACGTGAAAAACAAAGATAGGCACAAACACAACCGCATGGTAAGTGAAATCATTTTATAATACTAGCGGATCGAGAACGCGTCAGTACTTATCAGAACTTATCAGTACGCATCAGTACACAGTACGCAAAGTGTAAAAAAATGGTTCCCGTGGTTTACAAATTTTTTTTTTTAAATTGGTGGTGAAATGAGCGAGAGCTGTGTAACGATTTGATGTTGAAAGGTAACGAGCATTTTGTAGGTGGTAAAGGCACGAGAGATAAATGACGTAGGAGACAGACAGCAATGAGATGGCTATGGATAAACGAGTTATATAAAGAACAAAAAATATGCAGCGGAAAATACCAGTGCGTTATGATCATGACACAAATGCGCCAAGAAAAGTGACCGAGTCCGATGGGTGAATTGCAAGGATATAGAACAGAATGGGTAGTATCGCGACAGCTTCTTTAGAGTGAGAACAAAAAGCCATGAAATTCGTGTTTTTCGGATAATTTTTAATTGTTTCATTTGGCACCAGTTGCCAACATTATTTAGATAATTGTTTCAAGTTAAAGATAGTTCGTTAATATTATTGCTTCATTAAAGATAGTAGTATTATCAGCATACAGAATGGCCCATCAAATATCCCCTGTTCAGTAAAAAAAAAGAAAAAAAGTCAGAAACAAAATACACAATTTTTTTTTACTACACTCTAATGATTACAGGATTGAAAACTACTAAAATATTAGTGAGCGATACTGATGCGGTAAAAGTTAATTAGTTCTAAAGCCTTCACACGTAGTTTGGTGCTGGCAAGACCCAAAAAGGCATGATCCACCAACATTAGAGCTCTGTGTGCCTTCTTGGGATATTGAATGTTGAAAACCCAGAATGATGCAAACAGACTACACAGTCCTCCCAGTAAAGATGATGCAGTCAAGACACGCTGGCCATCGATGTGGAGGCTAACTTCCCTGTTCACGGACAGCAGGCAGGGAGTCAAAGGAACATCTGCCTGAAAAAGCAAAAAAAAAAAATGCCCCACATGTAAAATTCAAAACAGACCGTATGGTTAAAGGAACTTTAATTTTTCGGTATAGTATTTCGGTATAGTCATTCATAATTCAGGACCTGACCGCACCATGTGGTTATCACGAGTGACATCAAGACACCCTAGTATGGGTTAAAGTGACCACGTTCCAAGACACACTACAAAAATTTCCAATTAAGCAAGGCAGAGAAAAGGGAAGGCAAATGCAAAGCCCTTGAAGGTGCCTGCAAGAAATTTTTCCATGATTTAGTTCCACGTTTGGATGCAAAAAAAGTGCAGCGCTGCAAGTATCCTCTGAAATGATACCGTGATTCATGTCTATTTCGACCTGACAATTCCTGCCAGGCTTGTTTGAGAAAAACGTGCGTTATCATTTTCGAGGTTGCAAGGGGTCCTTTCAGAACACGTGCAAGTTTTTCTTTTTTTGACTCAAAAACACTTTGGTATTGCGTGATTTTGTCAACTGCTGTTTCTTGCTTTAAGATGCCAGCTTGCATCTAATCAAGTGAGTGGGCACACAGTTAAAGATGCAAACCCTTACACTGCCTCTCCCCTATCACGGTGGCTCACTTTCATAGAAAAAGTGCAGGTAATTAGCCGTGGCAATACTCACTTCTGCTGGAGGAACCAACTTGCTTCCCAACTGCAGCGTTGCCTTGTACATCACAGCCTGCCCTGTCTTAAGATCTATGAAGTCATTCAACTCGATAATATATCAGGATCTGCAGAAGAAAATCGTGTCAGCAAATAATGAATTCATGCCGGACAGGCGCACACTGTTTCATTTATACTTGTAGATACCTCCACCTATTTCCCTCGTGGTGTTACATCCAAAGCTAATTTGTTACGGCTTTGCGTCATCAAGTATGGTCATCTGTCGTAACACAGTTCGTCATACAGGAAAGGCCTTCACTGGTTCAGAAAACACTTTCTTTTTTTTTACAGTAGTGATAAAATAGGCAACTGAGTCATCCGTATTCCGACACCATAATTTTTTTGTGTCACCATGCTGACAAGCATGATTGGTGCATAAGGTAATTTGTAGCCGTAACCGTTACTACAATCTTGTTAGCTAGCGTAAACCTCGTTCATGGTTCGAATTACTTATGATTTTATGGCAACAAAAAAAAAAACAGTTGCAATGGAAACGCTATTCTTACTAACGTACCGACGCTGCAGGCCACACACACCTGCCTTAGTTAATGTTAACGTGATTGTAGAAGTATCCGTCACGAAAGCCACAGTACATTTTTTGTAGCTGCAAGCTCCGTGTCAAAATCGAGTGTCCGATGATTCCAGTAATTTTTTGTGTATGGTCTTACTATTGATTATGACAAAGTTATAAACAACAAAATAGTGTGTGCCAAAGATAACAAAAATTGGCTCCAATCCACGCTGTGAAGGCGGTTGGAAAGCAAAGCTTTAAACGACACCAAAAACGATTGCCCATGCGACGCCACTTGAATTCACACACGTTGCTCTAGAAAGAGTGAAACCAGAGGTTCTGCCAGCCGTTACTTAGAATTAGCGGGGGCGGCGTCCCGAAGGCAGGAGGGTCGGACACGCCGGCCTAGAGCGGCGGACGCCGCTGGTGTATAGCCCGGCCGTGCGCCGGCGGGAATAGAAAGGAGCGGAGCGTCTTTCGAAGGGTGAGACAGCGGAACCTAGCCATCCTGATCTATTGCCCTTCTAAAAAATGATATTCCTTTTTATGCCAGGCAGACTTGCGTCATGCTAAGACAAACTCCGTTCTCTTCCATAAGGGCATGAATTTGTTTCCTTAGCTGGCGACTCACAGGCCCCGATTGTATACCGACCCCGCATTACCATCCGAAAGGGAATAAAAAATTTCGGGTTCGAACCACGTCGCCGTCGTGGACCACACTATATGCATTTAATCGTTCGATAGGCTCATAGCAACTTTTACATACCCGTGTGTGGCTCTGTCCTGAAGTTCAGAGAAACGCAGGCGGGTTGCGCTCCTTTTCTCGTCTTGCATGACGCTTTCTTTTAAATATGAGCACCCTCTTCCCGACCTGTCTACCTTCCTTCCCGCTTCCGTCTGACTGCGCTGATTTTCGCCAGCACGAAGTAACCCTCCGGTTGCTTTGAAACGACGCCGCGCGCGACAAACGATTTTATCTCGAATGCCCTGTTACAAACCGGCCTACAAAAGAATGCGAATGCATACCCCAAAACCCACAAACAAGTAAAATAAAACGATTGTGCGCTTTCTCCTTTGCCTGTGCGTGTACGTGCTGTGTGCGGCACGCGTACTTCGCAGTTAACCCTACCCAACCGTTTGACAAACGCACCGACTGATGACAGACCACTCACCAGCGAGCTGTCCACAGCTGTCGCCGTATCCAAATGCTGTTAGCGGCCGTGCCTCGTGTGACAGGGGCACATGAAAGTCTTTCCACCAAATGGCACTACTAGTCCTTCTCAAATAAAAAAAAAAAAACGATGGCCCAAGGCGAGGCTTGAAACTCCGGCCGCACGCCGCACTGAGTCGCCGGCCGCGCTGCGTTGTTGGTAGCACGACGGAAGTTGTTTACATCCGGGCGGCAAGTCGTGCCGCCAGGGCAAGTTGAGTCGCTGCAGTCGGGTGCGTTGGCGCGCAGACGCGAGAATTTAAATCGTCTATAAATGCGCGAGCAAGCGAAGCAGATGAACATTGCAATTGTTGCAGCGGCGAGCGTTGTCTCTTTGTTAGCAGCAGATTTTGAAAACACCTATCGTCAAAATAAACAGATTGAAACAACACGGCCGCGCTGTTTGCCTGTGATTGCTCTGGCTGAAGTATCTATACGGGGATACGTACGGTATCGGTTTTGTAGCTGCATGCAACCGTCGTGTCCTGCTTACTCGTTCTAATTAGCATTAGGCCACGGTTGAAGTGCTGATACACGGAAACAACACAAAACTAACATGGCGACCGCCCGCTTGAGATGATTACACCAGATGGGGAGTTTATTGTGGACGTGGTAGTACACAAGGAACCGAACGCCATCTCACAAAAGGTGTTAAGTTGTTCTCAATCCTCTCTTTTGCTACACGGATGGGCAACGGTACTACCATGGAGGTTCGTCCACTTTTTTAAACCGTGCCTAGGGAGTACATTTTTTGCTATAGGTACTTTTCAGGGCACATCACTTGTTAAAGGGACACTGAAGTGAATTTGTCAAGCTTCCGTTTTTGCTTGCACTGCGTAGAATGGCTCAAATTAGCACACTTTTCATCGTTTATCCGGTTGACAAATCGGTAATTACTTTACAAAGCGCGAAAGAAGAAAAACTACCATGCGCGGTTTGCGGCGGCCGCACCAACTAAGGCTGTGACGTTGAGAGGAGGGGCGCCGTGATTGGACGATGCCCAAGGTTAGCAATCAAACAAGTTTCGGTTTCGGTTTCGGTTCTGTAAAACATAACCAATGGCGTTGTTGGATGGGCATTCTCAATATCTCAGTAATCATCGTACCGCGCTTCTGCCATGTTGTCGGCTGTAAAATGCACAAGATAAGGCTCCCAGGACGGCTTGTAGTCGTAGCATTCACTAGCCGAGACCTACGCAGTGCATGAACGCCCTCCGCGTACCCGCAGACGCCCAAATGTCATGCGCTTTTCCCCCATATTTGGAGCTTGCCTCCCTCATGCCTGTATCGTAAAAAGCGTGTTCGCACCAGGCCAAGGGTCTGTTCATTCTGGCCTGTGCCCACTGCCTGCAAGCAGTCGGTGCTTATGGCAACAACACGCCAACGAGAACTCGCTAGCGCGCCAGTGCCAGCCTGCGCGCGTTTTGTGAACTAGTTCGTGTAGCCATGAACGTTGCGGCCCCAAAAAAGGTGAACTCAATATAGAAAACATCGGCGGAAAACAAAAAAGTTAACTTACAAAAAAAAAAAGCACGTACCCGCAGGGATTCGAACTCTTGACTCGCAAAATATTCGGTGTGAATTCCTAGCGCCTCAGACTGCTAAGCCACGGAGCGGGACGCAAATGCGTTGCTAATATAGGGTATATATTGTACAACCGGTTTACACTTTTATTTAGTTTTGGCATTTCAAGCAGCTTAGGTGACTATTTGTTGTACTGCGATCGTGCAGTAAGCGTCGCCCGAGTTTCCACAGTAGCTCAAGTCTAGCAATTGCATTTCGTAGACGGAAAAGCGTTCGCAGATGCGTAGTCGTGCTGCTGACCACTGTGCTTGTTCGCCCAGCGCAAAAAAGTGCTTCCCGCGCCCTTGTTTTACGCTGTACGGTAAAAATATCAGTTGATTTTATTTCCTTAGTACCTATATTGACTTCGCTGACTCTTCTCCCGCCTTCAAGAGGCCTTATATTTTCCTACTGGCGTACCAGTCAGCGAAGCGTCGCATGTGCGCTTGTGCAGCACTTGTGTGAAGCGAACTTGACTTGGAGCTAGATACAGTGTACAAACAAACCAAGTAAAGAAGGGCACATTCTTCCATTCACAAACGTGTCCTGGCTTCGTTTCAACTAAGCGAACGAATTGCGACCAAGCAATTTTTTTTAACCTCCTGGACTGCGACGACCCGCCGGCGGCCGGCGGACGAAACGCTGGGCCGACTGACTCTGTTGGCCGGGGAGCCGTGCAGTAGCGCCGCAGCCAATTGCCAGCTCATCCCCTCCTGACGTCACACGAAAACGCCACAGAAAATGGGCGAGCGTAAAGAGAGGAGGACAGCATTTTCGAATTAGTTTTTCTACTAAATAAAATCGCGTAAACGCGTCTAGAGTGGTCGGAACATGGCTTGGGGACTCCGGACTACAATTTGCGCTAGTAATCCCGCAATGTTTACATATCACTTCAGTGTCCCTTTAAAAACTTCATTTCAGGCTAGTTTGTGTTTACAGTGTGGGGAGACTCCCATAAAATGAAGCGACGGAGTTGTCGACCATATCTTACGTTAGAACGGGGAAAGATGTTTGCTGGAGCAAAGATTGTGATCTACTTTTTGAGGACCTAACCTTGCATCTGACGCTAGAATGTCCCTGGCACCTGACCTAAAACCGGTGACAAGAAGCAACGAGCGAAGATGCACCTTGGCGTGGCGCTTAAAAAACTGCAAGAAGCGGAATTCTTGTGACCACTGCCGTGTTTTCAAGAAAGTTTCCGCTTTTGCTCTAATTTAAGGGTGAGGAATCTGATGCATTTGTGCGGCATCTGATGCAACAGTCGAAATACAGCGACTACGCGCAGCCGTATAGAGGCTGGCTAGGTCTTGGATTCATACAATACCGGGAGGCGATTCGGCAATGCGGAAAGTTTAGTGATTTTGACATGATTTTTATACTGGCGCCAAGCGATAATCTACTTGGAAGACGGCATAAAACTCCTACTTCGACATACGACATGTCAATTAAAGGCGCTGATAGCCTGCTTCACTTGTATGTAATAAAATATAAATAATAAAAATAATGGAACGTTTACGCTTGTAGGCCACCTAACATAGAGAAGTAAAAAAAATAGAAGAGAGGACAGACGGGCTTATCGCGGCCGAATGGCCTGACTCTTGTGCCGTCCGGCAATTGGCGCAAGTGGTAAAACACTGTATATTTAAAATTAAGCTAACACACAATATTATGGTTTTTTAATTTTGTTACACATTAGTCTGCACACTTTTATTTATGCAACAAGTTTAATGCCTGTGAATGTAAATTTTTGTGACTTTTTTGTCGACGGTACTAAGTCAAGTCGCAGAAAGCCGTCGCAATTTGTCTTGATTTGTCTCTTGACAGCGTTTTTCGCGGTTTGTACTTGCGTTTTTGAACTCTGTGCAAATTTTTCTTGGACAAAGAATCCACTGGCGCTTTCATCGCGGTATCGGTTTTTCGTCCTGAACGAAAAGTGAGGCACTTCCTGAAAGTTCTGACGCGGAATATGGTATTTACGTTTCTTTGTTCTTGAAAGCCGCGAGTATACTGATCAGTGAAGTAATGCATGGCGGGTTATGTGTCTTCAGGACAGTAGTTCAGGCAATGCATTGGGAATGTTACCATGCCTGTTAGCTGAAAATCGACATATTTTAGGGAGGTTGTGGTGTTCGCGCAAGTGCTGAAGTGTCAACGGTATGCGGTACGTTCCCGTCGTCGCACGTGACGTTCGCGTTCCGGCTACGACGGCGGTGAGTAACGTGCAAAAGTTGTCGGCCGGGCGGCGGTCCGTAACGGCGAAGCAAGTGTCAGACGCTGTGGCTGCGCTTAATATAGGTGAGCCGCACACTGCGTTCGAATATGCTACTACCTAGGCACGGCTAGTTATTTGCTGCTATTATCTAATATGCCGTGGCGCTGTGCAGTGCCGTTCATGTGAACGTTTTCCTCTAGTCATTTTTTGGGTAGTTTATTTATAAAGGACGTATTGCGCATACAGCACCCATTCTCTGAACAGATCTGATTGTAGGGTTAAACGCGCCGACGCAACGCAGGTGATGAGGCGCGCCGTAGTGGAGGGCTCCGGATTAATTTCGACCACCTGGGGATCTTTAACGGGCGCCGAAATCTCGTACACACGGGCGTTTTTGCTTTTCGCTTCCATCAGAAAAGCGGCCGCCGCGGCCGGGAATCGAACCCGCGAGCTTCTGCTCAGCAGCGCAACGCCTTAGCCCCATTCTCTGAACACCACTGTATGTTATTTCCATGTTTTGCAGCCCATGGCCTCGGTTGGTCATCGGTACGGCACTTCCTGCTGTGTGCCGTGGTGCCCACACAGTGGCAAGGTATACCCGCGCCAAGTGCCCGGTCCAGGGGTGCATTTATTTCGCATCTCACGGGACAACAGGTGCGTTTGGGCTTTGTAGTACCTTCATTTCTCGCTGTTTGTCCTGATTAGGTAAAAAAAGGCCGTCATTCAGGGTGTACCGGCTGCATTGTCGTTTTGTTTTGCCAAACAATCCCTAGGTTGCATTAAAAATGCTCGTAACCACTCTTACGCAAATAACTAGGCGTGCATATTATCAGTGTTGGTAAAAGCGGAACGGCACGAACGCTGAGGAGAATAAGATAAGGTTTTATGTTGCATATAAGTGACATGAGGTGGATGCTATGCTTGAATACTTGTTGTAGTGAACTTTCCTTTTTCAAGTGCTCAAACCACTGTGTCATATTGCTGTTTAGACTGGTAGCAGGGAATTTGTCATTGCAAACTTGTTTACTGTTCCCTTAATCATCCATGCAGGTCAACGGCATGGGTGGCCTACACCGGACGGGATGACCTCAAGGCAAAGCCAGCCAGACAACTGCATTCATCTTACAGATTATGCTGTAAGCATTTTACGGCACAGGGCTTTATGGATCCTGCCCGCACGTGGCTGATGAAGATGGCTGTATCAACTGTTCTCCTAATGTCGTAAGGTAATGCAGTGGAAGATCTTGATTTTCTGGTTTCAGATGTGGGCCAATACTGATGTGGGGTCTGTCATACGCTGGCACATACGCAGGAAGCCTCCAGGGAGCACCTTCCTCCTCCAGCTCTCCCGTGAGCAGGCGAGATTCTTGTCTGCTGGACACTCCCACCACCAATTTTGGGACTGGGCGTCCTTTTGTGTATGGCAAGTATTGCCTTTGAAGAAAAGTTGTCGCATTGACAGTAAAGAAGTACTCGTAACATGCTTTTGCTGCTGTGATCTACTTTAGTGACAAAAATAATTGTATTTTCAGGAAAAACAAGATCGGCAATGTTTTTGTAGAGCGCATGGAACGAGATTCCCCTAATGTAGAAGTGCAGGACATCCCGTTGGGGGGTGGGGAACTGCAACAAATTTCATAGTTTCTTTTGCGGGATTACAGTTCGCATTGAAATGCTTGCCATTGTCTGTTGGTTTGAGACAACCGTTTGTGTTCTCAAGCAAACGTAAGTAGTACTAATATGCATTGCTAATTTGTTCCATCACTTTCACCTTTTAACAGGAATGTGCGTGAAACCGGTGCAGTCATAACTTAGGAGATAGTTGCGTTTTTCTTAAGCTTACTAACACCAGGTGGCTTACATGGACATTGACAGAAGCCGAGGTGAATCATAAAGGCCTTCCAATTTTATTTCGTTTGCTCGAACTCTGCTGCTTCTACCTGAGGTTGCACGGCATCAGTTTTCTGTGTGACTCTGGGGTCCGCACTTTGAACGGCTGCTAGGTGCTTTTGTTAGGTTGGCATGCGAAGGTGAAGTTGGCCGGTCAAACGTCGCAGGGCCGCTTTTATTTAGGAGTACGTGTGGTGCCGGCCGCGCCTGGTACGAAGAGGGGGACTGCCGCGTGCAGCCGGCGATTCATTGCTTTCACTGGAACGGGAGAAGGTCGGGGCCCCGTAGTGGGAGCTGTCCGTGTGCTAGGCGCGTGTAATTATAACAAGCAAAATCAATTCGATGGAGCGTTCTGTAGAGTCGACGGATGACTGCTTATTTTATTTGTTTTTTTTTTGGGGGGGGGGGGGGGGAGGGGGGGGGGGCGCAGGTGTCACACCGACTGAAATTTTTCCTTAACTTTGGGTGGTGGGAGAGAGGGGCAGTGCGGGTTGTCAGGCCTGAAGCTCGCTCCCAGAACACTACACGCGAGGAAAAGAGGGAAAGGAAGCATTTTGAGATGTTGGTCGCCACAAGGGTCGCGCTCCCTTTCGAACAGCACTTCGTTTTGACCAACTAGTGAACACAGGTATCTCGGACGGAAGTGCAATTTTGCGTAGCTTTAAATAAACATTCAGATATTACGGAAGGTTGGACACAAGAGTGGCAATTGCGGCGTTATTACAATGCTTTTCCTTTATTTTTATTTTTTGAGGTCGGATGCCAAATATGCTTCTGTATTTGTTGCCGGAGATTTAAACCGTTTTGTTAACCCTGTAATGCATGTGCTACTGTGGCTTCCAGGGTAAAGTGCCAGAAGGAGCGGTAGCGTCAGTGTTTGGGAGGCAACTGCAAGCAAACAGCGCATCGACGACACGCTGACCTCATTGTTTGCAAATGGCTTACATTTTTTAGATGTGACTGCATCTCATTCACTCGTCTTGTCCCTCCATACGGCGTTGTTGTCCGTCCACACCCCTCGTCCTACACTATAAAAAAATAATAGTTAGCGGCGCCCGGTTTCGATCCCACGACCCTGTGGGCGGAACGCGAGGTACATGGTGCTCTTCCCACTGCGCCACAAAACCGAGACAGAATCAAATGTTACGAACGCGCCTTATATCCTTGACTCATTCAAGCTACGTCAAGAAGCTACTGATACAACGCATGATGGGGCAATGAATAACACTTGTAATAAAAGAAAAGAAGCTCCCGCTTACAGCAGCAATGATGGAGTAAAGGTCGTTGCGACAGCGAAGCCCCAAGCATACCACTTAGAGAGATTGACCAAGATTGGCCAGTAAAACATAATAATCATACGCGTTCCCGACACGTTTCACGCGATTTCAGAATCAATCCAACCGAAACACCGAGTGAACCCCACGATGCGTCGCATCTACACAGTGTTCCCCTCGCGGGGAGGTGGGCGCAATTTTTTTGTTAAAGAGTGTTGTAGTAGATAAAATTCTTACCAGATAGCTTGCATTCTCGATGTAGGTGTTTTGTTCATTCAGTGTTTTTATTGCGTTATTCACGTGTTCAAACGTATATCGTATTAATGTAAAAGCTATGCAATAAATTGGCTGTGTGCAGAAAACAAACTTTTTACGTTTTGCCATTCAACGTTTGAATTGGGAAAATACTAGAAAGTGCGTAATACAAAACGAAAAAAAGAAAATGCGCCATGTGCACTCACTAGAAACTCCAAAATACAGTAATACATTCCTCTACAGCGCTTATATCAAACGCCCAAAAACAGAAAAAAATATCTCGAATGCAGGTCAACGCTGCTCCCAACGCGTACCCCGAAGACTCCCGGTTGGAAGAAATAATATATTCTAAATGGTCCTCCTTAAAACTTACATTGTAGTGGCAGTAAAACGAAACTCCCATATGCTACTGAAAAAACTGCGGAAATGATAGGAGTAAGGTGATACTCCCGTTGGGAGAAGCTTTTAAAACTCCGAATTGGTACTGAGTTATCCGACAAGCAATTTACTCCCATTTCGGCTTATTTGTGTTCTGTGTGTATGACATGTCAATTAAAGGTGCTGATAGGCTGCCTCACTTTCATGCAATAAAATATAAATAATAAAAATAATGGAATGTTCACGCTTGTAGGCCACGTTACATATAAAATATTTGTAACTACGTTCTTCAAACCGAGGCAGTCAGATTTGGAATTGAAAACTGGGCCTTGAGGACAGTGAGGGCGATCGGCCAGCCAGTATTCTCACATTGCTAAAAGAGTAGAGTACAGATCAGAAGTTCAATGTCTATTGCCGCTAATGAGGCTTGATAAAGTCGACTCCCGATAATTCAAACTCGCCTTATTGGAAATTTTTGTGAAATTAGGAGGAATCTGTTCTCAGAAATTCCACATGCAGTTAAACGGAAGAAATCGCTCTATAATCCGGCGCTACCCAGTGAGAATCGAACCACCAACCTTTGAAACAAAAAACGACTGCACTCACTTCTCTAGCACCGCTTCCCCTTCCCCCCCCCCCTCGTGCTCCCACCATTAAAGTTTACTGACTGACTGATTGATTTACATTATGATTGGCTTCGTTTACGGTGGATACATGTGCAGTTAGTTCTGCTTTTCAATTTTGACCAGTTCCTTGTTTTTCAATATCTCTATTTTACATTCAATATGCTTTCCTACCGTTCCATTTTTTTTCGTACAGGGTCTTACAGTTAAATAGGCTCTTTATAATTATTACTGGTGTTTGGCCGATCTCCTGTTTCTGTATGTGTGATTAATCAAGAAACATCATCATCATCTTGGCGGCGGTAATGGGAGTACACCATTCGACCACTTAGGGTCCCTCCAATAAAAAAAGGAGGAATGTCCCAGTGACTATTCAGCTTTTGACGTTTTTTTTCGTCGGTTTTACTTCGCAGCCGCAGCACAACTTACTCATTTCAAACGAAAGGATTAATTCTACCTGATATAAAAATAAGTGGAGGAGGAATGTTCTCGGCCTTGCTAAATTGAGACACTAAAAAAATCTGAGGGACCCGATGAAATCCAAAATGCTTTTCGTTTTCGGTGCGCGGAATGATTCGGCAAATTCCTTTCACAACATTTAGTGAAAGTGTAGGTTGAACCGAAACACCAGACAACTGGAAGACAGCAAAGGTAAGCCCATCCAGAAATCTGGTTCCAAACTTTCCCGATCCAATTATGGACCCATTTCTGTGCTATGCACAGTAGCAAATTACTGGAACAGTTATTGCCGGCCACTTCGACTCAGGAATAACTCAACAATCAGTCATGGGTCATTAAGTATGCCTCTATGCTAGGAAGGACTGTTGGTAATCTTTCTGGTCACCCCATATTTAGTTCCCGTCCATTCCAAATACGTTTTTGGGTACCCAATAGTAAGCATGGTTTAAGAATGTGGTTATCGCCGACCAAAGGTTTATTTAAAAAGGCTAAAAAGACGTTTCGGCTTCCATAAGGAAGCCTTGTTCACTATGCATCACTATGTTCAACTATGTATCTTTCACCCGACCAGACGAGTTTTCGTCAAACCTTAGATTTCATTATGTTACGACGGTCGTATGGCCAACCGTTCATCACTGAAGTGCGCCGATACGTTTCGCTATCCATGCGTCTTTCAGCGTTCAAAGCATATTTGGATTTCAGCATTCTTCAGCTATGTATCTTTCACCCGACCAGACGAGTTTCCATCAAACCTTAGATTTAATTTTTGTAAGCATGGTTTCCCACCCAAAAATCCACCGGTGAGGTCCTCACGGAAGATTTTTGGGCAGTCAGATTTTTCTTTGTTGTAAATATGCTCGTATTGCGAAATGTAACAAAAACAGTGCGGAAGAATGCTGCACAAGGGTTACTAGCGGTGCTTTGCGAGAGTCCTTCACCACATAGTTTCTGCATTTCCAAATTGTGAAAGAAACAACAGTTCTGGTAGCCTTTTGAATTATTGTCGTTCATATCATTTTCAGCCTTTTTACAACGCGCCCTTGCTTTATCTCGACATCGCTTCAGATCATCAATTTTAAGGTGTGGAGGGCACTTGGCATTCATTATCAGTCATAAATAAGAATAATTTTTGCCCTTTTATGTTCTGCTGGGTGTTCCGTCAAAATTTCTGCTCCAAAGAATCTTTGTTTTTTCCGTCGTTTAACGGTATTCTTCCAATACCTTATTTATGTGATGCACAGGTGTCAACGACCGAAGAGAGCGACATGTCGCTGCTACCGAGAATTCGACGTCAACTAGTGCAGCTGCCGCAATCCTTCTCTTTGCTCATGCTGAGAAGTTGCCACATACTCAGAACTGCTTGTGATCTTTGTAATTTTTTTGGAGTGGATTAGTAAGCCCATCCGCGTCCGCCGAGGCCACCTTCGCTAACATAAACGGCGGATTTTCAGGCGAAATTATTCAATTCTCCACTTTGCAAGATTGCGCCGTTTCAGTTTTACACTCCTAAAAAAGGTTGTAGCATTTATAACGGAAGACTAACCAGTTGCTTGTCACAGCATCTACTGGACACTTAGTAGCCGGAGGTAGGAAATGTATCACTAAGAAGGTTTACTAACTGAAGCAGGTAGTAAGCACCACTACCTTCAGCAATGCTCTAGCGAATACCACTCTCCTTAGCTACACGCTTTTACTGATTGGCCAACGTAACCTAGTAAGCAGCGCTACATTATTCTAGTACGTGCACAATGCACATTTTTACACACTTTTTGGTCTAACGGGTGTAAGAATCCTGTCCCATGGTACACGCCTTTAAAAGGTGTTTTGAATAATAAATGGAGTAAGAATGAGAAATGTGTGTGCTTGTGAATAAAAGTGTAAGGCTGCCTAACATCCTAAAGTAGGGGTGTGGGAAGCGCAGCTACAAGGCAGATCGGCTGAGCGGGCAGCACAAAGTACAGAGACATGCAAGATGCAAACATTCAAATTGGACCACAAATGAATTGAGTAAGGAAATCAGTGGGATGCACGAAGAAAGCGTGTATAACTTCGTTACGTTACGAATACTCTGCTCTTTTTGCTTTTATAGCCAGCAGCGGTAAGTCTACAGATAGAGAGGAGGGGCTTGTAGCAAAAATCAAATATTTTAGGGATAGTTTTGGAATTACCCATTTCAATGTGAACATATACAATGGGATCATAATGTGAACACGCGGATTTGCAAAAACGTTTATTCGTGAGGTGGATTAGGAATAATTTAGTAGTTATTATGTTCGATAAGTCTTAGAATTTTAGCACTATCAATGAATGTTAGCATCAAACAAGCCGCAGTTACGAAGTGCACGGTCTATACTCGAGAGAGAGAGAGAGAGAGAGAGAGAGAGAGAGAGAGAGAGAGAGAGAGAGCGAGAGAGAATGCTCTTTAAAGGGAACTAGTGAGGTCACCCTGCTAGGGACAAGGCTTGCTACACCGGATGGGGGGGGGGGGGGGTTGACTGCATTGATGAGTGGCGAATATTAGACATTGGGGTGCAGGAGGCAGAAGACAAACTAGAAACATTAAAAAAGAAAAGAAAAGCAAGACAATTCTGCCAGCAGAGTCCGAACATAAAAATACAATTGAAAAGAAAATCGTTCATGGAAACGCTGAAACAAAATGAAAAGTAAACGACGCAAAAAATGGGTAACAACACCAACCCAAGAAAACAAATAGATGAACGCCACAGTAACACCAACACAAGAAAAACAAATAGATGAACGCCACAGTGACACCAACAGAAGAAAAATAATTAGATTAACGCCACAGTGCGAAAAAGTAGATATTGTGACACTCTTGCTCAGAGTTCAGTGTCTCGTAGGAACTGGAGTAGAACTTTTGTACCTTAGGTACTGTCAGCACTGTTGGCCCAGGGACCAAGAAAATGACGAAGTTCCAGACTGCCTCCATGGCGTACACGAGAGAGAGAGAGACAACCTTTAATAGAAAAGGATGACCACTGGTCACGATGGGGAAAGGAATGGGGAGGGAGGGTAAGAGAAAATAAACAAATTAATGCTGGTCGTTCTCAGTAGAGTCAATAACTGGGCCAGTTCTTGGAACCTGCAATTCATGGGCCAGTTCATGGTGATCGCAATAGGGTTTGTGCACATACACCAGTTTGTTCGGGGGAGGACCCGCTCAAACAACCCGTGCCAGACCGCTTTTGATTGAATAAACCGCTATTTCATATAATAGTTGTGCATCAGTTTGTTGTGGATCGGGATGGGGTTGAGGAGATTGAAATGTACGGTGCGTGGCGAAAGCTGGGCACCACCAAACTAGGTGTGTGAGGTCTGATGGTGTTGTGGTACGGCAGTAAGGACATCGAGGGGGCAGGTGAGGGGTATACCACTTGCGAAGTGTTTCAGGTGTGTACGCTGAATTTGCAATATATTTGTTAATAAAAGAGGGAGCTCGTTGCAGTTTTTCGCTCAGCAGCGAATCGAGGCCAGGCGCACAGCAAGTGATCTACAGTCTCACGCACAGCGCAAGTCCGGCACAGGGGGAATCGTCCCAACCTATCTTGAACTTAAAACTACGAGTAAATGATACATTCAGGCACAGTCGGTCACACCGCTTGTTGATGCCGCGTGGAAAGCGGAAGTTACAGCGGGGGTCAATAGCCTGCAGTGGTGGATACCTGCGGTGAGGGTCCTGCCACTCCGACATTTGGGCGGTCCACACACTTGCGAGGATAAGGGCGTTGCTGTCCTCTCGGGAGAAAGGAAGCTGGGTCGTGTTGCTCATAAAGGGGCCTGCGGTGGCGGCTGCATCAGATCTAATATTGCTTTGTATTCCCGAGTGACCAGGCAGCCACTGAATAATGATTTAATGACCTTTGCGCACTGCCATTGTGTGAATCTTGCCAATTTCACATACAAGCTGACTGTGGTTGTTGGATGGCTTGTAAGGCGCTGCGCGAGTCGAGGAATATTACCTATTGCTGGGCATGATGTCCGCTGATATAGTGAAGTGCAACCCTTACAACTGCCAGTTCGGTAGCACTGGAGGATGTTTCGTGGCTAAGTTTTCTTTCGATAGTGCACCGCCGTGCTGAAGGGATCTATACGCCGATGACGGATGAGCCCAGGCGAACCAAGCCATCTGCGTAAACGTGTGTGTAGCCTTTGTAGGTACTGCAGATATACTCGAGTGTGAAGAACTTGAGCGGGACCGCGGGCATGGCAGACTTTTTGCTGATTCCGGGTATTGTCGTGCAAATTTTTTATGGCGCCAGTATCCACGGTGCTACTATCGACTTTTGAGGTCCTTGAAAATTCGCCGGAAGCAGGCGTCTCACATGCTGTGCTGAGGTGTCTGCCAAAGGGTGCGTATGACACCAAGTGAAATGGCGCAAAGACGTTCGAAGAACCTTTTGGCGTTGTAGCACTTTGGCGGAAAAGCACCGAACTTCGCACAGAGTTCCAACCGTCGATGTTCATTTAGGCAGACCCAGGCAGGTGCGCATAGCTTTTGCCAGCACTGAGTCTATTACCTTCACGCTTGTAGGGGATAGCTGATGTAGCGCCGACAGGCTGTAACGCAAGAGGCCGACAAAAAAGGCTTTAAAAGGCAAAAGAGGGAGGATACAAGGCAGCACCATGAATTTCCACCGAGCATACGCAGAATGCGCACAAAACACAGAAGCCGCTCCTTCAGTCGCCGAATATGTGGGGCCCACGACATTGAGCGGTCACACGTCACTCCGAGAAACTTGTGGGACTTGACATAAGGTATTGGAGTACCTTCTATGGTGAGTGTATAACGTGAAACATCGCGCCGCGTGAATGCCATCGCAGCACACTTCTCTGGGGAAAATATGACCACAGCATCTGAGATATTTTCTCATCTTCAGAATTGGCTTCTGGAGTGCGGCGCGAATGTTCCGACGGTTCCTGCCTGATGCCCAGATGCAGATTTTGTCTGCGTAGAGTGACATGTTAACATCTTTGGGAAGGACTGTTGGGAGGCGTATGAGACACATGCTAAAAAGCGTTGGGCTGAAGACGCCGCCCTGAGGAACTTTTTGCGTGATGGGATGTTTGGCTGTTTCGCCATCAGTGGTGGCCATGTAGACGTAGCGGTCTTGCAAGTAGTCACAGAGCCACTGGAGCATGCGTCCTCGAAGACCTATATATTTCTCTTTGAATGGCTTCGTGTGCGACGCTGTCGAATGCTGCTTTGGTCTCAAAGAAGACAGCCATAGTGATGTTTCCGGCTGATTTTTGCCGGGTAATATCTGACACCAAGGAAAGGATGTTGTCTACGCTACTACGTCTTCTCCTGAATGCTGAAGTTTGCAATGAATAAATGTCTCAATTCGTCAGGTCCCAAACAAGCCGTTCCAGCACCATCTTCTCCATTACCTTGCCAGTACAACTTAGTAGTGCCATTGGCCGTTGGTCTATATCCGTTGCCTGTTCCCTGGTTTGAGAATCGCCACGATCCAGGCAATTTTCCAGCAGGCCTCAAGACGCCCTATCTGCCAGAATTGGTTGTAGAGAGAGAACAACTGCTGGAGAGCCTTGGGGCCCAAATGGCGTAAAACCAAATACGTGAATCCATCAGCGCCCGGAGAGGAAGACAAGTTGAGGTTTCCCAACAGCGTGGTAAGCTCTTCAATGGTGAAGGGTTCATCCATCAGCGTTGAATTCGCGGCGGAGTAGCAGAACGCGGACACCTGCGAAATTACCACGTTGCTGGGCGTAGTGGTGATTTTAGTGCAGAATTGCTCGGCAATGCCCACTTCACTGACGCCCTTCTGGAGAGCCACGGCTGAGAACGGGTGAAGTGAGCTTGGTAGTGTTCTCAAGGTGCGAAACGTTTTCGAGACACGCGTGAGTTGTTTGCACGGATCCAGTCCAGAACAGAACTGACTCCAGCGCTGTTTAGCGAGCTTGCGAATGTCGATAACATTTAGGGTGCATACTTAGTGGCAGAACCTACGTACCGTTTGCGGGGTACTAATGTTCGTAAGGAATTTGTAAATATACCTGTTACTACCCTTGTACTGGCCTTTTTGTTACGAGTAAAGCACTTTTCGTTCGGTACAGCAAGTCACAGCCGCTATAAAATGAAAACAGAAACTCGGCCGGGTATCTTCCTACTTGCTGCAAATTGTGTCGAAGAACGACAGCCTTATGACTCCTAGCCGCGTACGAATTGTGCTTTCCGCCTCACGCTGTCCTCACATCTCCGTCCTGCCATCGTTCATACCATAGCAGTTTGCTCCATGAGATTCAATTTTCGTGCTTTTGTACTCCTAGCACAGCATCTGTTGGTGATTTGCTTTCTTTTGTACTTCGGAAAGCTTGTGAAGGCATTTCCATAACCTTTTATTTTGTTAGGCTTCAGCAAGATTTTTACTGCGGGCTTTTATATTCCGCAAAAAAAAGCAGCTCAAATGTTTTTATAATAAAACAACTCTGCTAGTGTTGCTTTGTTACTAGTGTTCTGCAAGGACAATGGGTAATTTTTCTTTGTCTAAATCATGTTTGCATCTACATCGCAAGTCACAAGGTTTTGTAATCCGGAACAGTGCTTCCTATGTCTTCTTTCATCAGCATTCTTACAACACTTGGTAAGACAATCCAATTTAGTGAGAGACACACCGACAGACAGCCGGCAAATGGAGAGACAAGACCATAAAAAATGTTGGTGTTTGGAAAGATATTTTGGAATACAAGAAAAGTAGCGCTAGTGATAACATCAATCATTTTGTAGAAGATTTGATTCCGGGGTTCAGGCTTGCAACCGATTGTGTTACAAAGACAAAGTCTGTGTCCCTCGCCAGAGATTAAACCAGAGTTACCCTAATCTGTACCACTGGACAGATGAACGCGACGGCAACTTGGTAGATTATGTTCACGCCAGGCATTGAAAGCTTTCATATTTATTTCAATTTCAATTTATTGCAGCATTCAATACAGAAGGAGGTCTCAAAGTTACAAAATTGACGGGGGACCTCCTATTAGTAAATAAAGCAGATGAAAAGTAAAATGTTACAGGCAGTAGCAATAATACGTAAATAAATCAGAATAAATTAAACTACAGAAGCATGCTTAGAGAGTATAAATGAGAACACCAGGCGAGAAAAAGAAATCGCAAAATAAGTATACTGTAACATGAAGTACACAACGCACAAGATCATCAAAGATAATTTGTTACATTTGCGTCATGAAAACCGAGGAGCAGCCGTAAACAATATATTTGCACTTAGGCAGCGTTCACAGCGCCGACGAATTATCAAGTGTGGTAACAAGATTGGGTTTAACACGTTTTATATGTTAATGTGACGAAAGAGAAGTTTCGACTTCAGTTGGTAGTTGATTCCAAAATATAATTTCCATAAATTACAGCGTGGATTTTCTGTAATTAGTTTTAACCTGGGGTATTAGCAGGTTGTTGTTTTCAGAGAACCTCGTGGGATTGAGTTTAAGCAGGTTTTACTCTGTTTGGCTACCAAGGGATAATTTATTCTTCAGTACGCGGTAAATAATTGCTGTCAGCCCTTGTTGAAACAGGTCGGCTAACGGTGGTACATTAAGAGTCCTGAAAATTTGCTTTTGATTGTGAAAGACGACTGTTAACGGGAGGCAGTATTACTGCTTGCCTCTGTAGAAGCTGTAAATAAATGGGGCACAAGCCGCAGTTACGAAGTGCACGGTCTATACTCGAGAGAGAGAGAGAGAGAGAGAGAGAGAGAGAGAGAGAGAGAGAGAGAGAGAGAGAGCGAGAGAGAATGCTCTTTAAAGGGAACTAGTGAGGTCACCCTGCTAGGGACAAGGCTTGCTACACCGGATGGGGGGGGGGGTTGACTGCATTGATGAGTGGCGAATATTAGACATTGGGGTGCAGGAGGCAGAAGACAAACAAGAAACATTAAAAAAGAAAAGAAAAGCAAGACAATTCTGCCAGCAGAGTCCGAACATAAAAATACAATTGAAAAGAAAATCGTTCATGGAAACGCTGAAACAAAATGAAAAGTAAACGACGCAAAAAATGGGTAACAACACCAACCCAAGAAAACAAATAGATGAACGCCACAGTAACACCAACACAAGAAAAACAAATAGATGAACGCCACAGTGACACCAACAGAAGAAAAATAATTAGATTAACGCCACAGTGCGAAAAAGTAGATATTGTGACACTCTTGCTCAGAGTTCAGTGTCTCGTAGGAACTGGAGTAGAACTTTTGTACCTTAGGTACTGTCAGCACTGTTGGCCCAGGGACCAAGAAAATGACGAAGTTCCAGACTGCCTCCATGGCGTACACGAGAGAGAGAGAGACAACCTTTAATAGAAAAGGATGACCACTGGTCACGATGGGGAAATGAATGGGGAGGGAGGGTAAGAGAAAATAAACAAATTAATGCTGGTCGTTCTCAGTAGAGTCAATAACTGGGCCAGTTCTTGGAACCTGCAATTCATGGGCCAGTTCATGGTGATCGCAATAGGGTTTGTGCACATACACCAGTTTGTTCGGGGGAGGACCCGCTCAAACAACCCGTGCCAGACCGCTTTTGATTGAATAAACCGCTATTTCATATAATAGTTGTGCATCAGTTTGTTGTGGATCGGGATGGGGTTGAGGAGATTGAAATGTACGGTGCGTGGCGAAAGCTGGGCACCACCAAACTAGGTGTGTGAGGTCTGATGGTGTTGTGGTACGGCAGTAAGGACATCGAGGGGGCAGGTGAGGGGTATACCACTTGCGAAGTGTTTCAGGTGTGTACGCTGAATTTGCAATATATTTGTTAATAAAAGAGGGAGCTCGTTGCAGTTTTTCGCTCAGCAGCGAATCGAGGCCAGGCGCACAGCAAGTGATCTACAGTCTCACGCACAGCGCAAGTCCGGCACAGGGGGAATCGTCCCAACCTATCTTGAACTTAAAACTACGAGTAAATGATACATTCAGGCACAGTCGGTCACACCGCTTGTTGATGCCGCGTGGAAAGCGGAAGTTACAGCGGGGGTCAATAGCCTGCAGTGGTGGATACCTGCGGTGAGGGTCCTGCCACTCCGACATTTGGGCGGTCCACACACTTGCGAGGATAAGGGCGTTGCTGTCCTCTCGGGAGAAAGGAAGCTGGGTCGTGTTGCTCATAAAGGGGCCTGCGGTGGCGGTTGCATCAGATCTAATATTGCTTTGTATTCCCGAGTGACCAGGCAGCCACTGAATAATGATTTAATGACCTTTGCGCACTGCCATTGTGTGAATCTTGCCAATTTCACATACAAGCTGACTGTGGTTGTTGGATGGCTTGTAAGGCGCTGCGCGAGTCGAGGAATATTACCTATCGAAGGGCTTTGAACCAACTGTCTATCGATTGCCCCATTACAAGTACATAAGGTGCACTTGCAAGTGACTGGTCAATTATGTCAATTGAAAGTAGGGGTGTAGCACAGGATGATATGATTTTGATTGTAGGGTTTAACGCGCCGACGCAACGGAGGCGATGAGGCGCGCCGTATTGGAGGAATTCGGAATAATTTTGACCCCCTGGGCATGTTTAACGAGCGCCGAAATCTCGAACACAGGAGTTTTTGCTTTTCGCCTCCATCAGAAAAGCGGCTGTCGCGTCTGGGAATTGAACCGGCGTCCTCGTGCTCAGCAGCGCGACGCCTTAGCCACTGAACCACCGTGGCGGAAGGTGCAGCACAGTCATTACACCTTTACGTCTAGAACGATGCACAGAACAGGACGGCAATGATAGGGTTGGAGTTGGCATGCTGAACAAACAAGAAACATAACTCGGTGATTATCTGAAAACTTAAAAAAAAATGTGTAAAAATCACACAAGAAGAAAAAATTAAGTGATCCACGCTTGCTTACGCACGGTTGGCAGCGAATGAGCTAGGAAAATTAATGAAATTATAAGTGTTTTCGAAAAGTCTTTTTTGAGCTAAAAAGTGTTTAGGTTGGAGATATCAATGCCCACAGACAGGACTAAAATGAATACACTCAAGCCCGTGGCTCTTTAGAAATATATATGAGGAAACCACGGCCTTAAAGGAAGCAGAAAGAACAAGTAATACGAAAAATGGTCGCGAATCTGCTCTCTTCGCTGAGGATGTCGTCGAAAGATCATAGTCGTCTGCCGGCCCTGCTACACAAGTCATCGTCCACATCGCCCACTGGCGATGCTACATAAGTAGCATAGCCAGCGATGGTTTTCCCGTACCATTTCCGACACCCTAATGGATGTTTGTTTGCGAAGATTTCATTTTTACCACGTTCATTCCGCTGACATTCCATGTTTCTGTAACTCGAGGATATTGCAACGTTTGGCTGGCATGTGCTGCGGCATAGAATTATTGTATTCGAAGACGAATTATTCGTCAAACATGGATATATTTATGGCGTGGAAGTGTCACTTACTATGCGCATGTACTAACGATGCGAAGAGGTACACGCCATGTTATGTCCGGTTGTGCCTGGGTGTAAGGCACGATGCTGCTGCATAGTCGCACTGGTACCACGGGCACCTTCAGTGCCACCATCACATTCTTCGTCGTCCGACGCATTGCCAACATTGCAACCATGCAGAGAATGGGTCTGTGTGCGCTGTAGTACAAGGGGTATTTGAGTACTTCCAATTTCTTTAGGCCGTGTTGAAAGGGCGGGGTGGAGGGTCATTCCAGTATATTATCTCTATGGGTCATTCCAAATCTGGTTACAGATGCGAACGGCGAAGCAAAACATTCAAAGATAGTTCCGGCGAGACCACTGGCGCCACCTAGCCATGTCGTAGGAAAACCACGGAGGAACGCGCCCACGTGCTCTGTCAGCAGGCGCCACCATATCCAGTTATTCTGGGGCAACGTTCATAGATACTTTTTCAGTTCCGTATCTCCTCGCCGCGGCCATGGAGAGAAGGCGGCCGGCCGCGACTCTCGCCACCGCGGCGCTGCGGTTGCGAGTGGCGCTACGAAAGCGAGCGTCGTCTGCTAGCGGGGAGCGTTCCGCTCGGCATCACCGGTCCTCACTTGTGGCTGCGTACTGCAACAGAAATAACTGTTCGCAGCTGTTATATCATTTTGTTGCGGCCGTTGCAGTTCGAGATCAATTTGAAACGGGCGGTATTATGCAAGGAGTCGTGTACGTACGCCCGGGGATTCCTAGCGGTGGCTTAAATATCAAGAACGACAGTGTTTTAAATGAACGTTCGCGTAGCAGTGGCTGTCAAGCGTGCACACAAATTATCTTGCCATGCGAATTGCGCAAATTTATTGCATCATGAATGATATTTCCTCACACGACTGTTGGAGCAGCTTTCCGTTTTGTGGACAACATCGGTGGTATCGTGCCTCACAACCCCCGGTTTCATTCCGGCCGCGTAAAAAACAATTTGCCGACGATGGTTCGGTTTTTTTTTTTAGTGCGGCCGTTATAAAGTTGGCTGGGAGCCGTATTATCGCACTATTCTCGACTATCTGAGTAAAATCGGTGCACTGCAGGGGAACAGGCGCCTCATAGTTGGACAACTCCTCTTGTCGCTCCATGGGCAAGTGCTCTCCTTTTGTAATCACCTAGCTTGTGCGCACACGCTGCCTTTGTCTTTTTCGGAGATCGCCGCCGAATCTGCTTCCGCAATAAATTAAGTTGCTGGGAAAGTTGGGAAAGTTAACGGAGACTGCACCTTCCTTCAGTGTAAGCCCGGTCAATCTCGGCGACTTTACGTTAATGATACCTATACTTCTTCGCAACGTCCTTTTCGAGAAAATGAAGTCCACATGCCTTGCGCGTTTTCCTTAGCTCTTTGACCGCGCGGGGAAATATGGATCTGATGGCGGCGCTAAAAAGTGACGCTTCTGAGTGTTGCTTCTGTATCTGCTCGTACAGCCAGGTGCGATTGGCATTGCGGTAAGCCAGGCTTATAAAAAAACACACAATGTATTGACGGAGCCAACGAAATCCTCGGTGAAATCGGCACTGTTCAATAGCGTCGCTAACTGAACGCACTAAAAGGGAAAGGTTCACGCACAGGGGTAAAAAACAAACGCAAACGAAAGGAAGAAACTTGTAGAGACGCGCAACTACGCCGAAACTTTGAGCTCAGCCGACTGGAGCACGCGTACATGCTCTTATGGAGGAGTGGACTCGGAAGGAACCACTACAAGGAGCAAAAAAAAAAAAAAAATTATTGCTTTCTGTTTATTGTAGCAGTTGGCTTCCAAGAATGTACACAATTTCCAGATGTGTGCGCCCACCCACGCACGCGCAGCAAACATGCTGAGCGCTTAACTAGGAAATGCGGTTTTCGCCGTCCTGCTCCGCTCGGAAGGAAAACATAACTGAAACCGTATGTGAGCGCCGGGATGTCAGCGCGCAAGAAAAGCTCGGTGCGCATGAACCTAGAACAGGCACGGAGAAGAATAATCAGCACCACATGAGAACTTCGACTTGCCGGAGCGCGCGTCAACGCTGTGCAAACGCAGCGCGCGCGCGAGAGAGAGAAAAGAATGGCAGAGAAATAAGAACCCTCAGGAAACAAGCAAAAAAAAAAATCTAAATGGCGTAACACGTTACGTAGGGTTGGTGGTCAGGTGATTTTTTTCGCTGTTGGACTCCTTCGCCCTGATGCAAAAACCGGCCCTCCCGTAACGTACGTTCCGCCCGGCATCTCGGGTTGTGACCAGCTAGCTCTGGTTGGGTGCTCGAAAAGAAATATAACTGTTCTCGGAAGTTGCTCAACGTTGTTGCCGCGCTATTCCAGTTCGTGATTTATTTGAAACGGGCCTATTATGCAAGGAGGTGTACGTACGCCCAGAGATTTTTAGAGGGGGATAAAATACCAATAAGAACGACAGCATTTTAAATGAGTTTTCATGTAGCAGTATACAGCTGTCAAGCGGGCACACGATTTCGCTTGCCATGCCAATCGCGCAAATTCCTTGCAGCACGAATGATATTTCCTAATAGCCATGCGAAACAACTGCATGCTTTCTTTATGAAAGACATCCGTGTATCCTTTGTTGTTCCGAAGAAATCAAATTGTTTCGCCGGTTAAAGCTAACCCAGAATCCTGGATAAATTAGGAAGTTATGTATTGATATTTGAATTGCATGTTTTCTGGTTATATTGTCAGCATTAAGAATTCTTGTTTTTGTTCACTAGTCTGTTTTGTTTTAATAATTGTTCTTTAACATGCGGATCTATATACATTCCGTCCTCCTCCTCACAGTTGGACATTTTGTAAAGGGCACGTGCCCCATGCACGAGGCATGTGTCCAGCCTCCTCACAAGCATCACTGCTACAGTGGGCTGTAAAATCTCGTACAGCCGACTGCGAATTAAGCAAGTCGGCATTGCACCAAGCCCAGCACATGTCAAGGCCAAAGCCAAGCCCAGCACATGTCTTCACCCACAAGGGCGAAGACAAACGCAAGCGAAAAGAAGAAACTCGTAGAGCAGACACGCAACTACACCGCGACCGCAACTTTGAGCCCAGCGGACCGGCCGCGCACGCCGTCGACGCTGCCGCCGGAGCCGCCGCCGCAGCCGCCGACACAGCGCAACTCGCGACCGGAGCGCCCTCTCAGCGCCTAGGGTAAACTCGCGCCCGCTTTGGAAGGCGCAGTTCCCAAACTGAAAAAGTATCTATAAACGTTGTTCTGGGGCGCCCAGCCGCGGCAAAGGGAACGACTCCCAAGTACCTATCTAAGGACATGCACCGAGCCTGCGCCGTGACTTGTATATAATTTTCTGTCGCAGCAATAAAGCACTAATGTCACTTTTTTGATAAATAAACGCTTGAAGTATCACCCATGTATTGTTGTTTCGCCTCAGATATACGCAATGTTTGGTATTGGTTCGACATTGTTGACATGTATGAATATTGCCACCGGACTTGGATGTTTGAAAATGGCAGTGGATATACAAAATTTCGTTAACCTCGGCCGGTTTGCACTGGTAGAGATGGGCAAAACGGCTCAGTTCACTGAAGTGAACCGGTTCATTTGAACGGTTCAGCGGTTCATTTAGGTTTGTAACCTGTGTTAGCATGCGTAATCTAAATTATTACTCAATTGTTATCGAGTCATTTATTTTGTAACAACATCCGCTGTATTTGTGCTGAAAAGAAGTGGCGTCACCATCATTACAAAGGTTTTTATGTGTCAGTGGTATTTCAGAATGACTCTCGGTCGATATATAAAGAAGAAAATGCAACTTTTTGTCAACTTTATAACCTCACAGATATGATCTCTACTAATGAGCTGTGACGCCAGAAAAAAATGATTCTGGAAAACATGATGCAAGAAACTAATTTTAATATTGTGGTGGTGAACAACACTTTGTTCAGTTTATTCGAAGCGAGAAGGGTCCGCTTTTTGGCAGCGATAATAGATGACGCGACAGTTGTACACAAGACCCAGCTGGGTCGGCCGATACGCCTCTACCGGAACGTGCCGACACGACTCTTTAGAGCCATGCTCAGCACGATTCTCTAATCGAGCGAGCAGCCGCTGAACGTCGGTTCTTAGGAGAGGCGCTCTGCCAAAGAACCGCCGGGAGCCAAGAATCGCCGCGGAACTGAGTTTATTTTCCTATTACTTTGAAAATACAGACGCAGTTCGTCCACTGCTGCCATTGCGGCCTCCCGGACCCGATCTGTCATTCACCGCCGCCGCCACCGCGGTTCCCAAATGGCGCCTCAGAAGATCCGCTTCGCGAAGAGCGGCCCGCTTTTCTGATGGAGGCGAAAAGCAAAAACGCCCGTGTGTACGAGATTTCGGCGCACGATAAAGATCCCCAGGTGGTCAAAATTAATCCGGAGCCCTCCACTACGGCGCGCCTCATCGCCTGCGTTGCGTCGGCGCGTTAAACCCTACAATCAATCAAATCAATCAAATCAAAGCGAAGAGCGGCTCTCGAAAAGAGCGGGAGCCGTTCTTCGGTTCAGTAACTGAGCGGAAAGAGCCGGAAGAGCCGAAGAACGGGTCAAAACTGCATCCGGTTCTTCTGACTCGAATTGTCTGCTCCCACGACAGGAGGCGCGCTGGAGGAGTTTGAAAAACTAGCCCCAGCCGGCCCGGCAGTACAGTTGCTTTCCCGCGCCGATAACAGATGGCGCAGAGCGACGGCTCATTTGACCCGGGTCTTCGGTTCTTCCGCTCAGTAACTGAGCGGAAGAACCGGAAGAGCCGATGAACGGGTCAAAACTGCATCCGCTTCTCCTGGCTCGAATTGCCTGCTCCCACGACAGGGGGCGCTGGAGAAATTTGGAAAATTAGCCCCAGCTGGCCCGGCAGTGCAGTTGCTTTCTCGCGCTGGCAATAGCTGGCGCAGAGAGCGTTGACCCGGCTTTTAGGCTCCGTTGGCTCTTTCTCCATGGTTTGCAGTGCTGTGGCTCGCCCCGTTCGACACGGATCACTGAGGGGGCGAGAAGGGTCTCCCTCTCTCCAAAAGAACCGCCGCTCACTTTTACTGAGCCACGGCTCACTCGTTCTTCAAAAAGAGCGGCTCAAAAGAACCGGATCACTCCTGAGCGATGCATCTCTAGTTTGCAGAATTGAGGGACCGATAGACATAGAGACCCTTTTTGGTTCATATGGGGAATGATGAGTCTGTGGGTTCGCACGCGTTATGCTACCTTGTTACGACAATTGGCACGTAGTCCTTGTGACCAAAAGTTCTGCATTTAGGTAGCCCAAGAAAGACTATCGTCTTTAATAACGTCATACAACTGCAAGAGCCACTAAACCATTCATTAGGTTCTGGTTTTGGAACTCACAAATTAAAAAAGTAGTACTTACAATGAATCCAGCCGGACGCACAAACTAATATTTGGGAATCAACAACAAACGGCATCATACTGTTTCTGCAGTTTCGGCAAATAGAAAAGCAGTTGTGAGTACAATCTGCGTATCCTGTGAAATGGTTGCCAAACCGGCTGCACATTTCCTGAGATCTTTTACGCTTCAATAATAATTAAGGCGGACCGGTTGTAGTACGACATACTTACTGAAAGTGCGTTAATATTGTGCTGGGCATGATCCCCACACACAAGTAAGGCGCAGCAAAAGGCCTGAAAACGGAATGCGAAATCGCGCACTCGGCCCAGAATTGTGTTGCAGTCTTGGAAATGCAAGCCAGTAGAAATTTCAGCGAGGTGATACATTTCTACCGGTTACATCGCTAAAACAGGACACAATAAAAATGCAGACACGGGCGCTGAATAGCAACTGTTTATTGTTCTAGGAAAGAAAGAATATATGCATGAGCTTTGAATGCCAATGTGAAAGCGGGTATACCAAAATCAAAGCAACATCAATTCCTACTTTTTATGAAGCCACAAAAAGCACGCTATGCTAAATCCTATAGATTTCCCGATTAAGCTGACCAAAGGAGGAACGCAGCAGCCTCGGGTATTGGCTAAATAGTATTTGTCCCAAATTCGGCTTGCCGAGTGCGGCAACTTACAACGTATGTCAGAGGTTTGCGAAGTATTGGGGGATGTAGTTACCAGCAGCACGCTTGTGCGGTGTTCCAGAATTTTTTTCGTTACCCCTTACGGCATAGGGGAAATGAATTTGGTGAACTGGAACACGATTTGAAGTCTAATTCGCTATGGCCTTCCATCTTCAACCCTATTTGTGGGAACATCCAGAATCGTTGAATCGTTTGATTCGTTAGTCTCTTTTAAAAACCGATGGAAATTAAACGAATGTTCCGGCATTCCAGACGCACTGCGAGGAACAGGTGTTAGTCACGTGAGTGAACAAAGGAACCACCCCCACCATAGTCATGTCATAAAAAATAACGTCACAAGAGCCAGAAACACAAACATACCAATTACTTTATTTGAAGAGAAAAATATGTCTGCCAGTTTGTTTTCACGACAAATAAAGGCGCGCATTACAAAACCTCAGGAGCTGATAGGCGACACATTTACACACAAAATGCCATGTTTTACGCCGTAGGTATTTGCTTCGAATACTAACGTTATCGCACCTATTGTCGAGACATGAAGCCGTTTTTCTTCGAACCTCAAGACCCGCAAAACCCACCGTGAGAGTAATGTTTGCGTACGGCTAAAATAAGTCTGACGTACTCGATTATTTCTCCACCATTTCGGCTTTCTGTGAACTTGAATCAGTATATATACTGCATGTGAAAACCACCACTATGCGGATACGCGGTTTTTCGATCCCAAGAAATGCCAAAAAATACCTGCACAAAGATTGGTCGATACTAAACAATGCTTTAGAATCTTTTTTCTATCTCCCTCGCGGGCTCAAGTTATGCGCACGCTTTACTTCGGCCACACATATCCGAAATACAGTGGTTTTGCTAACGCCTCAACGAACTTGCCAACCGGGCTGTGCACTCTAACCACCATTCCGTCATAATTGCTGTTATGAGCAAAAAAGCTGGCTGCCTGTCACTTTTTTTTCTGCGAGTATCAGCTTCTCGTCGCCGTCGTTTATTTTACTGTTTTCTTGGGAAGCAGCGATAGAATTAAAAAACCGTCGAGGCGGAACCGACCGCAGCATCGTCAGAGGCAAGAGTCACACCGCGCTTCGACTTGACAACGTCGACTCGACTCGACTTGACTTGACAACAACGTAGCAACGTCCGCCTCGCAGAGAAGGCCCTCCACACGGGGCGCGGGTGTTTTCGTTGTGTGGTTATCTGCTATGGGGATGCAAATAGAGCGAAATTCTCAGCCTACGTGAATCATCAATTTTTCAGGCTATATTTACACAGCAATGATACTAGACACAAGAAAGCAAACAACAAAACTACCATCACTTACGCGGCTTCACCGAAGTGAAAGTCGCGGGATTTTCTTCAAATTGTTGCAGGAATCCAATTCTAAATGTAGTTGCCCCAAGAAGGACGCTTTGGGCAGAATTAAGCGAGACATGCAGTTTGGATATTGAATAAAGGTGAATCAATTGCGCCTGTTATACATTATTTTTTATCTCATCGACTGAAAAGGCAGGCGGTGTAGTTATACAGTAATACTTTGAAGCCACCGTGTACAGGTGTTAAGATGGTTGATAAACCTAAGGAGCTTACTCCAGATAAACAAAGACATGGCTTTTTCTGCGGGTTTCTGGAAAATTTATTGCCTGTCGAACCGAAACTGCTACACTAAACACAATAAATGTAAATACTGCAAACGTGGCTTAGAGTATCCCTTATGATAGGCAGTTTGGCCTAAATAAACTGTATCTATTTATATTACTTGCAAAATAAGGTCCTGTATTCATTGTTTTATTGGTTCACGGATGAAATAGTATCGCATGTAACCAAGGAAAGGATCAAGTCGCTGCATCAAATTTTTTGTGGAGCGAGTTGATGAACCAAAGATACCATAATAAAATCGCCAACCCCACTTGAGAAAAAGTTGTGCTGCAACTTTTGTGCAGCACTGTTGTGCATCACTGTGCAGCACTGTGCAGCAAAGTGCAGCAGAGTTGTGAAGCACTGCAAAGGGGGGAATTTGAATTGGGGTGGTAGCAGTAAGCGGATAACTGCGGTACAGCCGATTATGGCGAATCACTGCTCTGAACTTACGACAGCTTTCACATTGAGTGGAACGGCTTTAGTTTTTGCACTTCTCATAACAGAATGTTTAGGTTGAGAGAAGACGTGAAATATAGTTAAATTCAAAAGCCCTCAATGAAGGACAACTTCTCACCCAGAGGTTATTGAAAAACGAAATTATTTAAACATTTTAATGCTCACAACTACACAGTGTTACCCCACCTGAAATTCGAAATGATTTGAATAGTTTATGTGTATCCTTTGCGGCAAACACACCATTTTCTAGCTCAGGCGTACCAAATGGCTGACGTTGCTTTGGCCATCTTTCACCTTGGTTTCTCTACGCCATCCAAAATTCCACTGTAGTCGTTGTGCATGTTTCGGAGCAATGGATCTCAGTTGGTTATAATCCGCCAGCCTCATTTGCGTATACAACTATAAATCAGACTCGATTACCACTTTTTCTATGCCTTTATGATATAACGAGGTATAGAATATAAAACTGCTAAATGTAAAAATTCTGGGAATATATGTATTATTTTTAAACAAGCTAGTTATTGATAAAAAATCAACGTAGGCCTTTAAATGAGCCATGAAGACAAAATACAAGTTGCGTTTAATTATAAAGACTCCTTGGTCCCGATAACAATTATACCAATATCATCTGCAATCTTCGAACAAATAACGGAGATATTAAAGAAAACGTGTGAAGCAGTCGCGACCCCCTAGCCAATTTCCCTCAACTTTTCTATGACGTCACGGAATCTTGTTTGTGCGATTGGCGACCGCCTAGCTGACCTGTCGCGACTACACATGACTGGACATCTGTAATGGGGCCTCTAGTTCCATTTGACCGCATCACTTGAATGCTAACGTGCAGTTAACGCACTGAAAATTATATTATATTGTTGGCCTGTATGACGTCATTCTTGCTCATAACACGTCACTGTGGCGCTAAATTTGAGTTTTTAAATACTTCTTGCTTTTTTTTCGTTAAAAAACATGTTTTGTGGCTATAATGGAGCTGAGTGAGATACTAAATCCTAGTTATTTCGAATTAAACGAAGTTGTATGTTCTCTTCATGGGTCCTTTAACAAGCGATAGTCTTTTGGAAGAATATTAGTTAACATGCGCAATAAGGTGCTGGAAAAATGTTAAATTGTACTTGGTATGGCGGGGTGCAATTTACACTCGAAATATTTTCGGCAGAATATTGTTAGATTTTCAGAGCAAGGTTTTTACAACAGACACAATTTAGATTGTGTGGTGCTATGACTAATCAAGTATCGCGGTTGGGGCCGAACGCGAGCTCTAGGCACAACACAATTATCGTCAGGAAAAGCAGTAGTGAGAAAACAGCGAAAAACACGGAGAGTTGGGAGAACGTGACAATATACTGCATCTCGGATTTTTCGATGCCCACAAACTGGGCATATCTAAAATCATTATTAGAACATGTTCGGCGAGCATTGAAGGTGCGTGTGTTCAGGGAGGTTTCAAATATTCTTCTCATCAAGTCCCCGTACGACAAGGCTAGTGGGAAGTCCCGTCGAACAAGAGTGGAAAACAGAGCTAATTGTAGCCTTTCTCGAGATTGGATCGCTCCACGGATCGGTACATAATCGTCGCAGTCGCTGATAGAGTACAGGAAGCACACGAAACCAGGTCTCGTAGCACAATAATTCAGACAATCTCTGTATCCTCCAAAAGTGAGCCTCGTGGTATCTACATTCAGCTGAAACGCCGACCTTAGTTTTGTGAACAATGTAGAAGTACTGCCGGATTCCTTGTTCTGAAGGCTGAAATGAAAATCACTAAGGTTAAATACGCAGGGGAAAATTGAATTTCTATCTAAAGCAGCCTCTAGCTCTGACAGCGTGTCGATGGGGTTTGCGGGGACATTTACGGTCAATTTAGAAGTAAGCTCTCCTCGAAAGTAAAAAGACAAGGAAAAAACACTTCATAGCCACAAGCCTTGTAACATTCCGTTGCATCTGGTAAGCATGAAGCGACCTCTCCGCCTCCTGAGCTGGTCGGGAATAGGAGCTGCTGCAGACAGAAATGAGGCAGTGAGGAATGTCAGCACATTTAAGACATATTTGCCTGCAGAACTGCAACCAAATTCTATACAGCGTCCACAAGCCAGTGACAAACAAAATGCTGCCATGGTTAGCAGAACCAGCGCAACAGCTCCTTTTGAGTGCGAAACAACGTGAACAAATGACTCGTGAGCATCCCCCTGCCATGTGTAGAATGTGTCGTGTCGATATTCTAAGAATTTTGGTATGGTGTACATAGGCAGCCGCCAGTCTCGCACCGGAAAAATATGCATTAGCACGTCCGTGATGCAGTGAGTCGCCGAAGGCTTGGAAGCTGAATAACCTGGGCAAATAGGGAATGCTGGCATCACGTTAAGCGCACGCAGAACCGAAAATATCATCTGAAATTGACGACTGTCGCACGGCGTGTGCCATCGCCATTTCAATCTCTTCAGGATCCAACAACCAAATAAAATAGTCTCCCCATTGAGGGAACGGCTCAACCCGGGTTTTTCTCGAGTTCTGTAAAGTGCACAATTACGGGAAAAGAGTGTTCCAGTATGTGTATAGAGCATCCCTTGTCTGGAAGTTTGCGAATGCAGGGGCCATTTCAACTTTAAGCAAATTGAGTATTTCCTGCCATTTTTGGGCATTGCTGGAAAATCTATACTATATCCATCAGCGTCTGAAAACACCACAAAATCCGCAGGATAATGCCAATCTACCTTGTCCGAACATTTCAACAGGCAGTCCTTGCTTTCATATAAACTACTGAGCAGCATAATAAAAGCTCTTTCTTGGGACGCGGCATCCTTGGCTATCATTTCGCAAAAACCAGCATTGCGAACTGACCATGTCGTAAACTTGTTGAGAGATGCACGAGTCAATAACACAGTCAATTGGTTGTCGTATTTTGTCAATTGGTTGTCATAGCGGGAGAGCCCACGTTGAAGCAAAATTAACGCGTTTTCTTCTTGCTTCAGGAAAGTGCTTGGGGTCGCGCCTTGTGTCCAAATAGCTAAAATCGCAAATGTGCAACGTAGTCTTTTGAACTGACTCAAAGTCATTATTCTGGATCTGCGGAATATTAGTTTCAACGAAATGCGAAATTGTAGCAAGGAAATTAAAATTGTCAATACCCAAGATAACGATCGCTGTGTATGTTGGCTCTTACGGTTAATTCCGCAGCAATTCGGTAGTCGGTTTCTTCTATAATAATAATAATAATAATAATAATAAACTTTATTATTCATATACAATGTACAATACAGGCCTGCCTAAGCCTTAGCAAGATCTTCTGTGAAACATAGCAATTTATATGCGAATGAAGGGAAACACCGAAGATAACGATTACTGTGTATGTTGGCTCTTAGGGATAATTCCGCAGCAATTCAGTGCTTGCTTTCTTCTATCTTCAGTGAAACATAGCAATTTATATGCGAATGAAGCGATCCTCATTACCGGTCGCAAATGTCGCCATGCGCTGTCGAAAACACCAGCGCCACCATCAGCGAAAGCTGTCAATGGAGAAGGACGTCAACGATCTTGCTACACACAGGAGTCTTCCCGATTGTTGGCGCGTTTTGTAAAGGGCACGTAGCTTGAGATTCTTCAAAAAGTAGATGTCTTGGGTGGCTGAAATGTGCAGAGAAAATATGACTGATTGTCAGCGGGGCACGTCAAGGTCGCTGCCACGAAAAGATATGGCTACCCTGACAGGAGAATCAATTCCTACGATATATTACGCCAACCGGGCCTCCATTAATTGCATCACAGAAATATCCTTCGGAAATTTTAGTCTTTACATTGTTTTAAAACGATTAGGAAACTGTATAATTTAAAATAAAATAGGTTTAGCACGAATAAAAAACAAGGACACAGAAATACGACAGGGCCAGTCTAATTGGTCGAGACTTCGATAAACTCTGATTGAAGCTTATCCTAGAAGTAGGTAGGTACGTAAGGGCCAGAACGGAAATAACACTTTTTTATCTGTTCACTGTGTGAGTAAAACTATGAATTCTTCAGGCGATGTTAATATTGCTTACTCAAAATTAGGTGTTTTGTATCACTTCAGTTTATCCTTCGATTCCGATGCAGACGTAGCCGAACACCCAGGGCAGACACCCTGTCCGTATCGGTTGTTCTGTGGACTGGACTCAATGACAGCAATCCCTTTCGAGTCTATCAGTCCTCTGGGAATATAGAGTTAAAATTTTCAGAATATTTTGTTGTGATGCCGTTGCAAAGCAACAGCGCGTCGCGTATGCTTATCGTGCTTTGCCGATCTTAGTTGAAATCGCTTCTTCTATTATACAGGCGTTGGGGTTTATTGTATTTCTTTACGCCAAAATGCCCGATTCTGTTCATTTTCTAAATGGCCAATCCTGCTACCCGCTTTCTAATGAAATTCGGATAAGAGGGAAGCTAGCGGCGACAAAGAGGTGTGTTTGACAATGGTGACATTGGTATTGCTAAGAGCGATGTTTGCTTGGAAAACGCTCAAATGTTTTTGAGTGCAACCCTTGGACGCTATTAGCAAGATTACTTGATACATATTTCCCGTCTCGCCAAAATGCTTTTATGTGGAAGCTGTTTTTCGCCTGTTTTTTTTATATTCGAAACGGAGCCATAGAAAATACGCCAATACTGCAGAATTTCTTTTTAGTAAATAGCTCAGCGCCATAATATTGGGAAGCTTCATTTGCAGGTGCCCTTTTGGTAGGCAAAATAAAGAGTTTAATGCCTATTTTGTTGTGCATCTTGCAAAACCTAGATTTTCTCGGTGTGCTATGGGTAATCGGAATGCTTGAAAGGTAAAAACGCAGCCTTTGGGTTTTGTTGCATTTTTTTGGAAGCAGTGGCTTTCTTGAAGCATTGTTTTTTATGATGGTCGGAAAGTGTAATTTCTCTTTTTTGTTCTGCGTTGGTCGTGATTTTATTCGCGGAATATATCCGCAGAGGATTCATTCTGGTGCTTGAATGCGGTAATGTAGCCTTAGCTTTACAAAGCAGACAAGATAAAAATGTTACATTCGGAGGCACACTTCGATGAAAATTATTAGGAAAAAAATAAAATAAAGGTACAAAACAAATTTTTTCCTTCGGAAATGAGAAGGACTTGGCATCAGCACTAACGCCTTCGTTATGCCTTTTGAAATGCTTAATGATAATCAAAAATTACTTGAATGCCGTCGAGGACAATGCAAAAAAAGGCTATCCTTGTTTGAATACATCACCTCATCCAGCCCAGACTGCTTCCCAAGTAATTGGATCGACAGGGGTTCCAATCGATGTTTTAATTTCTCTCTATTGCTCTGCGATGATAACAGCAATTGTCCTGCTTACGAAGCGCACAACTAAAAATGCAGTGCAGGTCAGGGAACGATGGTGCAGTATAGTCGATATTGGTTGCTCTCCCTCTTTGCAGCTTAAAACTAAAAAAAATTATGGCCTTGTCAACTAAGAACGAGATTGTTCGCGCTTTAGTTTTACAAAGATGAGGTTAAGTCTGACTTGGACTGCTTAGAATTGCCTTTAGATCATAAACCAAAAGAGGATGACGTAGAACAATAATGGAAGTACATTACAGACGTTATGCACTGTTCATTTTTATGTGAGAAAAGAGCTAAGCGTCTGAACCTAGACAATCCATAGGATTCTCGTGAGGAAACATATCTATAGATTCAGCTACATTGTGCGTGGCAACAAAATTAAAAAAAAACTGTGATAAAGCAGCGGCACTTAGCATTCAAGTTGGACAGGAATAAAAGCCCCCACAGCGTGGTTTTCTACTCAAAACTTAAAATGCTGACCTTAAAGCATCCCATCAAATATTTTGGCGACACCATGCACACGATCAAAGCCGGTAGTAAATTGAAAAGCTGTAAATGGTACCGTGTGCAACAATTTCCACAAAATTGCTCCAAAATTCAATCATTTTTTGGTTTGATATTCAGGCGAAAAGATGAGTATGCTGCAATAAATTTAGATGATCAGGACCAAGGTTATAATATATTTTTATATTAAAAGGAGGCATAGTTGACATGTTGCTAAAAAAGACTTGAAGAAGTCACGTTGCCCTGAAAAAATACCAAATGAGTGTTTAAAGCAATACTGTCAATGGCTTGCGTGCTTCCTAAAGTTTCTCTGTGACACCTTTGAATGTGAAACTACCTAGTCAATGGTAAGTAGAGAGTGTTGTACCACTTTTTAGTGTGGACGGAACGTTGAGAAAACTTTACAAGAAAACTTTTCAAACTACCGTCATAGATCCATCATTTGTGTTTTATGGTTTGCAACACGTTGGAGCATGTATTTTGTAAACAGCTAGTGGAATACATCTAAAATAATGTTTTTTCGGCAAACGACATTGTTTTCGAAGTCGCCCATCAATGGTCACGCACTCAATTTAAGCCTACCCAATTTCGCGAAAGACACCCTTGGTTTATCAAAAAAAATTTTTGGGTTACCCATGACGAGCTTATTTTAAAACATTATGGGTATAATGCAAATGTAACAATAATAAAGGGATTAGGGCTTTCCTACACAATAAACAGCAATTTGTTGAAACAGATGGTCAGTGCTCCTCTTTGCTCCCAGTATCACCGGGTGTACCTCAGGAGTCTATATTCGGTCTGGTGTTGTTTGCGCTGCATGGTAATGATAGTGGAACCAATGTGCATTCAGTGATTATAGTGTGGTTGTTTGCCGACACCTCTCTCTTGTTTTGTCCCGTCAGAAGTGTGTCTGATCAAGAATTACTAGATGAATCTTTTTACAAAATTTATAAGTGTTGCAGAAAATAGATATGTAGATGAATAATTGTAATTGTATTTGTATTAGGACTCCGGCTACGAAATGTGCATCGCCATTTTATTTCTGTGTGAATAACAATGTAATTAACATTCTACGACACACAAATATCTTGCATAACAACAGTTGTTAACTTAACTGGATGAAACACTTCGAAAACACACGTGGATCATCCCAGCGAAGGCTTGTATTTTTATTACGACAATTACGAAGTTCTACTTCAAGTATCAACCTTAAGGCATGCGCTTCTATTGTTAGAACAAGTTTTAAGCATGCGGTTTTAATTATGAGCCCTCATGAACTCTACGTAATAGCTAAACAAGAAAATATTCAGCGAATGGCGGTAGGTTAATTTTTTCTACTACACGTAAACACATTCGGTAACATGCATGGTTACCTGGTGTGGCCTCACTACGTTGGCTAACGGCAGTAGATCGCAAGCTTTAAGTGATTGTATCAGCTTTACATCAAAAAGGTGAATCTAAGTTCTAGTTCATATTTATAGCCACCTGGAGTAGTTTCATCGCGAACAAATCATGCTTATACTGTCATGGTTTTTGTTCCTCGAGTTGATGCTTTCACACACTGTCATTGTCAAGACAACTGTTGAGGGGAACAACTTCAGCTATTTACTATTTATAACTAACAACAATGTTAACGTATATGAAGAAAATTTGAAAGCGTTTTGGCATGAACATGCTTTGTTTTTTCACCAATTAGCAGCCCCGAAGGGCTTACAGTATTCAAAATTACTAATAAATAAAGCGAATAGCTGCTGAGAGCAAGAAGTTGAGTGTCATTATACCGGTGTCCAGTTTTGTTAAACCTGTTGTAGCCACGCACATGCTATAAGAATATAACCGCTCGCTTCAAAATACAACAAGCGGCACACTCACTTGAATGGTTAAGGCTTAAGCAACCAAGACATAATACCTGCTTTCTTCGCTTTAGATGTCATCGAAACACTGGAATTGGTTGACACCTCTTCCAAGTTGAAGCACTTCAGGTTTCCCGTCCTATTGATCAGGCTTTTTACCCTCCTGTCGCCATCTTCCCTAAATGAAAGCACAATTAGATTTGCATATTGCATTCATTTTCACCGTATTTTCCCTGCTCGTGCGCCGTCTTGTGAATCAATTTGCTTGAACTGTTTTAGAAGAGCTTAATAGCGCCTATTTTTGAGTTTCAAATGCTATGTGGGCTGTTTTGGACACGCTTTCTAACGTGTCCTTTTGATTTCGTGCCACAAAGTCAAGTGCTCTCTTATTTTATCAAAAATACTACTTCTGACAGGATTTTTCTGATGGTACGTCTTCAATGTAGGTTGTATTTCTGTGCAGAAAAATGCTGACTCATGCTACGCAAGCCATCGACCTTATATTCACCAAATAACTACTATAGTGTATTATCAGGCAAAAGTTCGCAGACAAAAAGGGTGGCAAAAATAGCGAAACTTCATCCAACAGATGCTAAGGAATGTGAATCATTTCAATAGATATATGAATTTTCTCAAAAACAACAGGAAGAAAGACCATGCATTACCTACCATGTAAACACTGCAAATATTTATTTCTCCTATCACATGGTGCATGCCTTCAGTCCCGCCGCCCCGTGACATATTTGGTGGAAGTGTGGGTTCATGCCCATCCTGTAATTAGCTTTCGGCGTCTCCGCCTGGACGCACTGGTCGATGGTTTGGGAGCAATGTCGGGCAGCCACAGCGCCGTCGCGACCATAACACAACCGCATTCCCCACCCAGTGTGCCCGATACTAGCCTATCAAGACGAGCCGCTACAAGTTCTGACCAGGCGAGACCAGCCGAAGGCTCCATCTCCCCATCCCTCTCGTCCCGACCTCGTTCCAAGTACCCATGACGCTTCGTAGCTGTTTTGAAACATCGCTATTGTGGGGCGGGGAATGATAAATAAATATATAATTAACGGTTACGGCAAGAACCTGAGTGCTCAATGTCACCGTACCGAATATGTATACCCAACCCGTCAACCCATTTCGGGATTGACCGAGAAGATCGGCCTCTACCTTGGGGATATTTAACAAAAAGAAGTGGACGATTACACATAGCACGTGCATACCTGGCTGTGAGGAAGAAGGTATGTGGTGGGCACAGACAGCGCAGGTACAGTCGTGGCCGCAAAGTAAATACTGTAAATACACCGTTCGCAAATCTCGTGGCTCATGTCTTTTGTCTGGTCATGCCGTAGCGATTGTACACCGTTGACAATTGCTTCCGAAACTTTCGGGCCACCAACGATTCATTGCTTTTTTTGAAAATGCGTAATTCAGGCAGCGATACCATTGTACCTTTTGACTGTCTTTATATATCTTCCCAGAACATGACGTCATGTTATATCCACTTTGTGAGGTGACTGAGAACCTTCACAAGTAACCACGCAACGGGGTGAGCATGTTGAAACAGGAAATATAAAGGTGAGAGGCGCCGCTTTAGTGGAATCGGTATAGAAAAGGATTGCACTCGTTCTCGCATACAGGAGTACATTCGCTGCCTCTTCGAACAGGGGTGACCTCTGTGTTGAGCATACAAAAGCGCATTATGATGGCTCCAACGAATGAACATGCAACAGTTTAGCTCTCTTCGACAACAAAATCCCCGCCTATTGTAATGATTAGTCAGACAACTTGGTATCGCCTACGGCATAAAATTTGTGTGAATGTGGGAATATGCAGAATAAAAGCTGCTATATATCTTTAATCAGTGACAGGACGTTGACGCGTAAGGTAACTTGGACTGACGATTGTCGGCGATCGTCTGCTGTGGAGCGAATTGCAATGATATTTAATAAAGCAGGTGGCGAGACGAAGTGCAACCATTCACTGAACAGAACATGAGGAGAATGACGTCATAGCAGAAGTGTCTGAACTTGGCTTGTGTTGTAAACGAAGTAGCTCTGCCTCTCTCGTGCCCCAGAATCATCATCATGAGTTCACAGGATTAAAGGAATCATCGGGAGGGGTCTCGGCGGCTCGTCCCTTTCTCTACATATTTTTGGTGCCGTGAAACCCGGGACAAGGGACCTCGAGAGGTGAGCCACACTGAGCGGATTTTGCTTCTCTTCGGCCGCCCTCTCACCTCTCGGGAGCCAGAATGAAGCCGCAGATGGAAGACGCCGATTCGAGGAACATCGGAGCAGCCTAAGAAGAAGAAGATGGAACAAGCCGAGGCTTAGGAGATATCTGCACGATGCAAGACATGATGATCCTATGCGGGGCCGATACTGACGCGGAGACGATGCCGACTAGTGCCCTCTGAGCCCGGTCACCAGCCCTTACGGAATTTGCGACGCTGGACCGGACTATGGAGGCCCTACGTGAAAGGCGGCGCATCGTCCGTCAAGGTATCACGTCCATCATCGGCAAGATTTAGGACCATCAATCCTCCCAATCGAAAGACCATCAATAACTGAGTTGAAGGAACTTCTTCTTAATTTGGTTGAATATCGTAAAAAAACTGAAAGTGCATAACCGAGATATTCAAGACACCGTAGACATCGATGAATCAGAGGCTGAGGTAGAAGATGCGCTCAAGTTTAAATAATTAGTTTGTATGGCAAAGGCAAGGGCTGAGTTTAAAATATTCGACGCACAGAGAGCCCGACAAAAGCTAATTGATTCCTACAGAGGTTGAACCCACGAATTACTGGAGGACCACCGGCAAAATACGGAAGAATACTTTAAAAAGAGCGATACTTCAGACACGAATCAGAGTAATGGAGCAGTGAATTTCAAGGCCCTAGTTACTACAAAAACAAACGTGAATTGGCAAGGTGCAGCAATACTGACAACCACCCATTTCGCGCCTAATGGAGGAGAGACTAAATCCAACGAGGTTACCTCTAGCAATAAGGTATCAGATCAAGGGGCACTGATTTCTTCCACGGTTGGACAAGACTCGAGCATAGACAACCTGCCGTCACATGCAAGACCCAAGGAGCATTATAGTCTTCCAGCACCTCAAGTGACCACGGAAGAAATGTGCAAGAGTAGAGACCCCAAGGTGATTTCGAACAATTCGCCGGTCGAACACGGAAAGAAATGCTTGTTATCACACGACCTTCTTTGTCCTCCAGAGTTAAGACGTATGGTTCCGAAGAAAAAGGTGCGCAAGACTAGCAAAGCAAAAACTGCCAAGAGGAAACGTGCGAAGATGGAGGAGCAGGAAGCTGTTTTAAATCTCAATTCAGCCTCACTGCGAATGTATGGGCGCCGCAAGCTAAATGTTGCGGATGGGAAGAATACTCGTGGGCACCGGCAGCTTTCAGCGAAAGGGCGTACAGTCCCCCGCGAGCGAAGACACAGAGATGAGTTAGCCACCAGGGCGCGCCTCATTTTTTGTGAAAGCAAGCATACGTCCACTGCGTTCCACGTGCATCCGGCTGCCACAAAGAAAAATGGCGTAGGGTGGAAACAGCAAGTAATACGTGCAACCAAGACCGAGAAAACCAGCTCAACTGGTCTCCAAACAACACTGCTTCTAGGGGCCGCAGAAGTTCGGTTCATGGACCCACCAACCCGAAGGCATAGTTATCATCGATGGGGATGGAAGCCACACGATGTCGAACTCATTTGGCTCGCATGAACTAGAAAGGAACTCTCCACGGACTAAAGTTTCCAGGCGCGGAATATGATGCTCGTTCATTGTTGCGCGTGGGAGGATGTTGTAAAAGAAGTATCTCTGCCTCTCTCGTGCCCCATAATCATTATCATGAGTTCACAGGATTAAAGGAATCATCGGGAGGGGTCTCGGTGGCTCGTCCCTTTCTGTACAGCTTGAATGCCACCACACGCACATGACCAGTGACACAACCGTACATCCCCCCATACCTTTCACGGCGCTACAGCCACCTGTGTCTCCAGCGGGGAGCACAATCGTCACTATTAGAAGGGCACGTCTTAAAAAAAGTTGATTTTCAGCTATTTCTTGCCGTCGGATGGGGAAACGAATTTATCACACCCTTTATCTCGACCGGCATCAAATTTGTAGAATCAGCTGTGGGGCAACATCGGGTGAGGTACCAAACCCCTGTCTGACCAGTTGGCACTCCACCAAAATACCGACAAAGTAACATAAATAGAACAGCCTGGTCACAGCACATACGTACACGTCGCACTAATTTTTCTGCCCACATTTATGGCAATACAACACAATACTAGTACAAGTGAAAAAGTCAAATAGGAAGGTTATTAGATATACCCAAAACGTTTTACAAAAACCTATCCAAATCATGAGTCTACAGGAAACATATTAAAACAAAAAAACCGACTGTGTATTGTCAATCATACCGCTGTCTCACCCTTGGCTATCCGTTTCTTGTCTCGCCGCCATGGAATGGGTTGGTGACAGGAGTACTGCGAGAAAAAAGTTGCCAATTTGGCCGATTTGGCTGAGAATTTTAATGTTTAATGGATAACCCCAAAAGAAAGTTACTGGGAGGGGGGGGGGAATAATATCCAAGTAAGCTTTGTGGTCTGAACACGTAAACGCATGGGGCATTTGTTAAGAAATTCGTTCCGCCATCTGGAGCTTATCTATCACCCAAAGCAACCAGCAGTCAGAAGCACAATGCATGACCCGTAGTTGCGCAAAAATTTGGCGATTGATTCGCCTGTCCTCTTTCGGACCGTTCAGTAGAGTGAAGACAGGAACCATTACGGCAATGATCGTTTTCATCTCCTTTTAAAGTTTTGGTAAATTGTCCCACAGTTCCGTCCTAAAAAATTAGGCAAACACTTGCCAACTGGGTAAGGTAACTGAAATCTTTAAGTTAATTTTTCCACAGTTGACTGAAACGTAAAAGCCTTTGTAAACACTTGTTAATTGGGTAAGACACAAAGAGAGCCTCAAGTTTTGTACGCGTCTTTAAAATATCATACATGCTGATAAGGTTTGAAGCAAAGTTAGTAAAAGCACCGCAGATGCTCCCACAAACTCAATTTCGCACACTTCTGGAACACTAAAAACACCCGTATACTTTTTTGAAATTAAAGCTTCGGCATTCCGGCTTAGATGAAATCAACGCTTGAGGTAGCTTTAGCCCATAAACAACAGCATACGTGCCCAACAACAGATTGCTTTCAAGCGTTCCCACGGAACTACAAAACACATTCGCGAAAAGGTCAAGGGGTTGTAGAATTCTTGCAACCTCAAATCATTCTAGTACAGACACAAGAAAGGCCTGAAACCGATAATGACAACTCAACAAATACAAAACAAAAATATTTCTATTCAACACCCCTAGTGCAACGCTAGACGACCAGCAAGTACGTTGGCTAAACAATGAATGAGCATACGAGCGATGAAAAACTATACTTTCGCCCCATAAACTTCACGGCGCAAGAGCCACCTGTGTAGCACACATACATATCTGCAATATAAAATGTGTGTCAAAGACAGAACTGTTGCATACCTCCAGAAATTGTCATGTGACTCGTGCAACTTATAAATCCAGTTTTCCTAGAGGAGCTTAAGATTACCCTGGCCTCATTTAATCTTCACAGCCTGGCACAAACCAGACGACATTCGCAAAAACAAAACTTCTCAGGACGGACACCCTCAACCGTCTTGTTTATTTGTTTATTAATCTATAGCCTTGGGGATGCTTTTCGCGGGCTTTGATAAATGCAACGGTAGTTGCATTCTAAAGCAAGAAAAATACGACTGCTCTGCTACAACTCGCTGTCCCGTTCGTGTTACTGGCAAGTTACTGGTCACAGCGGTGTTATGGGCAGAGAAAGCGCTGACCAGAATGCTCCTATGGCTGTCCTCAAAAGTGGCATAGATATCTCACAAGCCGCGCATCAACAAAAAACGCCAGTCACACAAGCGGTGCACCGAAACTTGTACAAAAATGGGACAAAAAAACGCATCAAATTTAACACCATAAAGCATTGAATTGTACAAAATATTACAGTGAAAATAAAATCAGTCTTAAACTGTCCATATGTACACTGCGAACAGGGCACACGCAAGCTACAGGCGCTTTTCTACTGAATTGAACGCAACGCAGCAGAGTGGGACAAGCGCAGGTCTAAGTGGCCAGTCTATCAATATGCACCAGCGCTACAGTCAGATATGACTGTAGCGCCACAGTCAGTGCTATGGTGATGGTCTGATTCCGCATCGGTGATTGTCTTTTTGTTTCTCTGGCTTGTTGTGGTAAGTCGTCTGCATCCATCCAGGCGAAGTACAATCTGCCACGCACCACCTCACCCAAACATATCAGAGTTTTGCCCCCGGGGACATTCCAAATGTCCTCAGGACGCTAACTCGGGCCATGCAACCTTAGATGAATGTGAGCACAGCCATAGTGTTTCATACTAATATACACTAGAGAGAAATCTGGCGCTGCATGCTCGGGCCGTCGTGGGCGCCGCCATTGCAGCTAGCGACGTTCCTCACCTACTTGGCTTAGCTAGATAAATGACTTCTTTTTTTTTACTCGAGCCAGAATCATAAAAAATGGTAACATTGTTTTCTTGTTTACCCTGCATAAAACTTTTAAATAATCCCTGACAAAGGAATCTTTCTGAAGCTTCAATTCTATAACAACCAAACTTAGAATAATATCCCGCAGTAATATTGTTGCTTTTTTCAGCCAGAGGCAATTTTCCAGTGTTTCGTGAGCCATGCCAAGCGTAAGTATAACGTGCATGCCCGGTACATGGAGTAACGCTTGCTGAAGCGCGGTTGCACTAGACAGTGTCGCCGGATTTCTCTCTAATATATGTAAGTATACAACTCTATGAGGAGAGCGTCAAAAGTGGCAATTTTGAGCGCTTCCGTTCTAAGAAACAGATTTCTGATCGCACGCTCCCGCACGACATAGTTAAACGACTCTTTGCATTTTGGGTCTTGCCACGTAAGCACATTTTTAACGGGTCACAGTAAGCCTTAGAAATGCGCTTTATGGCACGAGGATCAGCGCAGGCAAGTGTTCCTTGTACACAAATGGCTCTTGCGTCAACTGAGCCTCGATGCATCTACACCGTGTGCCAGCATTCATCGTAGCCAACATTTGAAAGTAGGTTGCTCAAAAATCTTCCTCCATCTTCATGAAATCTCAAAATTTTTCTGAAGTTTTTCCAAAGGATCTTATTGGACATTTGAGTTTTGTACAGAAAAACGCCAGTCAGTCACCCACTTTCTGACAGACCTTTGCGGTCAGAGAGTATTACGTGTTCACTTCCTGCTTCCATCTTTCTCAGCTTGGCACCCAATGCTTTTTACACCTGTCAGTACACTCTTTGATGATTTCAACAGAATCCACATAGGGTCTCGCTGTCTTGACCGTGAGGAGTGCTTTGTTCTCTTCATCTTCAAGTGACCTCACTTACCTTACACTGTGAAGGTCTTCTCGTCTTCTGAAGATAGCCAATGCTCCAGCAACTTCCATACTGCCGCTTCTGCATTCATCGTTTTTCCGGCATTGCTTTTCATGGTCATGGCCACGGCCAACAGTACACGAAGAAAACAGTTTCCTCAATGGTTTTATCACCACGACGTTGACGACTCTTGTCTCAACTATTTAATTATTTGGTGCATGTCCTCTTTCCTGCCAACTACCGTCAAAAGCAGTGGCAATGAATCCGCTTCCCTCATTTAACTACACGTCCTCTTCAGCCGCTCGCTTCCCGCATTCTTTCGCTGAACTTTCCATGCATCAGTAACTCTCGTCTGTATTTACAAAATTTTGCTGCAAGTTAAGAAAAAGTCAACATTCCACACAAAACTTTTCCTGCCTCTGCTCATCTCCCAATGCAACTAAGTGCAAAAACAAAACTTGTATGGGCTGCAAATAGTTCAGAACATGTAGTTTTGGATAGCTTGTACTGATAGGAAACACTGCAGTTCCTACATTTGGCGACTTAAACACAAGCGGTGCCGCAAAATTCGTTGTACTCTCGACAAGTTCGATATCTTCTCCGCATATCTACAGTTGCAGGTGGTTGTAATAACGCTTCCAACGATGTTCACATTACCAGAGCATAACCAGGGTCACTATCGTAAACATCCTGTCCTCGCGGGAGTACTTTGGCTCTCGTTTACATCACCGATTTGAGAAGTGTTTTCCCAGGTCCATGAAAGCGGCACTTTTCCAACACTTTTTTGGACTTCGCTAGCACAAAATTGGGTTTGGTTGCTGCAATATCCTCCACATAAGTGAAAAAAAAAAACAGCCAGGCCACAAAAAAACGTCTTAAAAACGGTGCAAAGTTTGATTAGTAAGGCCACCCACGTACCGCGATCACTAAACTGTACCGCAAGCCTTTACGTTAACAAATTGCCAATTAAAAACTTGGCAATCCCAATGTAACAGCCAGTTTTTGTTTTAAGAAAATTTGCGGGCTGAATAAAACTGAGCGATTGCAAAGTTATGCACGGTGTAAAATGGGGATGTGGTTGGTCGTTACTTGCTTTCTGAAACCTCTGTCCTTTGACCTAACTCAGCGCACATAAAAATGTGGTGTGGTGGATAATGTTAAGGAAGGCCTGGGAATTTTCAAAAAGCTAAAATCCGCAAATAATTTTTTTCTTCAAATCTGCACTTATTCTTCTGCCTTATCCACCCAGGCCGAAGAGCTATGACCGCTGTCGTTTCTACTACCGAAAACCTCGTTACATGCGCATCAATTCCCACCATCCACTCTCTGCAGGTGGAGGAAGCGGCCATCTCCCTAGCCATCGCACAAACATCTGCAGAAATAATTATCACAGACAGCCAACAAGCCTGTAGAACCTTCTCCAGCGGTTGCATATCACGATCTGTCAGAACAATTCTTCTCCAGCATCCTCCTCGATATCCCGTAAGGAATATTTAGGCTCCAGCCCACTCCGCCGTGTCTGGAAACGAAGTTGTCCATCAGCGTGCCCGAGAGTTGACCCACCGGGCAAGCCAGGAGTTCGGCGAGCAGTGGCAGGTCTCCCCTCTCTTGTCGTTCCACGAAATCACTCAGCATTACCGTCTGGAACGAATGCTATATCCTCCTGCGCAGAAAAGCCTCACCAAAAAACAAGAGCGCCACCTCCGAGGCATTCAGACAAACACATTTCCCCACTCCACTGGAGCCCACATTTTGGCCCCCACCCTGTACTCCTCGCAATGCTGCTTCTGCGAGGCTCTGGGTACCCTCTACCATATCATGTGGGGCTGTGATAAGAACCCCACCTACCGGCCCCCCCCCCCCCCCTGCCCTTCCCCTCCCCTGAGCACTGGGAGAGAGTACTGTCCAGCTCGGACCCTGACGACCAGCTTTGGCTGGTGCAGAGAGCCCAAGAAGCCGGACGGACTCAAGGGGTCCTGGAATAAGGACTCTTCCCCAGGGCTGACAGCTTCAGATACACGTTTATTCCTCCTCCTCCTTCCTTGCAACCCGTTCGGTTTCGTTCGCATGGTTTGCGAGCGCGTGTGGTTTCATTGGGGTTTACGAGTGCTCCTGCGCGTGCAATCCAGTTTATAATGTCGATGCTTCTGAGGGTGTCATACCGACGAAGTATGAATATAGCGATGTACAACT